>NC_077227.1:708399110-708699110 GCF_027887165.1 Monodelphis domestica
GAAGGACACCCTCCCTCTACACCGACTGCATCAGCAAACTGTGCCCATAAACTAACCGCCTCTGAATACACACGGATGCCCTCGTAAAGAGATGCACCTTTGTATGAAGCATCCGAAGACATATATCCACATGTCTATCTATTCCATACACGTGTGGGTGTGTTTCTGTCCAGTCAAATCTGGAGAGAAAACTTTAGTGCCAGATTTACGCAGTGGACAGACCTCATCCAAAATAGAATTGTAGTAGCATAATCCCAGAGCCATCAGGCATGTGCATGTCTCTACTGTATACAACACACAGCATATTCCGTGCCTGTTGTATGCAGATGCTGAGGGGCCGTTCCAGATTGTAGCGGGCAGATGGGCCCTGGAAAGCTCAGGAGGGAACCCTGAAATTTGGATCTTTCCACTTCTGTTTGATTGGCAATCTAGCCCTCCTCTGTGACTTCCCAGCACTGGCACAATGACTCAGGCAATGAGGCTGTTCCAGGACTGGCCCTTCTCCCCTCACCATGGCTTCTTCCTCAGAGCCCTTTGAAGTGGATCAGGACACCCAGGCTTAAGGGCACAGTGTGTTCAGCCAATGGACCTACATTTTAGCATGTGAACCCTGGTCTCCCGAATGCAGGGGCTGCAGCACTCTATCCCTTACTCCAGGATGCTCAGAGAACAATGGCGGGGGATTCTGATTTTGAGCTCCCCCCAGGCTTTGGTGACTTCACTCCATTGATGTGGCTGGAGAGCCCTGGATAAGAGTGGCTCTGCGTGGGGGTGGTGCCCGGATCAAAGATAAGACTTAATTGCCACTTCAGGGGCTTCTGTGAAACTCAGACCACTCCAGGGAAGGAGCCCTTGGTGCCCTCTAGTGACCAGATATCACCACTGAAAACAAACTGGGCTCTGTCCTTTTTGGGTGGGTGGCTTCAGCTCAAGGCTCCATTCTTGCTCTGCCTCCCTGCTTTTTCACTCTGATTGGAGACTGGACTATGGTAACTCACTGCTGGGAGAAGACCAAAGGGCTGAACTAGTTGTGTGGGTGCTCTAGGGGATCATCCTCTGCTGGATGGGAGGTCTGGGGATGGAGCCAACATGCTGACTTATGGGCAGTATACGAGGTGCAAATGTGAGAGTAGAAGGACTGGGAGGGACAGTGGCCAATATCTTTAACATGGGAGCTAGGGAGATTAAGGGCTACTTGGACCAAGAGTCTGCTCTGACAGTACAGAGGGCCAACTTGGGAGAGTAGATCTCCTAATATTTCCCCTACCCCAGTCCCACACCACACACACACACACACACACACACACACACACACACACACACACACACCCCTCATATGCTACCACCCCAGCTGCAGGGCTTGGGACCCTGGCACAAAGCCAGCTTGAGAGAGTCTAGGAGCTCTGATGACAATGGGCAAGCAGCCCAAGGATTAGGTTGGGTTTCCAAACTCACCTTTAAGCCACAGGGAGGGGCTGAGAATGTTGTGGCTTGGCCCATATCTCTTTCACTGTCACTGAGCCTCCAAATGTGGGCACCCAGAAAGATTCCCTGGCCATTTTCTACCTTCTACACTCCCAATAAGGAGTTTCCTAACCAGGGTCTTGTTTTCGATTCTCCACTGATCTTGGGGAGCTCTGAGCCATGTTTCCCAGCAAAACAAAATCTTTGGTATAAATAGAAGCCACCTCTGCTTGTCTGACCTCCTTTCACCCATAGGCCTCTTGATTCAACAAGCCTTTCTTGGATGTTCTCTGGTGTCCCTTTAGAACAGGGGTCTTTAACCCAAGGGGTCTATGGCTAGATTTAGGGATGGGGCTATGAATTTCAAAAAAACATAAAACAATTATTTAAATATAGCTACCTTTGATTTTAATCCTATGTATTTTACACATTTAAAAGCCATATTCTGAGGTTTCTATAGATTTCACCAGATGCCAAAGGGGTGCATTTCATGTGTAAAAAGCTTAAGAACCTTTTTTCTAAGGCATAGAGAACCACTACTCCAGTTACATGCTGTCTCTTCTTCTCAGGCTTATTCTACAGGCAATAGACCAGGCTGAAGTGGGAGGGAGGTCTAGCCTAAGGGTGCAGAATATCTATTTTTCCTTTTCCTAACTAAGGGGATCTCATGCCTGAATTCCCTAGAAAAAGGAAATATTCTTTTCTTTCTCTCTTTCTCTTTTTTTCTCTCTCTTTCTTCCTTCTTCCTATCTTCCTTCTTTTCCTACCCAACTATTCACTTATGGAACACAGCTTGGTGATGCTTTTCATGGGGCTGGGGCTAGAGAAGGGGAGGAGACCGGAATCTCAGATGCTTGGGGAAGAGAAGGGGAGGAGGGAAACTCTGAAACTGAGGATACAATGGATGTGAAGCTGATTGAGAAGGAAACAAAGAAAAAGGGAATATGGTCTGGGGTAACTTGGAAGAAGATAGCTCCCCCATTCTTCCCCGCCCCTACTGCCACCACCCACTGCTGAACTGGGTGGGGTTTGTGTGACCCTGGTTTTTGCAGATCTAGAGGAGTGCCAGCAGGTGGGTGGGGAAGCCACTATTGTCCTCTGGGGAATCCCTTCCATCACCAGTCCGGGAGACACCTCCTTTCATTCAGATGGGAAGGGACCCCAAAAACCTGACCAGTAGAAGCCCCCCAGCCATATCCCCCCCTTTACTAAATCTGTCTAGACCTGCCCAGAGGGGCCCTGGGCAGCCTGCATCGCATTGTGTGCAGCCAGACAAAGTAACTGTGCTGGGCAGGAGAGCTGGGAGGGTGGGCAGTTCCCTCCCTCAGGACCTAGAGGGTGGGGGTGGCGGGGGGGAGGGATGCGCTGGTTGGTACTGATGCTGCGGGGATGTTGCAGCATTTTTTGCCGGCGGCTCGTGATTGGCTAGGACGGGGATGAGGTCAGCTCTTGGCGGAGTACGCCGCTGTCTGCCCAGCCGCCGGTGCAGCAGCGAGCAGCCTATAAAAGCCGGCGGCCGGTGAGCACCCAGCTTTCTGCAGCCTGCGAGAACGCGACCCACTTCCCAGCTCCGGACGCTCCCCTTGCAGCAAGTCAGCAAGATCAGCGAGGATGAGGGAAATCGTCCACATCCAGGCCGGCCAGTGCGGCAACCAGATCGGAGCCAAGGTAGGGCTTGGAAAAGGGGACAGGTTAGAGACGAGGACCAGAGCCAGAGCTGGGATTGGGGCTGGGGCGGGGCAGAAACACCTCCCTCGGGCTCGAGTGCGCTGGACCAGCCCACTGCGGCAGCTAGAGGGGTGGGTAATTTCGCTTGGCTCTCGGCAGGCCTCGCAGGAAGCTGGGGTTCCCCACTCAGCCTTTGTACTGAGTCGCGCTCGAGGTGGTGGGTCTGCGAGGATCCACCACTCTATTCCCAGAATAGGTCCGGGAGAGCGTTTGGAAGGGAACGAGAGACTCGCGGAGCCGGCTCAGTTGTGCGCAGAAATGGGGACAACGGGTAGGAGATGCTGGAGTGGGGGGCGGAAAGGGGAGCGCCAGGCATACGCGGCGCAGCCTAACCACACCCCAGGACTGCGGCGCCGGCGAACAAAGGGATGAGCTCAGCTTTACGCCAGGCTGCCGGGACGCCTGGGTCCCCGCCCTGCCGGGGTTACCCACCTTTCTTCCGTCATTCCCCGATAAGTCTTCTTTTCTCCCCAAGCCTTGGAGGGTTTCCAAGGCAGGGCTCCCTTTCTCTCTCTCTTCCTCCCTCCCTCCCTCCTTCCCTCTCTCTGCCTCTAAGGCCAGTATGTTGAAAGAGGTGGGGAGTGGGAGATCGAGGAGGGTGTAATTCTTCGTTTTGTCAGACCCCGGTACCTGGGAGCGGTCAACCTGTGCACTCGGGCTGACGACGCCCCCTGTTGGGGAAGCTGGAGACCCGGTCACCTGGGTTTCCCTCGAGAGTTAAGGGTCAGTGATTGGAACCTGGACAGCGACTACTCCCAGGTTCCTTCCCTGAGCTTCTTTGGGGTGGGCGTTGCCCAACCTCAGAGGAGCTGCTTTGCCCTAGGTTTGGGGTTCAGGAAAAAATGGGTGGGGTTGAGCTGGGCGGGGCAGTCGAATGAAGACTATAGTCCCTCTCTCCCCCCTTCTCCCTCCTTCACTGGCAGGACCACATAAACTGTCCTCTTTCCTTCTCCAACACCTCTTCATCTCCTTTTTCCAGTTTCGTCGAGGGTGCCGTACCTTTAAGAAACAGTTCTTTTCTGGATTGTCTGCCCAGAGATGGCCCCAGAAAAACCTTCTCTCATAAAGACTCAGCCACCTCACATCACCCTTCCAGCCCCAGCCCCCTCTTTCTTTGTTCTCCTAAGGGGAAGAAGGGAGTGGAGTTGTGCTGTGATTCCCAGGGTGACCTTGGTCTCAGGTCTCTGCTACCCTAGGATGCTGCCAAGGATGAGGTCAAGACCCTACCTGGAGACCCAATCCTGATCGAATTAGGACCTGGCCCCACCCTGAATAGCCCTATGGAACCAGAGGGTTCACCTCTTGGGAGATGAAGTGGGATCAGTAGAGGAGAGAAGCAACCTTAAAACTGACTCCTCCCTTAAGCCAATCATGAGGATCTCCTGGGATGGGTCTAGTAGAAGCTGAGGGTAGGGAACAAAGCCATCATGAAGAAGGTAGGGCTTCATCAATCTAGAACAACCTAGATCAGGGGAAAAGGTTCAGAAGGGACTAAGGGGCTTAATATCTCTAGTTAATGGAACTGGGACCAAAGTCTCATAAACCCAACAGGTGGTAGCAGAGGCAGTAAGGAAAAATCGGTATCCTAGCTTTTTGGTTAGGGTAGAAAACCCTCAGCTCATCATCTGAAACAAAGATAGTGTCCTAAGTGGGAATATGGTTCAATTAAAATCAACCCAGGGGAAAAAAGGAAAGTAGGTGGGTATTAGAGAGGGACAAAACCCCCAAAGACCTTTGCTAGGAGAAGAATGGCAATTCAGAGGCAGAGGTCCTGGATCTAAATCTTGGCTCTGATACTAACCTATATGACTTTAGGTTATTAGTTCCCTCCCATGACCCTCCCCCCATTTTTATAAAATGAATGAGTTGGACCAGATTGGAGGGGAATCCATTCAAATCAGAGAATTGGATTAAATAGCTTCTGAAATCCCTTTCAGCTTTTAGTTCTAAATTTTTTAAGGTTCCTTTAAGTTCTAAACTCTGTGATCCTATAAGCAGCAGCCCCTGAGGAAGCCAGTCAGAAGAACAAAAAGCTAATTAATATACTGGAGGGGAAACAGCTGCCCACGTGGCACTGATATGTAAATTGTATGTGTGAGTCTCCTCTGATGTTTCTGGTAGAGGCACCTGCTGCAGTGTGAGGCAGCACTAATCGTGGATCAGACCCTTCAGACACATCTGTGCCTGCTCAGAATGAAGAATAAGGAAGGAGGAGGGGGAGGGGTAGAAGGAGAGGAAGACTGGCCCATCTCCTGCTCCACTGGGGGTGGGGAGGAGGAGGAAGGGTTTGGGGATAGGAAACTGAAATCAAATCAGGTCTCCTTCTGGAGTAGGGAGAGCAGCTGTGGCTATGACAGCAGTCACCCTCAGCCCAGAGGGTCTGTTGGCTCATTAGGCAGGTCACTGGGGGATTGGGCAGGCACAGAACACCTGCCACAGAGCAGGGTCAGGGGCTGAGGGCCAAAAGGGGAGAGGAGGAGGGAGTGTAAGTGGACACAAGACTAATCAAGAGCATTGCCTGGGACAATGATGTTTATTAGTCATCACTCTGGGGACCCCCAGAGCAATAGCAGTCTAAGGGACAGATATTTGGACAGATATTAGAGCTTGATATTTGGTCCCCAGGATCATGGTGAAGTGGGAAGATCTTTGGATTTGGAGTCTGAGGATTCAAATCCAGTTCTACTTACTACTTAGTGTGTGGGTGACCTTGGGAAGCACTTCATTTCTGTGGCTCTGTTTTCCCATATGTAAAATTAAGTTATCTAAAGTCCAGTGTTCCTACTTGCCATGTTACCTTGGGCTAGTTGCAGTATCTGGAAAAAGATGAGTATGCTCTTGGAGATAAAGTAAGACTAAGTGATGTCAAGTCACTTTTACTCATTCCTAACAGAAATGTTTCAATCCAGGGCTTTATGGTGATTTCATTAAATTAGACTATCTTGTGGGCATAAAGAGATTTAAAATCATTTCTCTTCTACTCTCTTGGGTCCAAGAGATACTGGAATCATAGATTATTTTAGGAAAAACAAACTGGATATCACACACACACACACACCTCTGCCCCCATAATGTGCTAGTTCCTTACTCAAGAATGCAGTGATCAGTCTTTTGAAGGTCTTAGCTAAATGCCAGGATCTGTTCCCCACCCCTAGGGGACCTCCCCTACCTTGTGGGAAGGTGAATGAGTAAGGCCCAGGGGTGGCCCTGCCTGACCCTTAGGGAAGAAAGAAGGGAAAACACACTCTTCTTTGATGCGTCACATTTGAGCTAATGCTGGTGCTTCTTGGAAAATTGGGACAGCAGCACCCAGCATGTGACCCAGCTGCCTGGGGAGTAGAGAGCTTGCGCAGGTAAAGCAGGAGCACTCTGCAGTGGCCTGTGAGACAAAAGAGATCTGTGGACCTTGGGTGATGTGAACAGTTAGTTGAACTCCCTTGGGTTCAGAGAAATCAGCATGGTTCTTGTCAACTGAGTACCTATGGCCCCCACTCCCTTATTCCTGATGCTTCCATCTACCTCTGCCTGGGATCCTGAGTTTAAGAAATGACATCTCTCCATAAGCTATTCTTTTTCATTTATTGTCTCAGTCTCCCTAGCCAGGAGCTCAGGCTCTTTTTTTGGTGCAGGATCAGAAACTTAAATCCCTTAGGCATTCCATCTTCTCAACCTATATGGGACACTCAGATTCTTTGTGTCAGCTCCTGGAAAAGCTTTGATTTGTTCCTTTGATCCAAGAGGTCTTAGCCCAGATCTTCTGGGAGACTGGTAAAGACACTCAGTGGAGCTTTGAGAGGCCTTCAGAGGCAAGCCCAACCCATAAATTGGCATTCAGCCAGTCTTAGCTCTGGTTTTCTTATCACCATAGCCTGGCCCTCTGCTCTAATTTGTGTCTCTGGCCTCTTACCTGTCATTAGAAGTCTGCCTCATTAACAGAACTGAAGTCTCTGCCTCCTCATTCATCATAATGGCAATGGATAACTGCAATTGTTGCCCCCTTCTCTTCCCTCTCTTTCTAGGTTGTTGAGCAAAACATCTTGGTTTAGGAACTGCAGGGAGGAATCTTTATGCATAAAGGGGGAAAGTTTTAGCTTCCCTTTTGGGATTACCAACCAATTCTTTCTCTCTCCAATCACCGACTCCTGCTCCTAATCCATTTTAGGTTAGGAATGAATGGGTCTTACATCTGGGTAAGGTAGTGACTCCCCAGAAAAGCACCAGGTTGGGAGCATGGGAAAAAAAAGCATGAGGACTTTTTCACATCTTAAAAAAAAAAAATAACCCATCAGGAATTGTGACTAAACCCTTGAGTGCCCCCTAGTCCTTTTCTTTGAGTACAGTCTTAGGGCATTCCAGTTCTAAATATATTGCCATATATATTCGATGTTTCTCCCATGTCCCTTAGTTCTAGGGATAGATTTTCCCTTAACCTAATGCACTTCCCTGCAAAGCCAGGAAACAAAGGTATTAAACCTCTGTACTGGGTTGGGGAGAAGGGACAGTTGGGTAGTGACCTGAGGGTTGTTGGCACCATGGACAGCTCCTCCAGGGTTTTCTCGGTTCTATTTCCCCACTATCTGCTACACCTCAAAAATTGTTTTGAAGATACAGACCAGTATAATGTCTTATACATAGGATAATAGATGAAGCTCTAGACAGTAAATTCAAAGGCCATCTAGTCGAATAACCAGGAAGAAACTGAGATCCAGGGAAGTAGTGACTTGCACAAGATCAAGATTGCAAATATCAGAGGCAAGATTTGAATTCAAAGTCCTCAGAATCAGTCCTCTGACTAAAGTATCTGCCTCCATCATGAGGTCCTTAATACATATTTGCTGAGTTGAATGGAATTGAACTTTAATTGAATCTTTTTTGGGGTAGTAGGTAGCAGAATTTCAGTGTTTGGACCCAACTATTTCTCAATATATCCTATGTAGTTCTGTAATTTATTCTGGCATCCCAATAACCCCTGATCAGTCAACTACAAAAGCTGAATCTCCCCTCAGCTCCCCTGACCTGGGGCAGAGATTTCCTACTGTTAAAAGTGCCCTAATTGCCAGAGAGTTGACCATTAGGAGATGTGGCTTTTTTTAGCCACATCTCATGAAGATGCTTTACTGAGGAGAGACAGTGTAGAATAATAGACAAAGAACTGGCCTTGAGGTCAAGAGGATATGATTTTAAGTCTTGCCTCTGACACATGCTAGCTGTGTGATCCTGGGCAGGTCACTTAGCTTCAGAATTCCCAGACAACTCTCTAAGACTGTAAGAACAATGGCTGGTATGTAATTCTTAGACTATTTCTTCACCAGGTGCTCCCTGACACAACCTCAAATCTATTCATCTATATTCCCTTCCCCCTTAGGGGGGGGAAACATGATGGGTTTTGTAAGGCCATTGTCCCCAGCAGCTAATTGTCACAGCCCAGAGATAACCAACCCAGAATGTTCGCTAGGGCTCACTACTTAGAAGGCTCCTGGGTTTGGGTCATAGCTTAGAATTACAGCCTCTGAAATCAGAACTAGACAAAGGAAGTTATCTTAGTCATAGACTAAATAATTGGAGGAAAGATGGCAAAGGAATATGGGGGGGGGGGGAGTGCATTTCTATTATATGCCAAGAACTGTGCTAAGCACTTTTCAAGCATTAGCTCATTTGAAAGAAGAGCATGCCCACCGAGTGAGGGTGAGCTTTAAAATACAAGTTAGAATATTTGCTCTAAAAACTCAGTTGTGGCAAAGATGTACAATGGGAAGAGGGAAAGGAATAAGCATTTATCTAGCACCTACAGTGTTCCAGGCACTGTACTAAGCTTTTGGAAGATTATAATTTCATTGGGACCTCATAACAACTCCGAGAGGTAAATGCTAATGCAATCCCTATGTTACAGTTGAGGAATCTGTAGTAAGAGGATCAGGGTTCAAATTCCAGTTTTGGTACTTAATACCTATGTGACCCTGGGTAATTCTTTTCATGTCTCTCAGCCTCAGTTTCCTCATTTGCAAAATGAGAGGTGGACATAGTAGTAATAATAGTTAGTGTTAATATAGTACTTGAAGGTCTGCAAAACACTTGACATTTGTTATCTCATGTGATCCTCATGTGAGACAGGTACTTTTATTATATTCGTTTTACAGAAGAGGAAAGTTTCTTTTATCACTGAAGTTCTGATTCTAAGCATTTTAAAATAGTTCTAGGTATAAAAGCTAAGAATCTGAAATGAGAATCATGCCTTAAAGGGAAATCATTCAAGAACAGGCTTGACACATATTAGTGATTAGCACTGATTTTCTAAAATCCTTGCATTTTAAAGTTAGAAAAAATATACTTTTTAAAAGCCCCTTAACCTCCTGTCTTATTATCGATCCTAAGGCAGAAAAGCGGGAGGGGCCAGGCGATTGAGGTTAAGTGACTTGCCCAGAGTCACACAGCTAGGAAATGTTAGAGGTCAGATTTGAACCCAGGTCCTCCCAACTCCAGTCCTGAGGCTCAAAAAATACTTTTAAGAGCTTTAACATGTATTATCTGGTCTGATTTTCACAGCAATCTTACAAAATAAAGGGCAGGGATTTGAATTTCCTTGACTTTCTTCAAGACTTATTCAAATCCCATCTTCTACCAGGAGGCCTTTCCCATTCTCTGGCAGTCAGATGCTAAATCTTTCCCCTTACAGAATGCCTTTGTCTCTTCTGTATGCATATCTTGTTGACCCCTAGTTATCTGCATGCTGTTGACCCTAATAGAATGTGAACTCCATGAGGACTGGAACTTTTTACTCTTTCTTTGTATCCCCAGTATTTAGCACAGAGCCTTGCACACATTAAACACCCCATAAATGCTTCCTTTAAAATAATCATAACAATAGCTAACGTTTATTTAACACTTACTATGTACAGCTACTGTGCTAAGTGCTTTCCAATTAGTATCTCATTTGATCCTTACAATAATCTTGGAAGGTAGGTACTGTTATTATTCCCATTTTACAGATGAGGAGACAGGGCAAACAGAAGTTAAGTGACTTGCCCAGGGTCACATAGCTAGTATGTGTCTGAAGTTGGACCTGAACTCATGCCTTCCTTACTCCAAATTTGCCACTCTATCCACTGCACTACCTTGCTGCCTCTAAAAACTTAAATAGAATTTCATGGTGACTCAGTGTTTTATGTATATTTCCAATTGATCTTCACAAGAAATTCATGAGGTAGATAATACAAGAATTACTCCCATTTTCTATATATCCAGTTTAATAAGTAAGTAATGGGACTGGGATTTGAAACCAGATCTTATGACTCCAAAGTCAGTGCAGTATGAATTTTTCTTGCAGCTTCTCACTCTGACATCTTCCTAGATGTTCTCCTCAATTCTTTTTCCACCAAACCAGGTTGTCTTGGACAAATCTAAAGGAAAAAGAGGTCAAATTAAGTTCCAAAAGGTTATATTTCTTCCCTAAGATAGTGACAGGACCTAGAACTCAGATCTTCTAGGTCGGTGCTCTGGAGGTACATGCTAATTGTTAGACAACAGAACTTAACATTGCTGACCATTTCCCCCTCCTTAACCATTGTCCATGTCTATATCTCTGTGTCTCTCATCAGTTTTGGGAAGTGATCAGTGATGAACATGGCATAGATCCCAGTGGTAACTATGTGGGTGACTCAGACCTGCAGCTGGAGAGGATCAGTGTTTACTACAATGAAGCCTCATGTAAGTATCTCTTCAGTCCACATGAGCCCTTGACTTCCTAATCTGCTCTTATGCTGTGGCATGAACTAAAAATACTTTAGCCTGGGGGATCAATAGGACTACAGAAACTGGAAGTTGAGTTTGTGGCTAGGGTGAGATGGGAAGAACCCCTCAAGATTGGATGGAACCTACAAGGAAGTTCTGGGCTGGCTCTGATCTCCCAAGTCAGGAATAACCTTTTCTCATCAAGATCTTAGGTATCATTTTGCTGACTTTCACCCCGAGAGGAGCAATAAATCAAATACAAAATAATACATTCTATTTGTTGATGTGTTGTGGCCCCTGACTAGACTCTAAACAAATCTCTTTCCTTTCTTCCTTTACTCTCCATTGCCTATGGCGGCAGCAGCTCTCTGCACTGCACACAATAGGCAACCAATAATTGTTCACTGTATTGAAATTGGCAGTCCTCCAATTATCTGGATTAGGGGAAAATAGATTAAGTTGGGATCTACAATAGTGTGGCTTGGTAGAGGAACTATGCAGTTGCAGGAGGACTAAGGGAACATTGAGTATTTTATGAAGATCCATTCCATTGGCTTCTCCATGGTATTTCAGAGTGATGCTTACATTTGTATAATTCCAACAACCCATTCCATTGGCAGAAGATCTCTATCTAGGGGGCAGCTGGGTGGCTCAGTGGATTGAGAGTCAGGCCCAGAGATGGGAGGTGTCCTGCGTTCAAATCTGGACTCAGACACTTCCTAGCTGTGTGACCCTAGGCAAGTCACTTGACCCCCTCTGCCTAGCCCTTACCACTCTTCTGCCTTGGAACCAATACGCAGAATTGATTCTAAGATAGAAGGTAAGGGTTAAAAAAGTCCCTATCACTTGCCAGTCATCCTCCCTTGCCTCCATATAATGCTCCTTTGTCTCAAAAGTGCAGGAAAAGAGATCATATAAGCCCTTTAGCCATGTGTGGAAAAATATTCCTCACTTCTCTGCTGAGAAACAGGAAATATATATCCTTGTCAGTCCTCTGAATTCAAGATTGCTTACTGCACAGATCTGAAAGATGTTTCCCAGTCTCCCATCTATTCTAGCAATGAATAGATTATTCAATCTTTGCCTAAGAAAATGATGGGTAGAATGGGAGAGCCTTAGCCTGAGGGAGCTCTAAAGTAGAAGGGACTTCAGCAAGTCAGAGCAGGAGTTTTTCTGGGGAAAGCAGGTCTATGGGATATTGACAATTTGGCCGTAGACCTCCAGGGTTCTGTATAAATCCATCTGTTTTCTCATTTCCCTAGCTCACAAGTATGTGCCCAGGGCCATCCTAGTGGACCTCGAGCCTGGAACCATGGACAGCGTTCGATCTGGTGCTTTTGGTCATCTCTTCAGACCTGACAACTTCATCTTTGGTATGTTTTCCTGCTGCTACCCCTTCTTTAGTCTTCTTTAAAAAACAAACAAACAAAAACCTTCCTCCTTGTCTTAGAATCAATACCAGGAATCAGTTCCAAGGCAGAAGAGTGGGAAGGACTAGGCAATTGGGATTAAGTGACTTGCCCAGGATCACAAAGCTATACCCCTTCCTTCTTTAGATATACTAACACAGAAATCTCAATAGAGAACTAACAAAAGTGGAGAGGGAAGAAGAGAAAGGATTGTTTAGTTTACCTTGCATTTACTTAGATATACTTTTCTTTTCAAATTGCTTTCACATCCAGTTTCTCACTTATTCAAATAGCTCTGTGGGGTTAAGTAGGGAAGGGAAGGCATTATCCATATACAGATGAGGAAACAGGCTTAGAAGAATGAAGTAATTTGCTCAGCATCACTCAGGTCAACAGCTAGGTCACATGGGTGAACATGAGTCTCCTTTTGGTCTGATTCTATTTCCATGGAATACACACTGAACTCCCTCTAGACTCACTTTAAAGAGCCACAGAGCTATTTGGCAATGATATCCCCATTTCACACATGGGAAAACTGACGCAAAGATTTTCATTGCTTCTTCTTTTGTTTCTGAAGCAGACACAATTCCCAACTGCCTCTGATATAGCCTAGTAGCATGGAAAGCACATTCAGCTAGGAATAATAAGTTGTGGGTTCAAGTCTCAGGTGCCATTTAGTAATCCTACAATGTTGGACAATTCATTTGGTCTCCCTGAGGCTTACTTTGTTCACCTATAAAACAGGGAGAGTAACCATTTCCCTGCCTGCCTCATGAGGTTGCTGGAAAAAGGAATTTGATAGATCTTTATACCCTGTAAATGCTTATTCTAATGTAAGCTACAATCTGCTTACTCCACTGAGCCCTACTTGTTGGTTTTTACCTCTCAATTACCTCATTTTCTCCCCTGTGTCACAGGTCAGAGTGGTGCTGGGAACAACTGGGCCAAGGGTCACTACACTGAGGGGGCTGAACTGGTGGATTCAGTGCTAGATGTGGTGAGGAAAGAGTGCGAGAACTGTGACTGTCTTCAGGGGTTCCAGCTCACTCATTCCTTGGGTGGGGGCACTGGCTCAGGTATGGGCACCCTTCTCATCAGCAAGGTCCGGGAGGAGTACCCTGACCGAATCATGAACACTTTCAGTGTGGTACCCTCCCCTAAAGTCTCCGACACAGTGGTGGAGCCCTACAACGCAACCCTGTCCATCCACCAGCTGGTGGAGAACACAGACGAGACCTATTGCATCGACAATGAAGCCCTTTACGACATCTGCTTCCGCACCCTCAAGCTAGCCACCCCCACCTATGGTGACCTCAACCACCTGGTTTCTGCCACCATGAGTGGTGTCACCACTTCCTTGCGCTTCCCTGGCCAGCTCAATGCCGATCTCCGGAAACTGGCTGTCAACATGGTGCCATTCCCCCGCCTACACTTCTTCATGCCTGGCTTTGCCCCACTCACAGCCCGTGGCAGCCAGCAGTATCGAGCTCTAACAGTCCCTGAGCTCACCCAACAGATGTTTGATGCCAAGAATATGATGGCAGCCTGCGACCCTCGCCACGGACGCTATCTGACAGTGGCTACTGTCTTCCGCGGCCGAATGTCCATGAAGGAAGTAGATGAGCAGATGTTGGCCATCCAGAGCAAGAACAGCAGCTATTTTGTGGAATGGATCCCCAACAATGTGAAGGTGGCTGTCTGTGACATCCCACCCCGTGGCCTGAAGATGTCTTCTACTTTCATTGGCAATAGCACAGCCATACAGGAGCTCTTCAAACGGATCTCTGAGCAGTTCACTGCCATGTTCCGTCGCAAGGCCTTCCTTCACTGGTACACCGGGGAGGGGATGGATGAGATGGAGTTCACAGAAGCCGAGAGCAACATGAATGACTTGGTGTCCGAGTACCAGCAGTACCAGGATGCCACAGCAGAGGAGGAAGGAGAGATGTATGAGGATGATGAAGAAGAATCAGAGGCCCAGGGGGCCAAGTGAAGTCACTTGGGGTTGGGCAGGAGGCACTGAGTGGGCAGGACCCAGGAAGAAGCCTGTCGTTGACTGGGGTTGGGACAGAAAGTCTCCCTCACCAGGGCAAGTTTTTTCCAGATCATCCAGTCATCTGACAGAGTCCTCCATCTTTGCTTCCAGTTAGCTGAGAGCTAGATACCCGGCTTCTAGTTGCTTCACATTAAAGGTTCCCAAACTTCAGTCATTCAGTATTTAATAATGTTCCCCTTCCTTCGTCCCATCCCCTTACATCCCCATTATGATGTGTTAGCTCAATTTCTGTACCCTTTCTACCCCAGATCCTTTTCCTCTTGCATTTTTTAACATATTTTCCATAGTCCCAATGTTCTTATTTTTTACTGATTTGTGTTGATTTTTATTTTTTGGAATACTCAATAAATTTATTGCTGTCTGATACCCTCATCCTGGAATGGCCAACTCCTTATTTGGGGCAGAGAATAAATAGTTGAAGGGAGGGTGGCCAGGAGCCACAAAGGAAGACTTATCAGTTTGGTGGAACTACAGAAACCATGTCTCCAAGGAGTGACAACAACCCACAGTTAACTCTTCCTTTCACAGGAGGAAATGTCCCTGGAGGAAGTCCTTTGGTACAAAAGTAAATCTGATTTTTCACCCTAGAAACCATGACTTGTGTTATCCCCAGAGTAAAGGAGGCCTGTCTACTTCTTTTTAGATCCTCTAAATACAGGAAAGGGTATGTATTGTCAGTTCTAGCACTAAGTCCTTATATTCAGAGTATCTGAGACAAAGGAAGTGCCATTTGGACACCAGAAGGTGCATCAGTTATCAGATAAAGTATCATTTCCACCAGACCCGGAACTCTTGTTTCTGAGGACCAGAGCTGTATTTCCAAGTAGTGTGTCCTCAGCCTTTGATGGGTGCTTAAGTCTATTTCTCAGCATGCCTCCTTGGAGCTCTATTTCTAACCACCTCGCACACCCACTCTCATTTCTTCAACCAAGACCACTGGTGTAGAGCTGTGCTTTAGGGGTCCATTTCCTGAATGCCAACCTAAAAAGTGCCATTCTCTTCCCTTCCTCTTAAGCTTAGTGCTCCATATTAAAATATAGAATTTTAGGATTCAAGCCCCTTTTTACATTTTACAAATGAAGACACAAAAGCCAAATAGTGAAATCAAGTAATTTGCAAAGGTCAAGTAGCTGACTAGTGGTGGAACTAGACTTATTAGCCTCCATTCCCATCAATGTGCTTAATGCTACACCCAGAGACTTGTCCCACTCCTTCATACCAATCTGACTCTTCTAAGCCTATATCACTACATCTGCCTGGTTCTTTCCCCTAATTTTCTCCCTGGCCCCATAGTTATGCTGCATTTCTGAAAGCATCATTCACAATCACTTTTGGTCATTCTTCAAATTGTTTCCTCCCTTTGGAAAGTAGGTTTGGAGGCTCTATTTTTGGCTTTTTCAAATTAAAGACAGAAGACTTTCAAAAGACCATACAGAAGCTATGTAGCACAGTGATAGAACACCAGGCCTGAAATTGGGAGGACCTGGGTTCAAATTTGGCCTCAGACACTTCCCAGCTGTGTGATCCTGTACAAGTCACTTAACCCCAATTGCCTAACCCTGACTTCTCTTCTGTCTTAGAATTGATACTAAGAAAGAAAGTCAAGGTTTAAAAAAAAAACCCATCAGTAGGACTAGGGATAAATCCAGATTTCCTCACATTTGATCCACCCAAAAGCCTAGTTCCATTGTCATGGAAGATGGTGGAGCGAGGTGTCGACTATTTTGGGAACTCCCATGATGTATATTTGTATAAGGAATTGGACTCTACTGTCCCTGTTCTTTCTGCCCCTCTTTGTAGGTTCTTCCAAGAGATAATTAACCCTGGAACTTCTTGATTCCTGGCAATTTCATTGAAAGGGATGAGGAAGGAGATAATTTGTTCTATTCCTAGGTTAAAAGATGATCATGTTCAGTGCCTATACTGTAAGAAGTGAAGCTGATAGAATTTTAGCCTTGGAGTGGTCCTCAAAGGTGTTCTAGTCTAAACATCCCCTCTACAGTATGCATGACACATGGCCATCCAACTTCTGCCTGAACACTTCCAGGGATAGGGAATTCCCTAGTTTCCAGACAACTGCATCTTCAGAAAGCTTTTGTAAGGAGTAAATCTGAACTACATTTGCCAATGAATACCATTGATGGTGTATCCTAACCTGGCTCCAGTACCTATATACACTCAACTGGTCATCCATACTCCTTACACTATCATATCATTTTCCCTTATATTTTCCCCTGTAAGAATTAAATTTTAATGGTTTGACTAAAATATATGAAGATTCTAAATAATAATTGTGGTTGCCAATTCAATGTATTATTGCTCAAAGTCAAAATGACTTTAATAGCTTTTATTTACAAAAGAGGTAGAAAGAGTAAAAGCAGAGAAATGCAAAAGGGTAGAGAAGACATTAGCCTATCTAACTAAATATTGCTTAGGTGCTCAACTCAGCCAGGACTTGTTGACCTTCAACTTGAACTAAACTCTCTCCAGTATACAGGAAGGGAAAGTTAGCTATTCACTAACCCAAAGTTCCCTCCAAGAGGGATGACTTGAGCTGAAGTTGACTCCTGAGGCCAACTTTCTTCCTTGAGCTGACCATCTTCTTGAAGCTGACTTCCTTTTTGGAGTCAACTTTTTAGCCCCAGAAATTCAGGGACTTTTATAGTGGCTTTTTCTCTCTTCTCCTTTCACAAGGGCCAATCAGGGCTTCCAAATTGTCCAGCACTGCCCAGGTTTATGGGAACCACTCCTCACCTTCTGGAGAGGTGAATACTCATCAAAAGAGTTTACAGATTCCTGGCTGACTAAGGTGTGAATTCTCACTTCCTGGCTGATTGAGTTGAAAGGGTGGAGAGCTCCTCCACCTAGTGCTAAGTAGGATGTTCAAGCCTTTGTTGATTCAATTAAAAAATAGACAAAGGAGAGTTAATCCTGTCTTCACAATCTAGTGAGGTACTAAGTAGGGAGGGATACTTAAGTTATTGTTAACCAAAGTGTTAACTCAAAATAAACAAAGGGGGAAAAGGATTCCCTTTCACAGCATAAACTCAGAAAGAACAAAGAATTCCCTTTTACACTGCCCCAAAGTCTGCCTCCCTGTTAGCTTCCATTCTTTTGTTCTTTCCCAGCTAGACAGAATTTCTAATAGTTCTTTCATATGTAATTACAAATTATAGCCTCATAATTTGAACAGATCTCAGAGGTTCATTCTGTCCTTGGCCAAGAATGGCTTCTATTCTATGGCATCCCTAACATTAAGTCTTTGTTTGAATATCTCCAGGGAGGGGAAACCTACTCTTTACCTTCCAAAATAACATAACATTATATATTAAGACATTTTTTATTACAGAAAACCAAAACTAAAACCTGCTTCTTCAACTTCCATCTGTTTCTACCCTCTGGGGCCAAGCAGAACAAATTCAATGCCTCTTTGATATGCTAACCCTTCCAAAATTTAAAGACAGTAGTCATGTTCACTCTGGCTTTTCTACTACAGGCTAAAAACTCACAGATCTTTGAACTGAATTGGGTTCTTCAAGGACCATTGGGAATAGATGAGATGAATTATAGGTTTGTCTTCTGTCTCACTTCCATCTTTATTCCTTTCTTCTGCCTGTTATGATAGTTAGAAGGCTTGCAAAGCATTGTACATATGCTATCTTATTTGATCCTCATGAAAACTCTGCATTGTAGGTATTATGATTATCCTAATTTGGGGGGGGGGAATGAATTTTAATGAAGTAGAAGGCTTCCAATTATTCCTGATGAAAGGGTCAGACATATATAGAAACCCTGAACAATAAACACAGCAGTTATATATATATATGTGTGTGTGTGTGTGTGTGTGTGTAAACAGGTAAACATAAATAAACAATCATAAGTGACTAAATAAGGATAAACTGCTTATATGCAAATTTGGGGAGGTGACATGTCCCCTGTGACCCTTATTTGGAGTTATAGAAGGAGTCAAATTCGACAAGCTCTGGGAATGATTCTGTCATGTCTTTATATTTAAAGAAGAATAAAAAGACAAAGGAAGAGTAATGCACTGGAGGAAAGGAAATGAAGGTTAATAAAATTATTTCACATAATCTGGGTGCATGAGTAGACATTTATATCAATAAGGAGCATGGAATAGTGGGGAATAGTTGACACAAAACTCACTTTCACCTGAACAGGTCAAAAGAGCAAAGAATACACATACACACAAGTTGGGTACAGAAATATATTTCACTCAATAAGTGTAAAATTAATTTTAGTCTGTAGTAATAGAAATATTATATTTATGAGGTTTATTAAGGATTATTAGAAGTCAAGGAATAAAGAAAATATAAACAAGAAAACCACATGCCTAGGGATGATTAGCCTATTCAAACCCCCCAAGCTTAGCTTACTCACTACATCCTTGCAAATGGAAGAGTAGAGACCACTGTGAGGCAGAGAGTCAGTTAAATATTCATTGTGATCTTGCCCAGGTGGGGACTCAGGTGAGATTATAGGGAATTCTGGGAAGTACCAAGGACTTCTGGGGATTGAAGTCTAGGGTTCAAATCTCCATTTTACAGAAGGAAATTGAAGGGAAAGAGAAGGGAGAATTGAGAATTCAAGGGAGAGTAGAATAAGAGATGGGATAGTTCTAAGCAAAACAAGTTCTAATTAAGGATGAAAAAATATTTGTAGCTCTTTTTGAAGTAGTGAAATAAAGAATGTAAACTGACTGGAAACTGTTACTATTGAACTGGTAAAGGTAAACTGACTGAAAACTGTTACTTGTTGAATAGAGAGGAAAAACTGAAGGGAACTGTTACTTCACAATGGCTGCTGTTCTCTTGCTGGCTGTGTCTAGAGAGGGCTGCCTATAGGGAACCTGAGGCTACTTATATGTAATGGAGGGATGCCACACACAGGGATACTGGTACACAGGGGACACTGCTCTGGGGTTTACTCTGGGGTTTACTCTGGGGTTTGTTCTGGGGTTTACCTACTGATCCCTACTGATTGTTGATGGATCAATCTATTTCCTAACTCCTTCCTCCCTCACTCCCTCCCTTGCCTCCCTCACCTCCTCAATCTTCCTTGAAGCCTTTGACTCCTTCCCTCCCTCCTGAATGAACTATAAAGATACTCTAGTTGCTTTCTCAGTCAAGGGGTTTATTAAGATAACAGGATGGGAAACTGAGGTAAGAGCGATGAGGAATTTCCATAATCTAAAAGATAAAAATTGAGGGTTTGGAGAGTCACAAGTGTGACTCTTAGACAGTTATAAAGATGGAGGACAATAGCAATTCAAAATCTTCTTTCTTCTTCCCAAATCAGCCAGATCTCTCAGCTTAACCCCAGAAAGAAACAAAGTTCAAAGTCTCTCCTTTTCTCCTGGTCAGCTCAACTCTCTTATAGACCACCAACTCAAAAGCTTCTCCTCTGATCAGCTTCCACTGCTCAGAGCCAAAGTCCCAAAAACCAAGTTTCTCCTCTCTGAGTGTGTCCAGCAAACCCCAACTGCCTCTCCTGGGAACATTCCATTGGAACCCTAGCTTTTGCATCTTGGTCCACAAGTCCTGCAAACCTCTCTCTCTCTCTCTCTCATGTCTCTATCACAGTAGCAAATATCAGTAATCTAAAGAGGTGCACACAAATTGGAGGGATGGCTAAACAGAATAAATGTGGAGAATACTATTGTACTGTAAGAAATGAAGAAGGAGTAGATTTCAGAGAAGTCTGGGAAGACTTGTATGAATTGATGCAGAATAAAGTGAACAGAACCAAGAGAAAAATTTATATGATGACAACAATAGGGGGAAGACAAACAGCTTTAAAAGAACTAGGCAGGGGCAGCTGGTAACTCAGTGGATTGAGAGCTAGACCTAGAGATGGGAGATCCTGGGTTCAAATCTGGACTCAGACCCTTCCTAGCTGTGTGACTCTGGGCAAGTCACTTAACCCCCCTTGCCTAGCCCTTATCACTCTTTTGCTTTGGAACCAATTAGTGGTATTGATTCTAAGGCGGAAGGTAAGGGTTTAAGAAAAAAAAAAGAACTGGGGAGTCTGCTTATTGTAACAGTGTATAATGACCAATCACAATTCCAGAGAACTAATGATGAAACATGCAGATGAGTGATTAGAGTATTCTTTTGGATCTGACTAAAACAGAAATTTGTTTTGATTGACTACACATGTTTGCAACAGGGGTTTTATTTTTCTTATGTTTCCACTTTGGAAGAGGGGTGCAGGAAGAGAGAGAAGAAAGATTTTTGATGCTTGAAAAATATAATTAAAAAACATGACTATCCCCATTTTACAGATGAAGAAATAAGTTGGAAGAGGCCACACAGATAGTATCTGAGGTGGAGCTTAAATTTAGATCTTCCTGACGCAAAGTCCACCACTATTTAAAAAAAAATGTTTACCTTCTGTCCTGGAATTGATACCAAATATCAGTTCCAAGGCATAATAGCAGTAAAAGCTAGGCAATTAGGGTTAAGTGACTTGCCTAGGGTCACACTGCTAAGAAGTATTTTAAGATCGGATTTGAACTCGGGAACTTCCATCTCCAGATCTGGCTCTCTATCCATTGAGCCACCTATCTGTCCTAACATCTATCACTCTTATCCATAATTGTACCACCTAGCTTCCCCTAGTGTCTGCCCTTCAATGCTTCCATTCTCTATTCACTACTAATTATTATAATTCATTTGTAGCTTTGGATTTCTTAGTTCTTTCTGGTTTCAATTCAATAAGTCCTTGTTGAGCATACACATTCTCTGTAAGGCACTTGTGGGGGATACAGTCAATAATTCAACAAACATTTATTGAGCACTTATGTGTTGCACCAAGCACTGTACTAAACTTTGACAATACAACTCCTAGCAAAAAGGAAGGCAGTCCCTGCTCTCAATGGGCTCATGTGGTAATGGAGGAAGGGAATAGCAAGCTGAAAAGGGGTGGGCATAAAAGAAGGTTCCAGATGAGGAAGAAAGATAGAGAAGTCCAGAGTCTGCAGCGTGGTGGAAAATGGAGAGATTGGCTGACCTTGGTGTCCTCCACAAGTAGAGGTTCTGGGAGGTGCACTCCACCACTTAATTAGTGAGGAGTTCTAGGGGTAGCTGATCCTGATGAGTCATGAGCTGAGCTTCTAAGGCTGAAATGGTCTTCTGATCTTCCAGAATAAAAGGTATATAAATTAATCTTTCAGGATAAAGATGATATAAGTCAATAAAAGATACTATCCCTGTCCCACAATCTAGTCATGGCCACAGGAGCATATCTGAAGCAATACAAGGCAAAATAAAACCAATGCTTGGCTTATATATAAAGCTAGAGAGGGGTTGGAGAATTTGGAGAAAAAAAGAGATCAATACAGGATGGAGTTGATATACCTTGCTGGCTTTATACTACTTCTTTTCCTAGAACAGTCTAATTAAAAAGATGCTCTAGATGGCCTCAGATACTTCCTAGCTGTGTGACCTAGGGCTAGCCCTTTCCTGCTCTTCTGCTTTGGAACCAATACACCAAATTGGGTCTACAATAGAAGATAAGGGTTTGTTTTTTTTAAATCATTCATAGGAGTATCTAGGTGGCTTGATAAGAGGTCCTGGATTCAAATGTAACCTTAGAGATTTCCTAGCTGTGTGACCTTGGGCTAGTCACTTAACCCTCATTTCCTAGCCCTTACTGCTCTTTTGCTTTAGAACCAATACATAGTATTGATTCTAAGATGGAAGGCAAGGATTTAAAAATAAAATATAATAAGGAATAGCTAGATAGTTCAGTGGATAGAGCACCAGAGTTGGAATTGGCCATACCATTACTGGGAGTTGTCATTTGGTGACTTATTGTGGGAGGAAAACTGGATTCATTCCATTTCTATTTTACCTTCTTGTTCAAGAATATTAGGGAAGTTTTCTTTGATAATTTCTTATAATATGATGTCTAGGCTTTGTTGTTGTTGTTGTTGGTCATGGCTTTCAGGTAGTCCAATAATTCTTAAATTGCCTCTCCTGGATCTATTTTTCAGTTCAGTTGTTTTATCAATGAGATATTTCATATTTTCTTCTATTTTTTCATTCCTTTGATTCTATTTTATTGTTTCTTGATGTCTCATGAAGTCATTAGCTTCTATTCACCCAATTCTAATTTTTAAAGAATTAATTTCTTCCATGACCTTTTGATCCTCCTTTTCCATTTGGTCCATTTTACTTTTCATGAAATTCTTTTCTTCGTTGGATTTTTGTGCCTCTTTTTCCAGTTGACCATTTTTCTTTTTAAGCTGTTATTTTCTTTTTGCATTATTTTCATTTCTTTTTTCCATTTTTGTTTGACCTGTCTTATTTGATTCTTTAATTCCTTTTGGAGTTCTTCCAGCACTTGAGATCAATTTCCATTTTTCTTTGAAGTTTTGCATGTGGTTGCCTGGATCTCACCATTCCCTATTGACTCTGTGTCTTGCTCTTTGTCTCCATAGAAATTTTCTAGGGTTAAGTGTTTCTTTTGTTGTTTGCTCATTTTTCCAGCCTTTGTTTTGTTTTGTCTGTGGACTGGGAATTCTGAAAACTGATGATTCTGTCACCTCTGCTGATGGCTTTCAGAGCTCAGCACTATGAGCTAGTTTTCTCTGGGGCTAGGTCTTCAGTGAAGCACAGGCTTGAAAGGACCAAGTGCTATGGATTTCTAGGCCTCACTGCAGGATAGTGCCAGGACCTTGTACTTTAAGAGCTGAATTTAGGGTGTGGGGTGCTCTGTTGTTGTTGTAGCCGGGGTCCCGGGATCCCAAAGTTAGCCTATGCCCAGGCTTGGAACCTGGCACAGTGCTTGGCCAGCACTCATCTGTGTGCAGTTTTGCTCCTGGTTCCCTCTTATCCCATGAAAATCAACTCTCTCTGCCTACCTTTCAAGTTGTACTTAGTAGGAAAGCCCCTTCACTCTGTCTTGCTCTTGGTTTTTAAGTCCTATAATTTTGAGGCATTCTTTAAAGATTGGCTTGGAAGGATTATTAGAGTGGTTTCAGTTTTTGTTGCTACTAAGCTGCCATCTTGGCTTTGCCCTCTTTCTTCAGGTTTGGAGTTGGGAGAACCTGGGTTCAAATCTGGCCTCAGATACTTCCAAGCTGGGTAACCTTGGGCAAGTCACTTAACCCTTATTGTTTAGTCCAGTGGTGGTGAATCTTTTAGAGACAGGGGGCCGGGAGGGGGGGGAGGAAAAGAAAATTATCTTTGTTTACAAGGAATAATGTTTGAAAATGAACAAATAAAATAATGTTTAAAACATAGAAAAAAAATGACAGGACCTGCACCCACCCCCCAAGACTAAGCGCCATGCTCCAACCCCCACTTTGTCCCCCAACTCCCCTCCTTTCCCCAGGAAGGGGAGAGAGGA
Source organism: Monodelphis domestica (assembly GCF_027887165.1). Lineage (NCBI taxonomy): Eukaryota > Metazoa > Chordata > Mammalia > Didelphimorphia > Didelphidae > Monodelphis > Monodelphis domestica. The sequence goes on from NC_077227.1 coordinate 708,422,868, forward strand.
AGTGCTCCCATTGGGCTGCTGGGCAGAGGGACAGATGATGAGAGGTATGCATGGAGAGGAAGAGAGTGGACTGAGCACTCTACTCCCCTCCAGCTCTAAACCACACTGTGAGCTATTCTCCCCTCAAACCTAGCTTCTCTTCAACCCCACCACAGGAATCACATTCACAACAGACTCAACAGGGTGCCTGCCATCTGCCTCACACTCTCATGTAGCATGTGATTACTGCTCCCCCGACCCCACCCCCAGCACCTTACTCCAGAAAGGGGAGGGAGGAAGTGCTCCCATTGGGCTGCTGGGCAAAAGGGCCAGGGAAGTGAGGAATGTCTTCAGGTACTTGGAGAGGGGGTGAGGAACAACACCCCAAGACCCTCTGGATTTCTAGTAATGAACTCTAGCAGGTGACTGCAGGTGTGTCCACAGTGAAGACTCTGCATGCCCTTTTTGGCATGTATGCCATAGGTTTGCCCTCACTAGTCTAGCCCTTATCACTCTTCTACCTTGGAATTAATATACAATATTGATTCTAAGTTGGAAGGTAGGAGTTTTTTTTAAAGATGTTTTAGATTCCAGAAGCTAAATAATCATCTAAAAGAGTCTGAAGTCCTCTGAATAAATAAAGCAAGACAAAGGGAAATTAATCAACACCTACTGAGACTGAGAATCCTGTGAGTTCCTAAGAGTATATGGAACCATAACAGGATAGTCCCAAATGATTCAAGAGAGAAATGAGAATCATGAAAGCAGAATTTGTAGCCTGCACAGCAGAAATAATATTTGACAAATAGAAAAACTTGAATTCACCTTGGAAAAATCTCACCTAAGAAACAAAAGAGAGAACAACTGTTTGGGAATGCAGATACACTGAAATGAAGGACAAAAGAGTCTAGAATAATAGAAAGTGAAGAGAATTAAGGAAGAGAATGAAGGAAAGAAAAACCTTTTTTTTACAAAAAGGTACAGAAAATGAAAAGCATATTACTAAACAGGTTGAAAGGATGGAGATGAAGGGATTTGACTATTTAACTGAGAGAAAATAAGAAAAATAATTAGGTACTCAATAAAAGGAAGAAAGAAAAAGGAATTAATAAATGAAGCCAAATTCCAAAATTAGTGAAAGAAGAGGTAAACAAGAGGGGACGAGAGCGAGGAGAAAAAAGCCTGTTTCTTGTTTGTTGTTAAGCTATTTTTCAGTTATGTCCAACTCTCCACAACCTCATTTGGGGTTTGGTTAGCAAAGATATTGGAGTGGTTTGCTATTTCCTACTCATCTCATTTTACAGATGAAGAAACTGAGGCAACAGTGACACAGAGTCATAAAGTTAGTTTTGGAAGCCAGTGAAGTCAGCAAGATGAATTCCCCTTTCTTAACTGAAGGCCCAGCATTCTATCCACTGCACCACCTAGCTGCTGCTGCCTTAAAATAGCCTAAACAAAAATAAATGAAAAGACAAAATACAATCTTAACAGAGAACCAGAAATTTTAAAAATCCTAAATTCATAAAAAAAATTATAGACAAATGGTAACTTACTCTCATAACCTTAAATGTAAAAATCAATAAAATGAAAATCAGTGACTGATTAAATAAGAAAAAAATACAAAAATCTGTTGCTTGCAAACAACAACAACAACAACAACAACAACACACCTAGTAGGTAGCTAGTGGCTTAATGGATAGACAGTTAAGCCTAGAAACTGGAGGTTCTGGGTTCAAATTTGACCTCAGACACATCCTAGCTATGTGAAGGGCTTCAGTTATAATAAATCATGAAGGTGTTAAAGATGTATTCAAAAACTGACTCTAATGAGCAAGATTCTCAGGGACCAGACTTATGAATACATTTCTAATATTTCACATCATTGATTTCTGAATCCTTTAATTGGAATGGGGCTTACATTTTGTTGGTCTTAAAAACCAAACCTCTGCTGTTATCTCATGTGTAAGCTGACAGACAAGTTTTAGGGTCCTTTGGAATGTCAAAGATTCACACCTGTTTCCCAAGATAAGAATGGTGCCAGCTTCCTGGAAAGGATAAGAGTCCTGGCCCAGATACCTGGCTATTGTGTTATCACCCCCTCTTTTGGTTTTGTCATTAACCTGTTTAAAACTTATGATGTACCGACTGGGTGATTGACACCCTGCCACCCGCCCTGTGCAACTCTCCTAAAACAGATCATCTCTCTCTCTCTCTCTCTCTCTCTCTCTCTCTCTCTCTCTCTCTCTCTCTCTCTCTCTCTCTCTCTCTCCTCCCCCTCCCTCCCTCCCTCTCTCTCTCTCTCTCTCTCTCTCTCTCTCTCTCTCTCTCTCTCTCTCTCTCTCTCTCTCTCTCTCTCTCTCTCTCTCTCTCCCCCCCCTCCCACTATCTCTCTCTCTCTCTCTCTCTCTCTCTCTCTCTCTCTCTCTCTCTCTCTCTCTCTCTCTCTCTCCCTCCCTCCCTCCCTCCCTCCCTCTCTCTCTCTCCCTCCCTCCCTCTCTCTCTCTCTTCCTCCCTCTCTCTCTCTCTCCCTCTCTCTCTCTCTCTCTCTCTCTCTCTCTCTCTCTCTCTCTCCCTCCCACTCTCTCTCTCCCTCCCTCCCTCTCTCTCTCTCTCTCTCTCTCTCTCTCTCTCTCTCTCTCTCTCTCTCTCTCTCCCTCCCACTCTCTCTCTCTCTCTCTCTCCCTCCCTCCCTCTCTCTCTCTCTTCCTCCCTCTCTCTCTCCCTCCCTCCCTCCCTCTCTCTCTCTCTCTCTCTCTCTCTCTCTCTCTCTCTCTCTCTCTCTCTCTCTCTCTCTCTCCCTCCATCTGAGGAGCTGGCAAGAAGCTGATTCCTGTGTCTCTTTGTGTCCTTCCTCTCCATGTCTTTTCTTCCTTAATCTTTAACCCTTCCACCCATATTCTGGAAGCCCTAGACTACTTCCCTTTTAGGTGATCAAATCCATGCAAGAAGATCATGGAGCGGCTAGACTGCTTCACTATGTGACCCTGGGGAAGTCACTTAATCCCCATTGCCTACCCTTACCCCTCTTCTGCCTTGGAACCAACACACAATATTGATTCTAAGGTGGAAGGTAAGAGTTTTTTAAAAATCCAAAAAACAAAGAGATACACAGAGTAAAAATGAGGAGCTAGGAAAAAAATAAACTTAACTCTGTGTAACGTAACTCCAAAATGTTAGGAGTTGCAATTATGATCTCAAAGGAAAAACAAACATTTTCAGCCTAAAAAGGGATTAACAAGGAAACTGTATTCTCCAGAAAAGAACCATAGTTAGTGAATAGTTAATCAGAATTTATTAATTGCCTGCTATGTGCCAGACACTATTGGTGAGATAATTGGTGAGAATACAAAAAGGAAAAAGACAGTCCCTGCCTTCAGGGAGCTTACAGTTGAATGGAGGAGCCAACATGCAAACATATGTATGCAAAGTAAAATATATACAGAATTAATAAATAATCAACAAAGAGACTGCTCTGGAATTAAGAGGGTTGAGGAAGGCTTTCTGGAGAAGGTGAGATTTTAGGTGGAATTTAAAGGAAACCAGGGAGGGCAGTAGTTGAAGCAGAAGAGAAAAAATGTTCCAAGCATAGAGGACAGCCAGAAAAATTGCCCAGTGCTGAGAGACAGAGTGTCTTGTTTGTGGAACAACCGAGAAGCCAATATGGATAAAACTGGAAGAAAGAATACCCTTTGGGGAGTAAGATGTAAAAAGACTAGAAAGGCAGAAGAAAACTAGGTGATGATGGGTTTTGGATTCTAAAAAAAGAATTTTTCATTTGATTCTAGAGGTGATAGGGAGCCACTGGAGTTTGTTGAGTAAGGAAGTGACATGATTGGATCTACACTTCAAGAAAATCATTTTGGTGACTGAATAGAGGATGGATTGGAATGCGGAAGAGACTTGAAGTAGACAGACCCACCAACAAGCTATTGCAAGAATACAGGTGTGAGGTAATGAGGGTTTGCACCAGAGTGGAGGAAGTGTCGAGCGGAGAAAAGGGGGCATATTGGGGAGAGGTTGTAGAGGAGAAATTTGCAAGCCTTGGATACTGGTGGGGGTGACAGATAACGAGGAGTCTAGGATGACACTTATGTTGTGAAGCTGAGGGATTGGGAAGAGAGAGAAGGTAGGATGGGGGAGAAGGTTAGGGAAACGATCATGAGTTCTGTGTGGACAAATTGAAATGAAGATGTCTACTGGACATCAGGTTTGAGATGTCTGAAGAGCACTTGGAGATGTGAGATTGGAGGTCAGCAGAGAGGTTAGGGCAGGATAGATAGATCTGAGAATCATGAGCACAGAGAAGGTAATTAAATCCAAGTGTGTTGCACCAAGTGAAGTAGTAGAGAAAGAAGAGAAGAAGGGTCCAGGAGAGAAACCTGTGGAATACTATTAGAGGATGTGACCCGGATGAAGGTCCTGCAAAGGAGCAGTCAGCTGGGAAGGAGGAGAACTAGGAGAGAGTAGAGTCCCTAAAACCTAAGGAGAAAAACATTTCAAGGAGAAAAGAGTGATCATCAACATCTAAGGCTACAGAGAGTTTGAGGAGAATGAGGACTGAGAAAAGGCCATACACAACAAACCAGTATCAAGATTAAATTCATTGCCTCAAATGTCAAATCCTTTCAGGAAAATTTAACTGGATTATAAGAAGAGATAGACAACTAAAAATAATAGTTGGAGACATTAATGACATCTCAATATTGGAAAAACCTAACAGAAGGAGAAAAAAACAGAATTCACAAATTGCTGGAAAAACTAGAGCTAATAGACTAATAGTCTCTTCTAATGGAGATTGCTAAAGAATATGCATATTAGCTCCATATGAAACTTTTTAAAAAATTGACCATGTGTTAAGGCACAGAGATAAAACAAATACATTTAAAAAAGCAAAAATAGTAAACATGTTATTTATAGATCATAATGCAAAAATTAATAATCATCCTTTCAAGAAACATGAAAAGTTACAAATTGAGACTTAATGAAATCCTGAATAACAAGTGGATTAAAAAACAAAACATAGGGACATGACAGAGGAGAGACTCTAAATGAACACTCTAATGCAAATACTATCAACAAAGCAATGGGTTCAAATCAAGAAAACATCTAATGCCCAGTGGACTTACGCGTCGGCTATGGGGGTTGGGGGGGAGGAAAAGAAAATGATCTATGTCTTTAACGAATAATGCTTGGAAATGATCAAATAAAATATATTTTTAAAAAAAGAAATAAAAAAACAAAACATAAAAACAATAATTATTTTTAGGAAAATGATAATGATGAAAAACATGCCAAGATTTTTGTACAGATAAAATAGTCCTCTGAGGAGAAATTACATTCTGAAAAACATTAATAAAATAGAAAAATAAAATATTAATGAACTGAGTGTCATTTTTAAAAATAGAAAGACAAAAACTCCCCAAACTAAATTAAAATAAGCACAAAAGAAGAGACATTAAAAATTAGAGTAGAAACAGATACTGGAAACAAAAAACCTATAGAAATGCTAAGTAGATAAAACTAATAGTTGGTTCTTTGAAAAAACTACTATCAGTTTTTAAAATATAAATAAAATACTGTCAGACAATTCATCTAATAAATTATTTATTATGACCAACTTGTATTTATTCAGTATGTAAGTATGGTGCAACATTAGGAAAATAATTAATATAATAATATTAAAAACAAACCATTCAAAACTATGTAACTATCTCAAGAGATATTGAACTGTTCATTGGTACAGTACAATATTCATTTATGCTAAAAGTAGTGAAGAGCAGTGTAAATAACTAGAGGAATATTCAGGGTTCATAGATTGTACTGATATGATAAAAATGCTACCAACATTAATTTACAGTTTTAAAAGAAATATAAATTGCCTATATGAACAGAAGAAGAAATAGATACTGAAACAATCTCACCTTTGTGGGAAAAAAACAAGGGGCAGCTGGGTGGTTCAGTGGATTGAGAGCCAGGCCAAGAGACATGAGATCCTAGGTTCAAATCTGGCCTCAGACACTTCTCAGCTGTGTGACCCTGGGCAAGTCATTTACCTCCCATTGCCTCTTCTTACTACTCTTCTGCCTTGGAACCAATACACAGTATTGATTCTAAAAGGGAAGGGGAGGGTTTAAAAAAAAAGAAAAGAAAAAGAAACTGAAGGAGCCATGAAATCTCTAAGAATAAAGCCTCAGGGCCAGACCCATATGCAAACAAATTCTACCAAACATTTTAAAAACAATTAATTACAATACCATATAATTTTGGGGGGAAATAGCTGAGGAAGAAACTCTATCAAATTCCTTTTATGACACAAATATGACGTCAATATGTGAACCTGGAAGAGTAAAAATGGAGAATTAAAACTATAGACCAATCTGCCCTGCCTAATGAATATTGATGCAAAAATCTTAAATAAAATAGGAGCAAGGGGCATCTTGGGCAAGCAACAACAATAACAACAAAAGGGCAAGGAGATTACAGCAATATATCACGAAGATCCTACATTATGACCAAGGGGGGTTTTATACCAGGAATGCAGGGATGGAGCAATATTGGGGAAATTATCAGCATAATTGACCATATCAATAAAAAAATCAATAGAAACCATATGATTTTTTTCAATAGACATAGAAAAAGCTTTGGACAAAATATAACACCCATTCCTATTAAAAACACTAGAGGGGGCAGCTGGGTAGCTCAGTGGATTGAGAGCCAGGCCTAGAGATGGGAGGTCCTACGTTCAAATGTGGCCTCAGCTACTTCCTAGCTGTGTGACCCTGGGCAAGTCACTTGACTCCCATTGCCTAGCCCTTACCACTTTTCTGCCTTGGAGCCAATACACAGTATTGACTCCAAGATGGAAGGTAAGGGTTTAAAAAACAAACAAACACTAGAGAATATTGGAACAAATGGAATATTCATCAAAATGATAAATAATATCTATCTAAAATGATCAGCAAGTACTGTCTGTAATGGGGATAATAAGCTAGAAGTCTTCTCAGTAAGATCAGCAGGGAAGCAGGGATGCCCATTATCATCACTACTGATCAGAATTATGCTAGAAATGCTAGCTATAGAAATAATAATAAATTAAACAAGCAACGAGGAAATAAAGCTATCTCTCTTTGCAGATGATATGATGGTGATGTGGACTGGCAGTGGGCAGGAAGGGGTAGTAATAGGATCGGACCCTCATACTCTGAGATCTTGCATTTCTCACTAGTTAGCACTAGTTAAATGGCAAAATCTGTAGTTTCAGCATGAAATCAAATGAATTGTAGATTGTTCAGTTCTCTCTGTGTACCATATGGATCATGTTCTATACTAGGCATCAGCTTTGTACCTTCTCAGTTTTATTAATTGCTTTTATTGTTCTTAGAAATAATTAATTACCTATAGTTGTACTCTGCCCACTCCCCATGTTCCCACTCTGGAAGAGCATCAAGACCTCTCCCTGACAAATGATGACAAGGTGACAATGGAAGAGCATGGAACCGGTGCACTGAAGCCTCTGATCTTGCATTCTCCTTATTCCCAATGACATACCTCCACCTGAGTTTGGAAAGGGAGATGCTAAGCTACCAGACAGAGCCCAGTAAATATACCAACCCTGATCCATAGGGTGTGGAAGATGCCACCCCACAGTGGAAGCTGCCACTCCACAAAGGAAGTTTCACTCCTCAGAGGAAGCTGCCATTCAGTTGTGGAGCTGCTGGTCCATACTGTCAGCTCCAAAGAGGCTAACCTACAAGCCCCTGGGTTTATTCCCTGGTTCTAAAGCTACCTGATTACCCCGCAGGCTATTCCCCCAGTTATTAGGCTATTATACCACCATAAACCACTTTTTTCTTCAAATAAAATTCTTTTCTTACTTCTGGACTGAATATAGTTTGAGTCTCCCATTCTTGGGAAGAGACCTCAACTACAAATTTGGATGTGTTTCTCCCATCACAATGGTATACTTAGTGAATCAACCAAAAAACTAACTGAGACAATGAACAACTTTAGCAAAGTTACAGGATATAAAATAAACCCACACAAATAAACATTTCTTCATGCTACCAAAAAAAAGCCCAACAGCAAGAGATAAATTCCATTTAAAATAATTGCAGACAATATAAAATACCTGTGAGTCTACCTACCAAGACAAACACTAGACTTATCACAACTACAAAACTTTTCACATAAATAAAGTCAGATCTGAATAATTAGAAAAACATTAATTGCTCATGGGTACACTGAGTCAATATAATAAAAATAACAATTCTACCTAAGTTAATTTTCTTTTTAAGTACCATACCAATCAAAATACACAAAGTTATTTCATAGAGCTAGGAAAAGATAATAAAATTCATCTGGAAGTACAAAAGGGCAAGAATATGAGGGAATTAATGGAAAAACATGAAGGAAGGTGACTTAGGTGTATCAGATTTCAAACTATATTTTAAAGAAGCAACCCTTAAAAAAATCTGGTACTGGCTAGGAAATAGAATGCTGGACCAGTTCAATAGATTAGACGTCAATACTCAGTCGTAAAGGACTATAATAACCTAGTGTTTGATAAACCCAAAGATTTAAGTTTTTGGAAGAACTGAATATTCAACAAAAACTGTTGGGAGAACTGGAAAACAGTATGGCAGAAACCAGGCATAGACCTCATACAATTACCACAGTAAAGTCAAAATGGATATATGATTTAGAAATAAAAGGGGGAACCACAAACAAATTAAGGTATCACAAAATAGCTTACCTGTCAGAGCTATGGATAAGAGAAAAATTTATGTCTAGACAAGACATAGAATACATTATAAGATGTAAAATAGATAACTTTGACTATGTGAACTGAAAAGGGTTTTGTACAAACAAAATCAATGCAACCAAGATTAAAAAGTAAACAACAAAGTATGAAAAAATCTTTATCACAAGGACTTCTGACAAAAGCCTCATTTTTCAAACATAGAGAGAAATGAGTCAAACTTATAAGAATGCAAAGCATTCCCCAATTGACAAATAGTCAAAGGATATGAATAGGCCATTCTCAGATGAAGAAATTAAAACTATCTTTAGTCACATAGAAAATGCTCCATGTCACTATTAATCAGAGAAATGAACATTAAAACAACTCTAAGGTACCACCTCAAACCTATCAGCCAGGCTAACATGACTAAAAAGGAAAATAATAAATATTGGAGGAAATATGGAAAAATTGAGACACTGATACATTGTTGGTGGAGCTGTAAACTAATACAACTATTCTAGAGAGCAATCTGGAATCATGCCCAAAAGGCCATAAGCCTGTGTATACCCTTTGACCCAGCAATACTACTCCTAGGTCTGTATCCCATAGAGATAGGGGGAAAGGACCTACTTGCACAAAAATGTTTATGGCAGCTCTTTTTATGGTAGCAAAGAACTGGAAACTGAAAGGAAATCCATTAGTTGGGGAATGGCTGAATAAGTTGGTATACAATTATAATGGAATGCCACTGTGCCATAAGAAATGACAAATAAGATTATCACCCCAAAACCTGGAAAGGCTTTTATGAAGTGATGCAAAGTAAAGTGAGCAGAACCAGGAAAATGTTGTACACAGTAATGATAACATATAAGGATCAGATGTGAATGATGTAATTATTATCAACAAGGCAAGGATCCAGGACAACTCCAAGAGCCTCACTTCAAAAAGGGCTGCCATAGAAGGAAATGACAGACAAATGTATTTTAAAGCAAACTATTCTTTACCTTATTTCCTCCATGAATTTTTCTTTAGTGTAAATAATTTGTGTCTTGTTTCACAACATGATGACCATGGAAATATGTATTGTATAATTACATATGTACAACCCATTTCATGTTCCATGCCTTCTTGGGAAAGGGAGAGGAGTAGGGAGGGAGGGAGAGAACATGGATTGCAAAATATTAGGAAATGATTATTTAAAATTATATCAACATGTAATCTGAAAAAATTGAAATAACAATTTACAGTTTTAATGTTACACAATCAAATGATCAAAACTATAAGTTCAAATCTAGTTTCAGAGACTTACTAGCTATATGACCCTGAGCAAGTCATTTAATCCTATTTACCCAAGTTTCCACTCCTGTAAAATGAGCTGGAGAAAGAAATGGCAAACCCAGTATCTCTGCCAAGGAAAACCCAAATGGGGTCATGAAGAGTTGGTTACAACTGAAAAATGACTGAACAACAAAAAGTTGCACAAAACCCTCACTCTTTCTTCCAGAGCCATTAAAGGTAAGACAAAAGTCAAAACAACTGGCAATGGCCTGGGATACGGTACCTTGGACCTTGGATCTTTGAAGTCTAACAAAGCTCTACATCCTCCACAGAGCCTGCTTCAGTTGCCTTCCTGGTCATTGGAATAAATTGTTCTCATTTACCCCTTTTGCCAAAGGAAATTTTCATATGCTTGAGGTAAAGACTCCACTAAGTCACCAATGAGTTTGAGGTTTGTTGATTACCCTCAGCCTGGTTTAGAATATCTGCTAAGACAGTTTTACTGGAGTTTGGCCAATGGGCATATCACACCTTCTTGGAGCCATGGGTGAGAGCTGGGTGAAAGGTGGACACCAAAGATTGTCACGGGCAAATTCTACCCTTGACTGAGACTCCAGGGTATCCTAACTGGTGGCGAACAATCAGTCAACAAAAATAACAAAAGGAAGACAGCTTAATCATAACAGCCATGGATTGCTTTGCATCTGACAGCTGCTCCACTTTCCGGATGTCTGATCTTTATTTTTATACCCATTCTCTTGGCATATACACAAAATCAAGGAGAGATAATTGGAAAAGTGATACATCAACTTTTAACAAATCACTTGATTGACATTCTATGTTCTTTTATTGTGATTACAGACAGAATAAAGGTTGCACACAAGATAAATGATTTTTGTCACATGTGGCTTAATTTTCTCATTACCCTGTGAGAATTTTTGAGCTTACAATCAAGTAAAATTACGTATTGCCTTTAATATAATGGAATAATTAATTAGCAGTTCTTAGAAGGCAATTCAACAATCATCATGGAGGCTGAGGGGTCTGGGAACACAATTCAAATTTAGACTGGTGGCTTCTAGGGAGTTACTGATTTGTGTGATCGAGTCACTGAGGCATACTGAAGCTTGATGTACTTGTACTTATCACTTGGACCTCTATGATTGATTTGCTGACTTCATGAGAATAGGCTTCTGTATGTGGGAAAGTTTTTGGCTTGGCCTGTAGCTGTGGTATTGCTGGGAATTATGTACCTAAGTAAAAGTTAACCCATGATAGTCTTTTTGGGATTGGGTTTAAGGGTCTGGTCTTTTGGTGTACATGTGTACAGGTGTTTTGCTCTTGCATTATTTCTTTTGAGACTAGGGGGAATAATAATCATGTCAATTCATAGGTAAGGGGCATTGATGAAAGAAGTCATGTAAAAAGGGGCTGGGTGGGCAATCACATCTCGCCAAGGACCACTCGGTGGTCTCCCCAGCTATCACGTGTGACTCTATCAAGGCATTGTGGTCTGATGGCTCCCAGCAAAAGATGAATGAGCAATCATGAAAAGGGCTTGGCAAACCCTGACATCAGAGGAGCTAGTGTGGAAAAGAGAGAAATACTGAAGGAAATATGACTGGATTTGCAGTGTTAACTCATGCAAAAAGGAGATAGAACTCTGGCTGCCAATGGGGGATGGGAATGGAATCTCCAGCTAAGAAAAGGAGGTAAGCAGTTGGGGTTACAGCTTTTTTCCCTTTTGAACTGAGGAGGAAAGGAGGAAATCTCCCTGAGCTTATCTGGCTACAAATCCCTCGTTGAATTGAAGAGATCCAGACTAATCATCTGTCTGTATGGTTGTTGGATAGATTTTTTCCCTTTGGGGAAGACAGTAGCTTATCCATCAGAAGATTTCCTTCAAAAGCTATATCTCTACCTCAATAAAATATATCATCTTGAATATACAAAGATCATAGGATCTAATGGGACTTAGTCCCTAGACCTGAGTTTCAAACCCCTGAAGAAACTCTAGATGGAAAATAGATCAGGGACTTCTTGTTCCCTCTTTCCTAACCTATTACTCCAAACCCATCCTCTGATGAATAGTTCTTTTATATTACTGAGAAATCAGACATCTTCTTCAATGTACTAAGGGAATCATAGATACAATCAGCTAAAGAAGAAAATAGTAACAGTTTGAAGGGGATTTTCTCTTACCCTTCAACTCTGGTCAGAGATTCAACTCCATTTTCTCTGGGACAGCTCTGCCTGGGAGGGAGGTGGTGTTCCTCTTTATCTGTTCCCTCCCCTTCAGTTACTTGTCAAACTTTGGTTCCTGATCCCCTGCTAATACACTAATCCTCCCTGAACAGTCCATAGACCCCCAAAATAAAAATCTAGAAAAATAAAATATCTCGAATATGAAGGGAAAAAATAAAAAGAGATAGGAATGAAAGAGAAATAGCAATTCCAAACCAAACTATATTATAGAGCAGCAGTCATCAAAACTATCAAATATTGGTTAAAAAACAGAAAGGTGTAGATTGATAGCATTGACTAGAAAATGGGGAATAAGAAACAGTGGAACTCAGCATCTCAGTGGTTGATAGCCCAGAAAACAGAAATTACTCAGGAAAGAACTCTTTATTATATAAAAGCTACTGGGAAAACTGGAAAGCAGAATGTCGGCAATTAGATTTATACCAACACATTACACCATATTCCACAATGCATTCTAAATAGATACATAGGTGGCAAAAAAACTGGAAAATGGAGGGGGGGATCCCTCAATTGGGTGGTATTTGATGGTGATGGAATACTATTGTGCTGAAAGGAATGATGAACTGGAGGATTTCTATGTGAACTGGAAAGATCTTCAGTATAACCATTTGGCAAAATAATTTGGAATTATGTAAATAAAGAGATTAAAATAACCTCTACCCTTTAACCCAGAGATTCCACCACCAGGCTTAGATCACCAGAAAGTCTTTAATAAGAACAAAGGTCTCATATACAATGAAATATTTGTAGCGTTACTTTTTGTAATAACCAAGAATAGTAAACAAAATAAATGCCCATAAACTGGGAATGAATGAAATTGTGGAATGGGAATGTAACAGAATATTACACAAGAGTGGTGAATATGGTTAATAAAGAGAAGTATGGAATGATCTACATGAAATTATGCAGAGTAAAATAAGTAGAGCCAATAAAAATATATATACAATGACTACAATAATATGGATAGAAAGAACAACCATAAAACAATCAAAACTGAATGTTGCAAAATTACTAAGAATAAGAATGGCCTCCAAGGAGAAAGATGAGAAAACAACCCCAAACTACCCCTTGACAGAGATGGAAGGTCCATGAGTGGGATATATTTCACAGATATCCAGGCTTTTGAAATATATTGATCAGTTCTGCTGATTTTTTTGTTCTTGTTCTTTTTTTTCTTCTATTTGTCTTTAACAATATTATTTGTTATATATCTGGACTCTCTGGGAGGGTAAGGAGGAGGCATACTAGAGAAAAGTTAGTGACATTAAAAGAAACAGACATCAATAAAAAACTTTTTAAAAAAGAAAGCCACTTTATCTTCTAACATTGTAGCAAAGGAATAGTATAAGTCTTGAAAGACATAGTAACTATTATAGCTATGTTCAAAAGGATTTACAAACCAGCTAGGTGGCTCAGAGGATAGAGTGCCAGGCCTGAAGTTGGGAGGACCTGGGTTCAAATGTGACCTTAGATACTTCCTGGCCATGTGACTTTGGGCAAATAATTTAATCTCAACTGCCTTGCCCTCACTGCTCTTCTTTCTGCCTTAGAAGCCTATACGCATATCTATTCTAAGACAGAAGGTAAGGATTTGATAAAAGGAAAAAGGATTTATAGTTACTAATAACTGTGCACAGTTCCCCAGAATCTAAAGGAAAAAGATTCGCTATTCTCTTAATACTAACAATAGGTGGAGTAGGCACTAGCCCTGAGAAATTGGAGACAACATATGGATGGGTTATTGAGTACATGTGAATGGGAGTATTAGTACAAAATGAGGGATAAAAGGGCATGTGGTGGACAGCATATGATTGGTGGTGCAGTGGATAGAGTGCTAGGTTCAAATTCAGTCCCAGACACTAGCTGTGTAGCCCCTGGAGAATCATTTAACCCTGTTGGCCTCAGTTTCCTTATCTGTATGTAAAATGAACTGGAGAAGGAAATGACAAACTAGTCCAGTATCTTTGCCAAGAAAACTCCAAATGGGGTCATAAATAGTGGGACACAACTGAAAACACTGAATAACAATGATACAACTTCATGGAAGTTAAGAGTGGGAATCAATATCCAAGGTAACTCCAACCCCTAAAATAGGATGAAGAATCAGGAGGTGATAAGTTAGAGGAGAAAAGCAAATGAAAAAGAATATTGAGGGAGGGGAAGTTCTGTGCTGTGTATGGAAAGAGAATAATATTCTTAATTGGTGGAGAGAATTCTGAGACTATCATAACTGCATAAAGTAGAGGGTTGATGCCAAGAGACATACCCAGTTCCAGGCAGTCTTGAGGAGAGACATGTGGAAAAACTTCACAAGCTACAGACACCTGAGACTCCTTCAGTGTACCTGATTTCAAGTTTTTTCTTTCTAGAGATTTAGAAAGAGAATTTCTCCTTAGGTGGGATAGGGCCTCTATCTTGGTTTTTCTATTTTGTATCTTGGAAAAGAATGGCAAAATTCCAGTATTGATTCTAAGACAGAAGATAAGAGTTTTAAAAAAAGAAATCTAAAGCTCTTTGTAAATCTCAGAGTATTACAAAAATGCTAGCTATTCTTCTTCTTCTTGGTGTTGTTATCCTCATAGAAACCCAATGAGGCATGTAGGATAAACATGATTTTTATAATTTTATTTTTAAAGGAAAAAAGTAATAGTTTAATACCTTTTATATTATATTAATACATGTGCATCTTAAAAGGAAGAAGAAACATATCTAATATTGGATCATCATAGTAGCAAATAGATTATTATAATTTTACAGATGAAGAAATAGAGTCCATAAGAGGCAAGTTTGCCTAAGGTTATGTAGCTAGTTTGTGGCAGGGCCAGGAGTCCATTAGAACCTAATTGTCCTGATTTCCAGATGCCAGGTAATTCTACAGAACATGACTTGGGCTTATCTTCCTCATCTCTCTAGGATCAAGGAATATCCCTTGCTTAGCCATGTCTCTGTGGCAAAATCCCTAAGCATCCTCACTTCAGGAGCATACCCTTGCCTCTCTCCTTTCTGGTCCTCACTAGATGGCCACTAAATATGTCCCTGCACACAAACAGGAAGGCTTGACTAATAACCATACTGTCCTTGAAGACACCTAATTATCCTGTTGATGTCTCACTATTTCCAGAGTTGACCCAATGGGAGGGGAGGAATGCGTGGGATTAAGGCAGAGATGAGTTGAGTTGGTGAGAGCTTGTTAATAGTCACAAGCAAGAAGATTCACAGCCCAAAGCCTGAAAATAGGATGCAAAATCAGGAGGTGCTAAGTTGGAGGAAACAGACAAATGAATAAAGAAGCAAAAGAACTAGACTTTGAGCTATAGGGCTTACAAGAGAAAGAATAGGAATCCAATCTTTGTCCTTGCCTCCCTAAGTGTTTTACTATAAAATTAGATTCAAACTCACTTTTTTAAAAACCCTTAACTTTTGTTTTGGAATCAATGTTTAGGTATCTGTTCCAAGGCAGAAGAATCATAAGGGTTAGGCAATGGGGGTTAAGTGACTTGCCCAGGAAGTGTCTGAAGCCAGATTTGAACACAGGACCTCCTGACTCCAGATGTGAGTCTATTTACTGAGCTACATAGCTGCTCCTCCTCAAACTTACTTCTTCCAGGAAACCTTCCTTTATGAGTCCCATTATTCTTCTGATTGATCTTTTCTTTGACCACTTAGTGCTTGTGTATTAAGCCTGAACCATGGGTGTAAATCTTTTTTTTTTTTTAAATTTTAATATTATTTTATTTGGTCGTTTTCATACATTATTCACTGAAAACAAAGATCGTTTTCTTTTCCTCCCCTCCCCTCCCCCCCCCCCCCCCCCCCCCCCCGCCTTTCCCTCTCCCATAGCCGACGCATGATTCCACTGGTTATCACATGTGTTCTTGACTCGAACCCATTTCCCTGTTGTTGGAGTTTGCATTATAGTGTTCATTTAGAGTCTCTCCTCAGTCTTATCTCCTCCAACCCTGTAGTCAAGCAGTTGCTTTTCAGCGGTGTTTTTACTCCCACAGTTTATCCTCTGCTTGTGGGTAGTATTTTTTTTTTTAGATCCCTGCAGATTGTTCAGGGATTGCATTGATACTAATGGAGAAGTCCATCACCTTCGATTGTACCACAATGTATCAGTCTCTGTGTACAATGTTCTCCTGGTTCTGCTCCTCTCGCTCTGCATCACTTCCTGGAGGTTGTTCCAGTCTCCATGGAACTTCTCCACTTTATTATTCCTTTTAGCACAATAGTATTCCATCACCAACATATACCACAATTTGTTCAGCCATTCCCCAATTGAGGGGCATCCCCTCATTTTCCAATTTTTGGCCACCACAAAGAGCGCAGCTATGAATATTCTTGTACAAGTCTTTTTCCTTATTATCTCTTTGGGGTACAAGCCCAGCAGTGCTATGGCTGGATCAAAGGGCAGACAGTCTTTTATCGCCCTTTGGACATAGTTCCAAATTGCCCTCCAGAATGGTTGGATCAATTCACAACTCCACCAGCAATGAATTAATGTCCCCACTTTGCCACATCCCCTCCAGCATTCATTACATGGGTGTAAATCTTAACAATGTGTAGCAGGCATCTTCTCGAAGGAGAACTTTTGAGACTGCCTTATGCTTTATTGAAGCAAATGTTTTGTGAGGGAAGTGCACACAAACAATAAAGATGGCAGATTCCTGTATTCTCTACACTAGCGGTTCCTAATCTTTTAAAGTATAGTTCATATCCCAGCATCCTCTGGGCTTTTGGGCAGTGACCCCCAAACTTACACTATCTTGCTTGCTTTATCCCTACTTAAAAGTGACTCTGGGAAATCTCAGAATAAAGCTCAGATTTGGAGTGTATCTAGGTCTTCATATATTTGGGTAAAATAGTCCCCAGCCTTTATTCCTCCCTACAGAAAAGGCAGGAAAAAAATAGAGAGAGAATTCACAGTTCATAAGCAGTCAACAGATTGTTTGAGTGAGAATGTGTGTGTGTGTGTGTGTGTGTGTGTGTGTGTGTGTGTGTGTGTGTGAGAGAGAGAGAGAGAGAGAGAGAGAGAGAGAGAGAGAGAGAGAGAGAGAGAGAGAGAGGGAGGGAGGGAGGGAGGGAGGGAGAGGGAGAGAGTTGTCAAGAATGACACCTAGCTTTCAGATACTGGTGTAGAGGTATACCAAAGGTATAGAAATACCCTAGAACAGAGGTGTCAAACACATGGCCAGTTGCCACTTGCAGTCCCATAACAGCCCAAGTACATCTCAAACCAGATTAAAATGTAACTGGGAAATTTTAAATAAAATAAATCAAAATAGAGTAAATCACAGATATTATATTTTTTAAATTGTCAATATACCACCATAAGAGATTCTTATGTATGGATTGGAAACAGTGGTCACTGTTTCTGATTGAACTTGACATCACTGCCCTAGGCAGCAATAGGGGAACTCAGGAAGGGAGTGGACTTGGAGAACTGTAATTAGTGCCGTTTTGGACAGGTTGGGTTCAAGGTGATTATTTTCCTTTGTACTCAAAGAGGACCAAAATGACTTTGCTGGGTGATATCTTTTAGCTTGTGAATAAATTGGATTTAAGTGAAGCAGAGTTGCATAAAGTCATCAGCCTCTCTTCCAGAGTCATCCAAATCCATCCAGTGGCAGAACAAAAGTTAGGGTGACTGGCAATTACCCAGGATGCAGTGGATGACCCCTGGCATCTTCAATGACTGACCAAGCTCTAAGCACTCCATAATGGCTTCAGCTATCTTCACTTGTTGGACCAAATGGTTCATCTGCCCCTTCTGCCAGGGGAAGTCTTCACATGTCTGGGGTAGAAACTCCTCCAACTCACTAATGGGTTTGAGTCCCTTCAGTAACCCTCAATCTGCACAGAAGATTTTACTGGGTTATGGCCACTCATGCTACAGCTTCTTGGAGCCTTAGGTGAGAGCTAGATGGCAGGAGGACACCAAAGGAAGATAAGTAGCCCCCCAAAAAGGCTTGGCAAGCCCTCACCCCACAGGAGCTAGTCTTCCCTGAATACTCCATACTGAATACTCAATATCTCAAATGTTATTAACATATTGTCCAATATGGCCAATAAACAGTTGGAGATATAAATCTGGAAGCTGGGAGACAGATTAAGGCTGGGAAAGTAGATCTGAGAAACATCTGCAGAGGGAATCCCTGGGAGCTGATGAGATCACCAGGAAATATTGTCGTGTACAGAAGAGAAGAGGTCCCAGGCAGTGCTCTGTGGGATACTTAAGAACATGACCTGGAGGAAGAGCAAGCTATTAATATTAAGATGTAGGGAGAAGCAGCATAGTGGCTCAATGGATTGAGTACCAGATCTAAAGATGGGAGGTCCTAGGTTCAAATCTGGCCTCATACACTTCCTAGCTGTGTGACCCTGGGCAAGTCCCTTAACCCCCATTGCCTAGTCCTTAAAATGCTTCTGCCTTGGAACCAATACTTAGTATTAATTCTCAGGCAGAAAGTAAGGGTTAAAGAAAGATGTAGTTACTTTGGTTCCATGTTTGTTTAGCTCCATTTTAAAGGGGACTAATCCACATCTGCAGGGCTCTGTACTCTAGTGCTGATCAGTGGCCCAAGGGATCCCTGGTCTGATGAGATAAATGATGGGTGCCTGCTCCTCTACAAAAGACCAGTCCTGCCTTCCCTGAACCAAATAATTATTAGTTCTCATGAAATGGGAAAGAACTCAACTTTCTCTCTCTCCTTCCCTCCCTCTCCTTCTCTGCCTCTCCCTCCCTCTTTCTCTCTGTCTCTCCCTCCCTCCTTCTCTATCTGTCTGTCTGTCTCCATCTCTGTCTCTCTCTCCAAACCACACCTCTCAATTCTTTTGTTTGTTCAGGATCACTCTTTAAAGGGGTAAGATGGGTAACTCTTACAAAGGACACCCTTCTTTTGATAAGCCCAGCATAAACATACAACTCATCCCACATGAATCTGAACTAATTCACCCCTAATTGTTCCACACTGATAAGTCAAATGAGCACACCCACATCTTTGACAGGGAAGGTTCACCTCCTTAAAAGCTTGATCCTAGAAAAAAGCTAATTCTAGAACCTAAAGGTTCTAAGGTCTAAGACGGAAGGTAAGCCAAGTCTATTCATGGGCAATTAAAAAAAAAAAACCTTCACCATCCATCTTAAAAGCAATACTAAATATCACTTTCAAGGCAGAAGAGAAGCAAGGGCTAGGAAACTGGGATTAAGTGACTTGCCCAGAGTCACACAGCCAGAAAGTGTCTAAGGTCAAATTTGAACCCAGGACCTCCAGTCTTCAGCCCTGATTCTCTACCCACTGAACCACCTAGCTGCCCCAGATGTAATCCTTTTTTAATTGTTTAAAATAATTTTATTTTTTAAAATAAGTTTTTATTGAGATTATGTATTTTACATCATCATAGTTTTGCTTAGTATCCCTCCATCCATCCAGAGAGCTGTAATATAATCATAGTATTTTAATTAATTAATCAAATTTTATTTTAAAATATTTTTCCATGTTTACATGATTCTTATTCTCTTCCTCCCCTCTTCCCTCACCCTCCCAGAGTTGACAATCAATTCTCCTGGGTTATACATGTGTTATCACTTGATACCTATTGCCATATAATAATAGTATTTGGGGGGGGCAGCTTGGTAGCTCGGTGGAGAGCAAGGACTAGAGACTGGAGGTCCTAGGTTCAAATTTGGCCTCAGACACTTCTCAGCTGTGTGACCTTGGGCAACTCACTTGACCCCCATTGCCATTCTTCTGCTTTGGAGCCAATACATAGAATTGACTCCAAGACGGAAGATAAGGGTTTACTACTACTACTACTACTACTACTACTACTACTACTACTACTACTACTACTACTACTACTACTACTACTGCTACTACTGCTACTACTACTACTACTACTACTACTACTACTACTACTACTACTACTACTACTAGTATTTTTAAAGACCAAAATAAAAAAGAAAGAACTGAAGAGGAAAAAATATCAGTACAATTGATCAATATGTTGAAAAAAATCCCAAAACATATATAATACCTTTGGATCTTCTCCCTCCATGAAGGAGTTTGTTGGGGGGTTAGAGAAATGTTTTCATTAGGAAATATCAGTGAGCATTGTTGTGAATGTCCTATAGAGATAGAGAGTCTAAAGTCATCCTAATACTGACTAGGAGGCAACCAGGGGGGAAAAAAGTTAAAAAAAGAAAAGAAAAGAAAAATAGAGGCAACTAGGTAGCACAGTGGAAGCATGCCAGTCCTGGAATTGGGAGGTCCTAGGTTCAAATCTTGTCTCAGACATTTTCCTAGCTGTATGACTCTGGACAAGTCACTTAACCCCATTTGCCTAGCCTTTCCTTTTCTCTCTTAGAGTTGTTACTAGGACTGAAGGTAACAGTTTTTGTTTTTTTTTTTAATTCTTCCTTTCAGTTGTAAGACAGGTGAGATTATCATCATCATTTCTGTTGGAAAGACAGATTTTAATTGTTTGTGAGAGGGAAAGCAAAGATCATTATCTCCTTGAGGCCCTTTTTGAAACTTCTGAGGCTGCTCACATACCTCATTCTAACCCCTTATGTCAACATCCTGCTTGACACACAGTAGGCACTGTTGAAATACTCCTTCCTTTTCCTTTATCTGAATTCCTCAAATTCCAGTTAACTCTTTCTGTGACACTTTCAAGTCATCCTGGGGACTCCACTTTGCAAAACCTGAGAGAAAATGGGTAGAACTGCGGTAAGGAGGGTCTTTTTCAATCCCATAACTCCCTTGTTGCCATCAGTCACTTACTGTCCCCCAAGTGCAATGTTCTCCCTTTCCACTTCAGCTACTGGGTTTCCTCCGAGACTCAATTTCAATCCCATCTTCTGAAGGAGGCTTTTCCTTGTCTCTCCTCCCCCATGCCCACTCCAGTGCCTTCTAGCTGAGACTACTTCCCATTTACACAATATACATCTTTGGATAAAAATGTTTGCATGATATCTCTCTACTGAAATGTAAGCTCCTCCAGGGCAGGGACTGGGTTTTCAATACTTAGTATGGTGCCTGGCACATAATTCATTTACTA
Organism: Monodelphis domestica; assembly: GCF_027887165.1. NCBI lineage: Eukaryota > Metazoa > Chordata > Mammalia > Didelphimorphia > Didelphidae > Monodelphis > Monodelphis domestica. The sequence goes on from NC_077227.1 coordinate 708,444,193, forward strand.
AATACTTGTAAATTGGCTGTGGCCAAGGCAGCAGTTGCTACTGGGTGCCAGACTCCTTTTCTGAGTAGCATAGTACCACTTGGGATTTTTTTCTTCTTCTTAATTGGAATTTTCTCAAATCAAATTTTAAAAAATTCATTAAACAACTACTCTATGCTGGGATTTCTGCTGAACTCGGGGATAAAAGGAAAGGCAGAAACACAGTCCCTAACCTCAAGGAGTTTATAATCTAATGAAGGAATTAACATCCAAATAGCTGTGTAAAAAAAATTAGACAGGATAAGTTAGAGATAACCATAGAGGGACAGCTGGGTAGCACAGTGGATAGAGTACCAGGTCTTGAATCAGAAAGACCTGAGTTCAAATTTGACATTCTAACTTTGATACCTTTGATCAATGATCAAACTCAAAAAGAAATGGAGTCAATAGGTCATAAATAAGTATCCTTATGGGCTGCATATTGACTTAGTTTTAAAATGTGATATTATCTATGTTGCATTTTTATTTGTTTTCTTAAAACTATATTTTTAAGCTGGTTCAGGTTCCACTTAGGAGCTGTGTGACTAATATCTCTGCTCTAGACTTTACCATAATTTATGAGTTGTTAAATTTATTGGTTTCACTGAATATTTAATTAGTGGTTGCCAGGGATTTAATTTCTAAATCCCAAAATGAATTACTCAAGTAAATGGAATTTATGGTAGTTTATTTTTACAATAGAAGGAAGATTTAAGAATAAAGAAAAGGGGAGATAGAAAAAAGAGAAAGCTCCAGTTTCCTCTGAGCCAGGTAGAAATTCTAAGGCACCAGTCAAGGGAAAGGAGTCTCAAAATGATTGGCCTTTCTTGGAGGTTCACACCTCCAGAAAGGGCAAGGAAGGAAGCAGTCTAAAAGGAAAGCAGTCTGAGGTCTTCTGCACAATCTCCTCCAGGGGTCCAGTTCCACAGCCAAAGGTCTTCACTCCAAGTCTGAGTGTCTGTCTTCCAGTCTCTCCTCAAGTATCTGTCTTCCCTCCAGCTCCAAGTGACTGTTCTCCAGTCCAAATCAGCATGACAATCATCTCTGTGTGTCTCTGTTTCCACTGTTTAAAGACCTTTTTCTCTTGTGTCACCCATCCCTAATTTTTATGTCTACCAATCACAGTAGACACTCCTCTTCAGGACTGCCCACTCTTTCACACTTGGGTCACAGACCTCCCACTCAATGTATGAAATGGGTGTTCATACCTTTGTGGTTAGTTCACACCTTTTTGTGATTAGTTCATACCTTTTTGTGGTTAAAAACCAGTAGATCTACTTTAAGTACTAGGTTTACACTTTGGGAATTAAAATATAAAAATAGACAGGGGATTACAATTTAATCTTCACAATAAAGGAAGAGCTAAGTACCTTCATTGTTACAATCAGGGGAAAGCCAAATCCAATCTTCACATAGTGGAGAACAATCACAATCCCCTCTTTTTAACTTATGTTCCTGCTTTTATAATAAATCAGGGATGATATTCCTGCAAAGCCAAAGTTGGTCCATCTCTTCTTTGAGTCAAGTTCCTTGGTCAATTGTGAAAATTCCCAAAGATAGCCTGAAACTACTCAAGGAAGCATCCCACATGTCTACCAGGTCTTTTAGAGATGGCAAAAAAACACTCATACTCTTTTCCATTGATCTTTCCAGCCTTTGTCATCTTCTCACCTTCCCCTCTCTCCTTCCTCTCCATCTAGGCCAGGCTTTGCAGATTCCTGAGAGAGCAGGAAGAATACTAAGGAAAAGAAGGAAGAAGGGCACAGTCATATTTTGCTGCCTTGATGGTCATTACAATAAATGTTCATGCCTCCATTATATATAATGAATCAGCAACTTTCCAAAGTCCCTTCCAACTCTAAGTCCTATGAACCTTTAGGGGTCTGATTCTAGAACAAGGGTTCTTAACCTAGGATCTATGGACCCCCAAATCCCATGGTTAGATTTTATGGGGCTCATGAACTTGGATGAATAAAAATTAAATCTTTATTTCGCTATAATTGCCTTTGTTTTCCTATGAATTTTATTTTGTGCATTTAAAAACACAAATCTAAACAGAAGTCTGTAGGCTTCACCAGACTACCTAGGAAGATGTAGGGAGACCATGACTCGAAAGAGGTTAAGAAGTATTGATTTAAACAAGATGGTCCCTATTCTTTAGGCAACAAGTATTTCTCAAACTCCTAATGCATGCCCACTGCTGTGCTTTTTAAAATGAAGGAAAGAAACAAGCATTTATTTATTAAGTGCCTACTATGTGCCAGACACTATGCCAGATTCCTTACAAATAGAATCTTATTTGATACTGACAACTCTGAGAGGTGTTATAATTCTACAATGTTATTATAATCTTATAATTATGATGAGGAAACTGAGACAGACAAAGGTTATATGACTTGCCCAGGGTGGCCCAGTAAGAGTCCAAGGCCATATTTTAATTCAGATCATACTGGACTCCAGGTCTAGAGCTCTTATCCTCAGCCTCACCTGGCAGCCTTGCTCCCATGATCCTTCCTCCAAAGGAGCTTATAATTTAGAATTTCAGATTTTGAGATTTGAAAAAGCCTTTGATTTAGTTCCCTGCTGTTGGACTGGGAGAGGATTAATCCCTGTCTTACTCATAGTGATGCCCAAGACCCCAGAGAGGTTAAGGGACTTGACTAAGGTAAGGTGGCTCCTAGACCAGACTTCCAATGTCTTGTCTCCTGGCCAATCAATCTTGTCATTAAGCCAATCTGCTTTCAGTCAAAACAAGACCTGAATAAAGGAACAAGGAGAAAACAACACAAGATTTTCGGCAGCCCCCTTGCCCAGACAATAGACCTGAGTTCTGTCGAAGTCTAGGAACCCCTTCCCAGAATCATATTTTTAAACAATTGAAGGAAATACTAAATTTCAGTTAGAGATTAGGGAAAGTCAAGATGTCTTTTCTTTGCTCTCCCAGTCCTGGGGTACCCAGAAATCCAGCCATGGAGGGGTTAAGAACCCCTGACCAGATCATCTTCCAGTTCTAAATTTGATAACCCTCCAAGTCCCTTCATTTGTCCCAGCCCAATCACTCTACACACCTTTTGCATTTAAATTTGCATGGGCTTATTTTGCTTTTATGTCACCTTTATTTCCCAATGTCCATCCCTCATAGTAAAGGATAAAATGGAGGAAAAGGATGGTTCAAAACTAACCAACAAATCCACCAAATTTCTGGGGGGATGTTCCATCCCCGGAGTTTCCCGCCTATGCAAAAGGAGGAAGGCGTTAATTCCCATCACTACTTTGGGGCAAAGCTTTCTCAGGAAATAGCCAGCGGGTTTTCTTGGGCCAGGAGGGAAGGCCGGCATTCCCGGAGAGGTCACCACTTTGAATGAGCAGGACAGAGCTTTGGAAGACAGGTAGAGCGCGTGTAAGTAGTCCTCCCGGCCTGGAGCGGCAGCATGCCTCTGAGCCCAGCTAAGGGAAGCGGCCGCTCTGGGCTTGGGCGGCTGGGGCAGCCTCATCTCGGCTCGCCGGGACGGCTAATGTTACTATGTATCAGGCGAGGCGGCGGCGGCGGCGGCGGTAGCGGCGGCGGCTTTGCAATAGCCAATAACTGTAACAGCAGTGCCAACAGCCCGGGGACCAGTGGCAGTGGCAGCAGCAGCAGTAGCAGCGGCGCTGGGATCTAGGGCAGCGGGCGATGCTCGGGTGAGTGTGCAGGACCGCTGCCGGAGTGAGGATGAATGTAGGGAGAATGTCCACCCCTCTCTTCCCCCATCCCTTACCTTCTTCTCCCCTTTCCTTCCCTCCCCCTCTCCTCTCCCTCCTTTCCGTCTCCCCTCTCCTTCGTTCCTCCCTTTCTTTCCCTTCTCCCCCCCCCCCCGCCCCTTTCGTTTCTCTCCTCCCTCCTGGGTGCTGGCGGCCCAGCCTGGGACCCCTGTCCCGAGCGCTGGACCGCCCCACCGCACCCACGTTCTTGGCTGCAGGCCCTCGGGGTCAGGGTGCAGAAGTGGACAAACAGAGGGAGAAGGGCCAAGAGAAGGGTTCTGGTGCCCCTGGCACCTTCTCCGAGTTAACAGGCTCCAAATTCGGGGCTGGAATTTGCCTTGCGACCGACTGGTGATGAACTGGCTATAGGATCGTGGAGGGTATTATCAGAGTGTTGTGGGAGGCAGCCTGACAAGGTACGAGGGCTTCGGAGTGAAGGAATTCTGAGCCCCCCACTCCGTCAGCTCCGACCCCTGGCTTATGGTTCTTTGATACCCTATATCAGTAACATCTAAGGGTTTTCTAAACATTTTCCTTACGAGAAGACTGCACGATAATGATAGTGGGAGTCGTATTATCACCCCATTTTATGGATGTGGAAACTGAGACTCACTGAGTCTAAAATTAAGTGATTTGTCCCGGGTTACACAGCTAGAAGCCCCGGGACTTGAGGTTATCTGGCTAAAGCTGTTAACAGCCTTTGACACTATTTCCATGCCTCCCACTTTCTCTTTTCCCCTTTATCTGTACCCAGGTAGCAGAGGGAGCTCCCTCAACCTCAGATCCTATCACTTCCCACCTTTAGAACCTAAGAAAGTGAGCTCCCAAGAGGAGTGAGCTCCTTAAGACTCATGAAAAGTAGAAACTTCATCTGTATTTGTTCATGGTGATGTAGGGCTAGAAATCCAATCCTCCAAATCCATCAGGCCAAGGCCCTGCCCACTTTTGAGTCAGGAGATGACAGAGCATCCTGGGGATAGAGTCAGCATAACAATTTTTAGTGGTCATGTTTTTTGTCAGAAAACCACTTGGAAAAGCTCTCTGTTCTGGCCCCCCAGAGCTGACTGGGAGCCCCTCCGACCTTTGGTTCTGGGTAGAACGGATGAATGAATGACTGAGAGGAATCTTTTGAGTGTCCCAATGCCCAGGAGGTGTTGGTGTCATAATAACATACCACGTTTGTGTGTGCCAATAGAGGCCCTGCTTGTAATTTACTTGTTTTGGTTCTGGGACCGGAAGGACAAGGGAGGGGACATCTCGCCTGCATCTCTGTGAAGTCACCCTTTGCAGCTGTGTTCTTTCCAGTGTGTTTTGTCTGGCCCCACTGGCAACTCAAATAATAGTATAATTTTTTTTAATCTGCCAAGTCATTCCCCCATCCCCGCCCTCAGAAGCAAAGATGAAGCTGAGAGGAAGATTAGGTTTGGGTTCACTTGTGGGAGAGGGGAAAGAATAGAGTTTTCCTGGAATGTAATAGGAACTGAAGAAATACTTAAAAAAAAAAAAAGAATACTTTTGCTTTATTTGGCTTCATTTTCCCTTTGTGTACCATCAAAGCATTAGATTAGTAGTTGAAAGACCTGAGTTTGACTCTTAGCTGTGTGTGACGGTAGAGGAGTCATGGACTTCTTTGGGCTGTAGTTTATTTTCTCATTTGAAAAGTGAGAGGGGAAGATGAGTTGGTCTCTAAGGTTCCTTCTAGTTCTAAATTTTATGACTGAAGTCAAAACATATTCTCCAAAGTCTTCCCTTAGCACCTTTCTTAACCATTTCCCAAGCATGGAAATCTCTCCCTGATCTCCACTTTCTGATTTCTTTCAAATCTCAATTAAAATCCCACCTTCTTTCTACAAAAGGAAGTTTTTTTCTAGACCCCCCTTCTATGCTAGAGCCTTTCCTCTAGGCTTATCTCTAATTTATTCTGCATTTATCTTGTTTGGGCATGGTTATTTGCACATTGTCTTTCCCCTTAGATTATTAGCTCCTTAAGGGCAGGAAACATCTTTTACTTTTCTTTGTATTATAAGAGCTTAGCCCTGCGCTTGCCACACAATAGGTGCTTAATGCCTGGGTACAAGAGAAAGGCTTAAATGAGAACATACATACTGGGGACTGGTGGTCCAGGATGGATATTTGGGGTTGGAAAGTTGGTGGGGGGGGCACAGGGGTAGTAAATTGTCACCTCTTTTAGGAGCAATGACAGTTAGTTGGTTGTAATTCTGGAATTAGAAAGGAGAGAGTGGGAGGAAAGGGGGCACGTCTGGGAATTAGCTCCATGAAGGCTGATGAGTTAGCTACGGGAATAAAGTGAAATAAGGGTATGGTGGTGCTTTGGGTGAAGTGCTGGATTTGGTGTTAGGAAAACTCAGTTCAAATCCCGCCTCAGATATTTACTAGCTATGTGACCTTGGGCAGGTCAATCTAGTTGCCTTGGTTTCCTCATCTGTAAAATAGGAATAATTACTAGGGTAAAATTATTATAATTATTATTAGACGATAAGCAGTTAAAGAAACCACTCATCAGCACCATGGGGAGGGCATGTGTACCAGACATCAAGGATTTCAGTCTTCTCTTGTTTGAGGTCTGGCTGCTAGTGAGGTAGCTGTATAGTGGAAATGACTTATCTGTGGTGGTGAAATTAATAGGACGGTCAAACTGAAGGAAGTCCCCCAGCCTCTATTTGAGAGTAATTGAGCTCCAGATCACTGACTTTCTTGACTTTGAGATCCGCACATGTGGAGTGAAAATGCCAAACTCTCCAAACCTTCCTGGACAAGCCCAAAACAAGGATTTTGTCCAGGCTCTGGAACCAGCTGTGTGATCTTAGACAAGTCACATACCCTCTCTGGGTTGTTCCTCCCACTTCCCATTTCTGTCTTAATGGCATCTTTTTCTGGCTCTAAAAATTCTTATAATTGATTCTAAATTGAGTTGTTGAAAAATGAAAGCTCTTGATTTGTTCCTGAGTAATGGGATAAGCCACAAATATTTTATTTCCTCTATTTTAGGCAGTATTTGAGAGATGGGAAAGTCAAGTCCCAACCACCTTAGGCAATAGATATACAAGGACAAAGCAATAGGTTTGTTGGTTGTTCAAAAATATTCAGTTGTCAGCAGCACAGTGACTCAGTAGGCAGAAGACCTGAGTTCAAATGTGACCTCAGCTATTAGCTGTGTGATCTTGGGTAAGTCACTTAACTTCTTTTACCTTAATCTAGTAGAGAAGGAAATGGCAGACCACTCCAGTATCTCTGGGGGGCAGATAGGTAACTCAGTGGGATACTATTTATATTCTTCATGGAAACATGAGTGACTAGGGCATCAGGGTCCAGATGGAAAGATGCTTTTTTTAAAGCTAAAAATATAAGGCTGAGGGAGGCAGCTGGGTGGCTTAGCAGAAAAGAGCCAGGAGGTCCTGGGTTCAGATTTGACCTCAGATACTTCCCAGCTCTTAGCAAGTCACCAAACCCCCATTGTTTAGCCATTACCCCTCTTCTGCCTTGGAATCAATCTGCAATATCTCTTCTAAGATGGAAGGTAAGGGGGGTGTTGTTGTTGTTTGATATTCAGTTGCCTTATTTGTAAGAGTGAAAAAAAAAACTGGAAACCACCTTTTTGTGTTCTGTTATTGGGGAAATGGCCCAAAATACATCAGATTGAATATATATGAATGGAAAGGGCCATTATCGTGCTGTCAAAATGGCAATGATGGAGGATGCAAAGACATTTTAGAAAGAATGAAGGAAAATGGGCACATTGTTGTCTGCAGAGAATTTTTAAAAACAACATTAGCCACAGAGATTTAAGTACACCAGAGACAAAGAGATGGGAAGGGGACCCAGCAATTAATGATTTTCTGAAAGTTTTTTATGCTCTTTTTGGTCAGTTCAGATGTAAATAGTTTAGATTTCATGGCTTTTCTTGGGATCCTATTCCTTATTTTGTTTGTATTTGTTGATATTATTGTTAAACTAATCCAATTAATTTTGTTTAAACTAGAAGGTTGGGATAGTGAGTCCTGTCTGGGTCAGAAAAAGCCAGAGAGAATGACTTTTATTTATTTACATATATATAATCTTATCTTCTGTCTTAGAATTATACTAAGTACCCACTCCAAGGCAGAAAAGCAGTAAGAGCTAGGCGATTGGAGTGAAGTGACTTGTCCAGGTCTCATAGCTAGGAAGTATCTGGGACCATATCCACTAAGTCCCCCACCAACATTTGAAATAAACCGATTTCTCCAGAGAAAGAAGTGTTGGAGTCCGATGGCTATGGATCAAAGCTTGTTATCTTTCACATCAGTGTATTTATGGTTTTATTGGGGGGGTTTGGTTTTGTATGAGCATGCTCTTACAACAATAAACAACATGGAAGTACGTTTTTCATGTCAATAAAAATAAAATTTAAAAAGGAAATAAAGTTTTTTCCAGTTATAGTCTATAGCTGAGATTGAGCAGGGTGATGGCAGGGCTTCTTGTGACCCCTTTAGATTAGATTAGAGCTCTGGGGAGAAGATAGGGCTGCTGTTACATCTCAGGCTGTGGATTCAAATCTCTGAGTTGGTCAGGCTTAGTTCTGGTCTGTTGTCATTCACACTTCTGCTCAGAGTTGTAGGAGCTTTGCATATTCTAAATGATGAGATACTGAATGGATGGAGGATGGCCAGGGCTACTCTACAACCTTGCTGATTTCAGGTTTTAACTGTGGGCATTTTCCCTCACGTTCCCCCCTTGCCTTCCCTCTGCTGATCATCTCCAATTTATCTTGTGTACATCTTGTTTGCATGCTGGGAGCTTCTTGGGGGCAGTGGTTGTCCTTTGCTTAACACAGTGTCTGGCACATAGTAGGTGCTTCATAAATGCTTGTTGATTTAATTTTTCTTTAGGAGCCAGCAACCATAGGGATGGAGCTTCTTCCACTGGCCAACGCGCCAAGGCTGGGGGAAAGAAGAGAGGTGGCAGGCTTTTTTTTTTTTAAACCCTTACCTTTTGCCTTGGAATCTATACTGTATATTGGTTCCAAGGCAGAAGAATGGTAAGGGGTAAGCAATGGGGGTTAAGTGACTTGCCCGAGGTCACACAGATGAGAAGTGTCTGAGGTCAGATTTGAACCCAGGACCTCCCCTCTCTGATCCTGGCTCTCAATCCACTGAGCTACCCAGCTACCCAGCTCCCTGGCAGGTTAGCTTTTTTGAATTGTTCTTTGAAAGTGGCTCATCCTGGAATTTCCCCAGGGGAAGTGAAAGGGGAGGAGGACCAGTTTTGGGAACTGTAGCTGGTACCTTCATGGCTCAGAGAGGGAACTTAGGAAATGTGGGGTGATGTGAAGCCTTGGATGTTGGTTTCATACCACTTGCAAAGCAAGGAGCTCTGAAGGGCTGCCTTGGTGTCATCCCCACAGGCTGGACTGCTATGGAATATGATGAGAAGCTGGCTCGGTTTCGACAAGCCCACCTCAACCCCTTCAACAAGCAGCTGGCAGCCAGGCAGCATGAGCAGACAGCAGACAAGGACCCCGAGGACCCCTCTCCTGAAGGTGAGTACTCTGGGTTTGAAGGGGAGAAGATCCTGCAGAGACAGCCAAGACAGTGGAAAGAACCCTGGAGGTGGAGTGAGAAGACGGGGTACAAACCTTGGCTCTGCCATTTACTACCTGAATGACGTGGGCCAAGTCGCTTCATCTCCCTACAGCCTCAGGGAACTGGTTAGGAAGCCATCGCCCTAATGCAAATATCAATAATTTGGAAATAGGTCTTGATCAATGACACATGTAAAACCCAGTGGAATTGCTCATTGGCTTCAGGGGTGGGGGAGGAGGGGAGGGAAAGAACATGAATCATGTAACCCTGGAAAAATATTCTAAATTAATTAATTAAGTAAAAAATTTCAATCTAATTTTTAAAAAAAGAAAATGAATGAACCTCCTAGAAAGTGGAGGAAAAAAAGGGGCAGCTGGGTGGCTGAGTGGATTGAGTCAGACCTAGAGACGGGAGATCCTAGGTCCAAATCTGGCCTCATACAGTTCCCAGCTGTGTGATCCTGGGCAAGTCACTTAACCCCCATTGCCTAGCCCTTATTTCTCTTCTGCCTTGGAACCAATACATAGTATCGATTCCAAGATGGAAGGTAAGAGTTTAAAAAAAAAAAAGAACTGGTTAGGAGAGTCAGCTATTGCTGGGAGAAATACCGATGACACAGCCCCTTCCCTCTGGGCAGACATAGCTGGGGCAGGGTTTTATTCTCAGAATTCCTGCTGAACAGGTCTGGGAAGGAACAGAGAAAATATCTTCTCACAGAGGAGAAATGGCCTGTGCTGGGAGAAGAACTAACTCTTGTAGGGTCCCTGCTCTTGGAGGAGAAAATGGAAGAAGAGGGGGATGTCTATGTCCCTGCAGAAGGCACTCACTACTCAAAATGGCAAAACCAGTGAAGTCAGAGGTCTTTGTCCTTCCTCCTGGGCCACTTGGCCCTGGTGCCTGTCTGCTCTCCTAGTCACTTGGGTTATCACTGCCATCCCCCCATGTCCCTGATTGAACCTGTATCTTATCTCCTTAGTTCAGCAATCATTTATTCATTGTTGCTCAACTTTTGATGACTCCACTATCCACGGAGTTTTCTTGGCAAGGATACTGGAGTGGTTTGCCATTTCCTTCTCCAGGGCATTCAGTGAAACTTGAATTTGAAATTGAAAAATGAAATTATCATTTTTACGTACCTACTATGTGCTAGGCACTTGGGGAACAAAGACACGATGAATGCTCTCCTTGTCCTCAAAAACCTTACATTCTACTGACTGTCTCCCAAGATGATTAGCTCATCTGACAAACCATTTCTTTTTTTTTATTTTATTTAATTAGTCAATTTAGAACATTTTCCTTGGTTACAAGAATCATATTCTTTCCCTCCCCTCCCCTCACCCCTTCTCACAGCCGACACACAATTCCACCAGGTTTTACAAGTCTGACAAACCATTTCAAATAAGGGTACTAATGGGAGGAGGCTTTGAGGCAATACCCAAGCCCCACTTTCCTTCCTGAATAACATATGCAATTTCATAATTTCCTTTTTTCTTAATTTTTCCCAATGATTAGACATTAATTTTCTCTCCCTCATCTCCCTTTCCAGTGGAGAGAGAAGGAAGAAGAGGAAAAACCAAATCCTTATAACAAACATGCATATATGTCAAGCAAAACAAATTCCACATGAGCCATGTCCAGCCTATGTAATCCAATCACCTCTCTGTCAAGAGATGGGTAGCATTCTTTTTTTTTTCTTTTTTTTTTAATATTTTATTTGATCATTTCCAAGCATTATTCGTTAAAGACATAGATCATTTTCTTTTCCTCCCCCCCACCCCCCATAGCCGACGCGTAAATCCACTGGGCATTACATGTTTTCTTGATTTGAAGAGATGGGTAGCATTCTTCATCTTTGGGAATTGTGTCGCACCATTTTGTTTAATTTTGTTTTAAATCCTCACCTACAATCCTAGAATTGATACAAGTATTGGTTCCAAGGCAGAAGAGCAGTAAGGGGCTAGGCAATGGGAGGGGGGGTGTAAGTGACTTGCCCAGGGTCACACAGCTAGGAAATATCTGGAATTATATTTGAACTCAGCTTCTCTTGACTCCAGATCTGGTGGTGCATCCAATGGGCTACCTAACTGCCCCAGTGTTGGATCATTTTAAAGTTACTCATCGTAGGTTGCTGTCACTCTTATGGCAGGACGTGGTTTATATTATATCAAGCTCTGAGCTGGGAAAACAAAGGAGAATTGCCCTCCCTCACAGATGGGGGGGTGTATATGCCACATGTACCACCCTCAGTGCAGTAGCTATCTTGCCACGGTGAGCTGCCAGGGGAAGGAGGGTCTTTCTCAGGCTTTGGGGACATTTGGTTGCTACTGCACCTGCCACGGCTACTTCCTTCCCCTGCTTCCCACTCACCTATCTTCTACTGCTTTCCTGGGGCTCTAGATGGGGAAGAGGAAGGAAGCATGGTCTAGTTGTCCAGCATTTTGGGGCCCCCTAACAAAAAGGAAAACTGTTCAAGATCTGTCTTGAGTCATTGGCCCATGACCTCTACTACTTGTTGTTTAGTCATTCAGTCATCTCTGTCTCTTTGTGACCCGGTGGACCATGGTGTGCCAGTACTGTCCATGGGGTTTTCTTGGCAAAGATATTGGAATAGTTTGCTATTTCCTTCTCCAGTGTACTATTTACACTTCTTCATGGCAAAATGAGTGACTAGAGGATCAGGGTCCAGTTGGAAAGATGCTTTTTTTTTTTTAAGCTAAGACTGTAAGGCTGAGGGAAGCAACTAGGTGGTTTAGTAGAAGAGAGCCAGACCTAGAGACAGGAGGTCCTGGGTTTAGATCTGGCCTCAAGCACTTCCTAGCTGTGTGACCTTAACAAGTCACTTAACCCCTCACTTAACCCCCATTGCCTAGCTCTTACTCCTCTACTGCCTTGGAACCAATATAGAATATTGAGTCTAAGACAGAAGGTAAAGGTTTTTTTTTAAAAAAAAAAAAGAAGAATATAAGGCTGAAAAGGGTTTATCTATATTTTAGGGAAGGGAAAGGTTTAATTAAAAGGAGTCCTGCCAAAGTTTGGAGTTTTATAATAAAGTTTAGTTGATGATTTAAATAAAATTAAGTGAAGTTACATTTTAATTTCTTTAGCTTGTTTGATGAATAACAATAATGTCCTTTATAATTTAATATTCAATATGATTTAATATTTAAAAAATAGAAATATATGTAACTCCTTGGGCACACATTCTGATGATGTGTGGTGTATATTTTCTTCTTTTTTTTAACCTTTACTGAATATCAGTTCCGAGGCAGAAGAGCAGTAGGGCTACACAACTGGATTTAAGTGACTTGCCTAGAGTCATATAGTTAGGAAGTATCTGAGATCACATTTGAACCCAGGTCCTCCCATCTCTAGGCCACCTACTGGGTGCATTTTTATGCCCTCTCATTCAGTTGTGATAGTCTTCAACCTACTTCTGTTTGCCAGCATGAGAGAAGGATTTTACTAGTGTTTCTCGCCCTTTATGTCTTTGCTTTCTGTCCGTGGAGAGTTAACCAATAGGTCCTAGAGAATATAGGGAGGGAGCTATGCTATGAAAACAAACTGCCAGAAAGTGTTTGGAAATGGGGGCAGGAAAGGAGCCCTACTTGGCCCCAAGTGGTCAGTGTCCTGGAGCTCAGAGCCCCAATTCTGTTTGAATGAAAGTTTTAGCTTCAGAGGATGCTCTGGGTTTGCATCCTGAAACAGATGCTTTGATTAAGAGACTTGGGATCTTAATGACTGGGGAAGGAAAACAGTTAAAAAAATACTAAGGTCAACTGTCAGTTCCTTTTTTCTCCCTTCTCTGTGACCCTTTGAAGACTCACCACTGGAGCCTCCCCATCAGGAGCCCGAGTTCCGGTGTACTGAACGCATGATGGACCTGGGCTTGGCTGAGGACCACTTTTCTCGCCCTGTGGTATGTGCCCCTGCGTGGTGAAATCTACCCACTGAGAATCTACTTAGACTTCTGTCTGTGTGGGAGAGAAGGGCCCTCACGTTTCCTCCTTCTCCCCCAAACAAAGGATCTTGCTACCCATCTAAATGTAGCCAAATCCCAAGTATCTGTTTTCTCTGGTCCTTCTTTTGTTGTACCTTCACCTGAATTTGCTTTTTAAAAATACCTTTATAACAATTTCAATCTCATTCATTTCCTTCTTAAACTCATGTGTTTTGTTTTATGCACTGAAAAACCTTATTCTGGGAAGGGATCCAGTGTTCTACAGACTACCAAAGGAATCAGCACAAAAAAGGCTGAGGACCCCTCTTCTAACCTATCACTGTTTCACTTCTCCTTCTGGGCCACTTTCAGCTTCAGCACTTTCTCAGTGGCATCTTCCTTGATCTGAGTATATCTGGGAAGGAGGAGGAGCATCATAAGGGGTTCCCCTTTTCCTTTCTTTTCCTCCTCCTATCTAGATTGTGAGATCAGGAGCCCGGGGTTCTTATCTGATCTCCATGCCTTTCCTTCTCTTAAATCCTTATTTTCTATCTTAGTAATAACTCTGAGACAGAAGGGGAAGGGCTAAAGAACAGGGTCAAGTGACTTGCCCAGGGTCACACAGCTAGGAAGCGTCTGAGGCCAGATTTGAACTTAGATCCTCCTGACTCCAGACCTGGTGTTCCAGTCATTATACCATGTAGCTTCCCCATCTCCATGCCTTTTCACAGGCTTCCTTCAAAGTGGAATTGGGCTCCCTCCTTACCTTTATCCCTAGCTGCCTTTGATGGCTCAGATGAAGGGCCACCTCTCACAAGAGGCCATTCGTAGGGGCAGCTAGATGGCTCAGTGGGTAGAGAACCAGGCCTGAAGATGGGGTGGTCCTGGGTTCAACACTTCCTTAGTTGTGTGACCCTTAACAAGTCATTTGCCTAGCCTAGTTGCCTAGCCCTTACCTTCCTGGTATTGATTCTAAGACAGAAGCTATGGGTTTAAAAAAAAAAAAGAGAGAGAGGCCATTCCTGGTTCACCCTATTGTATTGGTACCCCATTCCTCATGAATTTGCTTTATGTTTGCTTATCTCTGTCCATGTTGACCTCCTTCCTCCTCATGGGTGGCAAGCTCCCTGAGGGCAGGGCTCTCTTTTTGTCATAGTAGGCATTTAATGAATGCCTGTTGAATTAATTTAATACACCGATTGCCCTTCAGCGTGTTGCCTTCCTTTGCTGAGCCTCATTTCCTCCTCTATAAGAGGAAACCATTTTGCCGGATGAGCAAAACAAGTCAAATGCCTCTTGCGTAAAGCAGCCCTTCTGAGCCCGGCTATCCCATCCCCCTAAGACATCCTTTCTCCAGGCTTCGTCCGACTAAACCTTGGATGACGTGCTCAGGCCCGACCACCCTGATTGCACGCCTCTAAACAGACTGCAGTTGCTGCTGTCCTTCCTGAAATGTGGTACCCAGCACTGAATGCAGAGGGGGACCATCTCCCGACTTCTCTGCCTCTCCTGCCGCTTGTGGGCGCTCGGACGTGGGCTTATGCCTCTACAGAGCTACCAGAAATGGTTGGGCTTGGGGGATCCCTTTGGTTCCACAGAGCAGGGAAAGGCGACAGTTCTGGGCACTACTCAAGGGGAAGTATTTGCTTAGCAGGCGCCCTGGGTTTGGCTCCTGAGGCAGAGGCCGGCTGACTTAAATTCAGAAGATGCTGAGACTCTGGATGGGCCTCTAACCCCATGCTCCGTCCGGGCAGGGTCTGTTCCTGGCTTCAGACATTGAGCAGCTTCGGCAGGCCATCGAGGAATGCAAGCAGGTGATCCTGGAGCTGCCGGAACATTCTGAGAAGCAGAAGGATGCTGTGGTGAGGTTGATCCACCTCCGGCTGAAGCTCCAGGAGCTGAAGGTGTGAACATACCCCCGTCCCACCCTCCCCCTCCCCCCAGAGCCCCGTGTCCGCTACAGGGGGGGAGAGCAGAGTGTTGAGGAGGGGAAAACTTCAACATGCCTCTGGCCTGGCCTGAAGCCACCAGCCTGACCCCCTTGGCCACCTGCTCGGCCAGCTAGTCTTCCTAGCAAAGCTCTAACGAGGGGATCTTCTTTTCCAATTGTGGGCTTCTCTCTGGTTAAGTTTTTCCTGCCATGAAGCGGCCTCACCTGCCTTTCTGCAGCGTAATCCTATCCTCTGGGATGCGGCAGAACAAGCCCCATCCCTCTCCCCCATACGAGCCCTTCACACACTTATCCGCGAAAGCTTCTCTTCTCCGGGGCCCACCGCCTGTTTCCTCTGGCTGATGCCAGCCTGGCGCTGTGCCCGGTCTCTGCTCCGGAGGCTCTCTCCTTTGTTGTGGCCCCCCTAAAATGAAGTCCCCAGAACTGAGTGTGCTGCCCTGGATGGGGTCTGGCAGGGCGCCATCGACTCCCTTGCTCTCGGTAGCCCGCCCTTTGTCTGCAGCGTCGTCCTGCTATGACTGTGCTATTACCTACGGCTCCCAGGCTAACGGCGGCCTTCAGCAAGGTTCACGAGGCGCCAGGGGCGGGCTCTGTGGCTTCCTCACCCAGAATAAGCCGGTGGCTTGTCAGACACCCTCGTCCTCTGGGATGGGGGGAGGCGGGCCCCTTCAGCAGGGATGTTTGTGCTCCTCCTTCCCTCTAAAGGCGGGAGGCGGGAGCTGGGAAGTGCACCTGGGCCCGTGGAGGGAAGAGAAAGCCTTGGGGCCTCCCTTCTGCCCCTTCCCACGGGTGTCCCCGTCCCCGTGCTGTAGGATCCTAATGAGGACGAGCCCAACATCCGCGTCCTCCTCGAGCATCGCTTCTACAAGGAGAAGAGCAAAAGCGTCAAGCAGACCTGCGACAAGTGTAGCGCCATCATCTGGGGGCTGATCCAGACCTGGTACACCTGCACAGGTTAGTCCCGGGAGCTGCGACCACGAGCGGGGCAGCAGGGCTCAGCGCATTCTTACCGCTCTCCCGTCTGCTCTAGGCTGCTATTACCGTTGTCATAGTAAGTGCCTGAACCTCATCTCGAAGCCCTGCGTGCGCTCCAAGGTCAGTCACCAGGCCGAGTACGAGCTGAACATTTGTCCGGAGACCGGCCTGGACAGTCAGGATTACCGCTGCGCGGAATGCCGGGCCCCCGTGTCTCTGCGTGAGTGTCCTCTTGGGCTGCGGGGGGACGGCAGGGCAGGGGCCGAGGAAGACCCGGAGGGGCAGCCGCCGCCACATCCATGCATGGAAACTCAAGCGTTGGCGTTCTGAAGGGCTGGCCTTGAGGGAAGCAAAGGACTGCCAGAGGAGGGGGGCAGGGAGGCTGTTCCAGGAAGGAAAGCAGCAGGAGCAAGTGCAGAGGTGCAGAGTGGCTGGTGCTTTGAACAGCTTGGCATGAGTCTGAAGTCTGACCCCCAAATAAATGGGATGATCCCAGGGGAAGCTGAGGGAAGATTATGTTGGACAGGAAGCATGGTACAGAACAGGACTCCCTGAATATTCTTAAACCCTTACCATTCATCTTAGATCACTACTGGGTACTGCTTCCAAGGCAGAAGAGTGGTCAGGGCCCAGCAATGGGGGTCAAGTGACTTGCCCAGGGTCACACTGTCAGGAAGTGTCTGAGGCCAGATTTGAACCAAGGACCTCCCATCTCTGGGCCTGGCTCTCCATCCACGGAGCCACCCAGCTGCCCCAATAAACTCCCTGGATTTTATATGTGTGTATTTAGTCATTATTACTATATTTTAATATAATTGGTTTTCTTTATAAGCCTGTGTCCTTTATGCAGTTAAAAACCTGATTCTGAGACAGATCCATAGACTTCCCCAGGCCACCAGAAAGGTCCCGATGTAAGGAGCAAAGGCCAGGGAGTCTGGAGGCTCGATCTGAGCCTCGGCATTTACTGTCTTAATCTCTTTACTCCTCCAAGCCTAAACTTCTTCCCTTATATCATGGAAGCAATTATGTCTGAGCAACTACTCCATAGGCAAGTTGTAAAGGGATCGTTTTATGCTGCATAATAAACAGGAGTTAATGAAGATAATAAAAGCCCTGGCAGTGAATGCCAAGCTAAGCAGTTTAGATCTTGCCCTGTGGGGAGTGGCGCAGCAGAGCTGGGCTTTAGGAAGAGAGGTGGTGGCTTTGGGATGCAGGGTCCTGGCTGACCTAGTAAAGAATGGGTTGGGGGAAGAGGGAATGGGACTGATCAGCTTGCTTAGAGAATTTCTGGAGAGAGGGCTCAATAAGAATCTCTACTGCCAGCACTTTTTCCTTTTCTCTTCTTTTAAAATCCTTACCTTGACAGTGTAAAACCCAGTGGAATTACACATTGGCTACAGGAAGAGGAGGGAAAGAATATGATTTTTGTAACCAAGGAATAATGTTGTAAATTGACTAAATAAAATAAAAAACCCTTACCTTGAAAAAATATAGATATAAATATATTTATTGAGTGTCCCTCTTTCATTTTGGACCCCAGCTTTGTATTATGGGAAGCATAATTTTATAATTAATTTTATAAATTCTATCTTCAATCAAGTTTAATAAAATTGAATGGAAAAAAACCCTGACCTTTTTTAGAATCAATACTCTGTATTGGTTCTGAGACAGAAGAGTGGTAAGGGCCCGGCAATGGGGGTTAAGCAACTTGCCCAGGGTCCCACAGCTAGAAAGTGTCTGAAATCACATTTGAACCTAGGACCTCCTGTTTCTGGCCTAGCTCACAATCCATGGAGTCCCCTAGCCGTCCCCTCAGCCCCTTCTTGATTTGGGATCATTATTTAGGACTCAGCCTTCTTAAAAAAAAAAAAAAAGAAGCAAGAAGAAATCCCTCTTCTTGCTTGGCTATATTGCTTTTTTTAAATTTACTTTATATTTGGTTTTTATTTTGTTCCTCCCAGGGGGTGTGCCTAGTGAGGCTCGGCAGTGTGACTACACCGGCCAGTATTACTGCAGCAACTGCCACTGGAACGACCTGGCCGTCATTCCTGCCCGCGTCATCCATAACTGGGACTTTGAGCCTCGGAAGGTGAGGAGGCCAGAGCCATCGGGACCCCTTCCCCAGATCCCGCCCTGCCTCCCCCCCGAAGGTGGGGCTGTTGGAAGGAAGAAGGGGAGGCAGGCGGTGGGGACTCCCTGTCTTCCCGGGGGAGGCCCTTCCTGGGTGGGTGATCAGGGCAGTGTCCTCCCCCAGGTGTCTCGTTGCAGCATGCGCTATCTCACGCTCATGGTGTCCCGGCCAGTGCTCAAACTACGCGAGATCAACCCGCTCCTATTCAACTATGTGGAAGAACTGGTAGAGATCCGGGTAAGCGGGGACGGGCTCCGGGATAGGGCCCCAACGTGGGATCTCTTTGGAGTTGGCTTTGTTCATTCAGCAAGCACGCATGTGCCGCGAGCTGTGCCAGGGAGAAAATGGCCCAAAGAGGGGGTGGGGAGGCTTTGGGGGAGCACAGAAGGGGGATGCCACGGAGAGCTTGAGTTGAGCTTTGAAGGAAGCTCGGGACGCCCGTAGGCAGAGGCGAGGAGGGGCTCTATTCCAGGCAGGGGAAGGGCTTCTGTGCAGAATGTCTCTGACAAGGAGCACCATGTTGAATGTAGAGTACAAGAAGGAGAGTCATAGGGAAGTGATCTGGAGAAGTAGCCTGGAGCCCAATGAGAAAGGATGATAAGAGCTCACATGGATCTAGCAGCTGGAGTTGAGATGATGAGAGTTCAAATCCAGTCTCAGCCACTAGCTGTGTCCCTTAACCCTGTTTGCCTCAGTTTCCCCATCTGTAAAATGAGCCAGAGAAGAAAATGGCAAACCAGAATCTCTACCAAGAAAATCTCAAATAGGGTCACAAAGAGTCTGACGTGTCTGAAACAACTGAACAACAACAAAATACAGCACTTATTTTATGCGAGGCACTGTGTTAAGAGCTTTACGGTGATTATTTCATTTAATCTTCACAACCCAAAGAGGATATACTATTATTAACTCCATTTTATGAATGAAGAAATAAGACAAACAGAGGTTAAGTGGCTTTTCCAGGTTCACACAGTGTTTGAGGTTGGATTTGAACTCGGGACTTCCTGACTCCAAGCCTTATACTCCATTCACTGTCTACTAACTGTCTGCTCACACAGGCTTGTATTTTCTTCTAGAGGCGCTGGACGTTTTTGAGCAGTGGAATGACACAATCATCCCCGTGCTTTAAGAATATCACTTTGGGGACTGGGCAAATGATGGGTTGTTTAGGAAAGAGACCAATGAAGGGATATTATAATAGTGTAGGTGAGTTGCATTGAGAATCTGAATTAGAGTTGTGGCTGTGAATGGGGAGAAGAGAGAATCGGAAGCTGTGTGCACGACTAAGAATTAGCAAGATTGGTACCTGCTTAGATACGGAGACAAGTTTGGTGTGGCTGGGAGCAAACTGAGCAGTTCTCAGACTTTTTGATCTCAGAAACACCTTTAGACTCTTAAAAATAATTGAGGACCCTTCCCCAAAGAGCTTTTGTTTATGCGGACTATGTCATTATTTACTATATTTAAAATTTAAATGTCTTGGTTTTATTACAAAAATAGTGTTGACCTCATGGACCCATAGAAAGGGCCTTGGGGTCTTCCAACAGTCTCTAGACCATATTTTTCTAAGGCTGAGGTTACCTTTTTTAAAAAAATTTTTGTATTGTCCCTATGACTCCACTGGCTTATGGCAGAGTTGCCAAAAGCAATCAACAGAACTCTAGAGCATGACCTGAACCAGATTAAAATGTAATTGGGAAACATTAAAAAAAAATAAAAATACATTATAATATAGATCATGTTAATTTGTGGTTTTCTAAATCAGTATGCTGTCTGCAAGGATCCATTTCTATTTGATACAACTGGCCGGAGGAAGTGGCAATGAGGAAACGGCCTTTATCACTACAGATTGGTACCTTTTCTGTAATTTATGTCTTAGAGAGTTGCCTGATATGTTGAGAGATGAAGCCATTTCCTCAGGGCTCTGCCAGTGTGTGTGTAAATGAAACCTGGGTCTTCTTGATTCTGAGATCAGCCTCCTGTCCACTACACAGCACTGACTATGGCATGAGTGCCGGTGAGAAATAACAGCCACGACTTAAGTGTCTATTGCCAAAATCTAGACTATATCGCCTCTTCCTAGGGCTCTGATGGTGGCTGGTGGTGGTTCACCTTTTCTACCTTCTCTGCAGAAACTGCGGCAAGATATCCTGCTCATGAAGCCATATTTCATCACTTGCAAAGAGGCCATGGAAGCTCGTCTACTGTTACAGGTCCGACAACTTCTGGGAAAGTGCATGGGAAGAGATAAAATGGTACTGGCTAGAGTAACGTGTGTAGGTTGTATGTAGACATGTTCAAAGATGTAGCCTGTTTGCATTAGCTTGACTGATGACTTGATAGCACTTCATCTCTGCTATTAATATCATCACATCAACAGATGCCTTCTCATGTGAGGCTGCTGTGACATCTGGACCAAATGAGTCCAGGTAAAGATGGTTATGGCAAGCCCCTTAGAGTCTCCAGAGGAGGCTGAGGGAGCTCTGGGTAGGTTTGCCTAGGAGCACAAGAACAGTTGTAGGACCAGAAGTTGGACTGGGCTGTGCAGGAAATGTGTGTCATGAAGTGGGATGGACGGGATGTGTGAGCAGCTTTGGCCTTACAGCTCCAAGACCGGCAGCATTTTGTGGAGAACGATGAGATGTACTCCCTGCAGGACCTAGTGGACATCAACATTGGCCGCCTCAGCTGCTCTCTGACGGAGATCCATACTCTCTTTGCCAAACACATCAAGCTAGACTGTGAGGTGAGGCATGGTCAATAACAAGGCACTTGGGCTCTAGCTCTGGGGTGAAAGCTACCAGACAAGCATGAGGAAGGTATTTGGTCAATTCCGGGTTCCTGGTCAGCTTACGGGGGCTAAAAGAGGGTGGTTGGAGAGAGAGAACAGGGCAGGTGTCCAGGCTAGTGCTTGTGGTGAGTGAATGAACTCATCAGATCCCATGGGTTGATTCATTATCTTTATGCAGACTTCCAGATCTATCTATCTAGCCCAAATTTCTCTTGAACTCCAATTCAGCATTACCAGTAGCCTACTGGATATTTCCATTCGGTTGTCTCATTGGCCTTTCAAACTCAGTATGTCCCAACCAAAACTCATTAGGTATACTTTCCCCCAAACCCATCCCTCATCCTAATTTACTTATTTCTATGGAGGGCTCCACCATCCTTCCAATGATATAAATTCACAACCTTGGAGTCATCATTGACTCTTCTCTCATATCTAGTCAGTTGTAAAGTCTACCATCTGTATTATCCATCTCTCAACTCACATAGCCATTAGCCTAGCTCAAACTCTCATTACTTGTGACCTGGGCACTTCAGCAGCTCTATTTCTTATATTCTCCCTATTTCTATGATGACTTTTTCAAGCCATCCCCTACACAATTGCCAGAAAAAAAATTATGAAATTCATGTCTGATTGTCACTCTGCTCAAAAATCATCTGTTGCTTCCTATTGCCACTAACATAAAAAGGCAAACTCTCCAACCTGCCATTTAAAGACTTCCATAATCTTGGTTCTCCTCTGCCATTCTAGACTAGTACACATTTCTCCCTCCCATGCGCTCGATGTTCCAGCCAAACTGACCTCCTAGTTCTTCCCTAAACAAGCTATTGCTTGCCTCATGTCCCACATGCTTGGAATACACCTTCCTCACCTCCGCCTCCTACTCTTGTTTCCTTTAAGGTTCAGGTCAGAGGGTACTGTGGATACTCATTTATATTTACCAATCTTTGTACATATTATATCCTCCCCACTTTGGGCAGAATAGAAGTTCCCTAATGGCAAGGATTGTTTTTCTTTTTTTCCCTCCCTTCCTTCCTTCCTTCCTTCCTTCCTTCCTTCCTTCCTTCCTTCCTTCCTTCCTTCCTTCCTTCCTTCTTCTTCCTTCCTTCCTTCCTTCCTTCCTTCCTTCCTTCCTTCCTTCCTTCCTTCCTTCCTTCCTTCCTTCCTTCCTTCCTTCCTTCCCTTCCTTTTTCTTTCTTTCTTTCTTTCTTTCTTTCTTTCTTTCTTTCTTTCTTTCTTTCTTTCTTTCTTTCTTTCTTTCTTTCTTTCTTTCTTTCTTTCTTTCTTTCTTTCTTTCTTTCTTTCTTTCTTTCTTTCTTTCTTTCTTTCTTTCTGTATCCTCAAGGCTTAGCATACTTCCTTGCACACAGTAGGTACTTAATACAGAAGTGCTTGTTCCTTTGAATAAGAGAGGTTGACATGCTGGTGAAATCATGTTTGTCCCAAGCAGGGATGAGGTTCCTTGTGGGGCTGCCCTGTTTGTACATTTGTCTCAATTATGTCTCCTCTCATCCTCAGCGGTGTCAGGCCAAAGGCTTTGTATGTGAGCTCTGCAAAGAAGGTGATGTACTTTTCCCCTTCGACAGCCACACGTCAGTATGCACAGACTGCTCTGCTGTTTTCCACCGGTAGGAACCTTCCTAGCTTCTTGTCCGGGCCTCACTGGGCTTTTACTTCCTCCTTGGGCCTGACACGTGGGCCTGGCCTAACATGCCCTAATGATTGGTGCTCTCAGTCTGCCAAGCTGTGCTCCCATCTACTGCAGGAGCCTATAACAGGAGGCCTTCACTCCCAGAATCCTGTAGTCCTGCCCTCCTGAAATCAGCTGGGGGGAAGGAGGGAAGGCGATTTAACATAGAGGTTCACACGCACATACATGTGGAGCCTCGGATGTCATGGAAAGTGTCGTGGTCTTAAGAGTCAAGGAGGAGAGGGGGCAGTTAGGTGACTTCGTGGATGGAGAGCCAAGTCTAGAGACACTTCCCAGCTGTGTGATCCTGGGCAAGTTACTTAACTCCCATGGCCTAGCCCTGACCACTCTTCTGCCTTAGAACCAATACTTCGTATCAATTCTAAGACAGAAGGTAAAGTTTAAAAAAAAAAGTGAATCCAGGAATCTGAATTTAATCCTGGGCCCCAGCACCTATTAGCATACAGCTCTGTGCTCTTGAGCAAAGTTTTACACTTCTGTTTCATTATTTATCATCAATTATATTTGTATTAATTACGTCAGAGGGTTGGCATGAAGAAAGGATTTGGTAATACTGGTAATAAAAAGTTCTATATAAATGTTATTATTTACTGATAATAATTCATTATTACCAAGCAGTATTGGGTAGGACATAGGATTAACTGTCATTTAGCATTCTTTCAGTTTCCTAAAGGATGTGATCCTACCGGCTGAGAGTTCAGGTGTCACTAGGACTTAAAGAACTGTTGTGGCCCCCATCACTATTGGGTTGTCAAGTTAAGCAGTTCAAGTCTTATAGCAGCCTTGGTGCTAAGTTTAGTAAACTGTACCAAAGCTAATGGGAGCAGCCCAAAAAACCTGCTTTGAGAGATGATGTCACTATCTGTGTCCAGATCATCACATGTCCCTGCCCTTTGGTCCACCCAAAGAGCAGTTCCATCGCTCTAGGATGGTCTTTTCCTTAAAAGGCATTGTAATTCTAGGTGCTGTATAATATGGGGTATTATGGCTAGCCTGCTCTTCATGATGGAGACATCAGATCTACCAGGAATGGCCCTACTGTCTTTGAGTGTTTCCTTTTGAGAGTCCCTTGGCTGACCTAAATACCTCTGCCTCTGTTCTTGTATTACTCAGGGATTGCTACTATGACAACTCTACCACATGCCCCAAATGTGCCCGGCTGAACTTGCGGAAACAGTCACTCTTCCAGGAGCCCAGTCCAGAAGCTGAAGCCTAGAATGCTGGCACCCCTGACCCAGCGCCCTGCCAACACACCAGCCACTGCCAGCACCAAAGACAAGGTGTTGCAATATTAAGGAAACTCCCTAGTGATTCAGGGAGTAGCTATGCTGCTGGCTCTTCTCCCTCTGTGGGACTGGAGATGTGAACAAAGCAAACAAGGACAGTCATCCAAGAGCACAGAGGACAGGGTTCTTTTGGAATTAAGAGATGTGGGTGGTTCTTGGGTACCATGTTGTGTAGTTGATGCTATCCCAGCTCTTAGGGCAGGAGTTATGGTATGAAGTGGTCTAACTGGGCAGAAGCATCCACATTAGTCCCAGCTCCTGTGTTGGTGGGAATGGGCTATGAGGCAGATGTCCTCAACACAAGGAAGCAAAGCCCAGCTTCCCTTTGGGACCCAGGGTGCAGTGCCCAGGGACCCTTTCAGGTATTTCTTACTGCTTGGTGTGTGGGAAGCTGTGTATGTATAGACCAGTCCTGCCTTTAGAATAGAAGAGTAGCAAGTTTAGCTACCAGCATGGACACCCAATGAATATGGGCCAATCAGACTCTGTTTTGAGATTGTGAAAACTTCTTTCCCGAGATTGTTTATGGTTCCCTCAAAGGTAGCAGCGGGGTTTATCTAGTATGTCTCATACCACTTCCCTCCCTGGGACCTCTAGCCTTTTGGAGGCTGCTAGTTTTCTTGGCTAAGGCTGTTAATTACCATCTACTATAGCCCTGCTCCCCATGTCCTTGCTAGAGACACCTGGCCAAGTGGGAAATGTTTCTTTTTACTCTAGGTCCTTTTTGGGAGAAGGGGAAGCACTACTGGGCTAATGGGAAATGCCTGTCATATATTTTTGCTTAATCCATATAGCCCTCCTTGTTTCTGCCCACAATTCTGCTAAAGGCAGAAGAAATAGGTGCTTCTCTTGCTAGGTGGCATGACAGATACTCTTCCTTCTTTGGCTCAGTTTAACTTGTGTCTTTGGTGTTCTCAGGAAGGCCACCATATGGGCAAGAGAAGAGCAGCCTCCTGAGAAGGGGTGCCCTGCATTCCAGACAATACAAGTGATGGTAGCTGCTCTATGCAAATACTGGGTCGGTCATAAAGAGAAAAATACATAAGAGAAAAAATACAAGAGAAAAAAGTTTGTCAGGAGAGAAAGAGACAGAACACTCTTCACAAAAGGCAATCTTTACATTTCTCTGGACCAAATTGCCATCCAGGAACCTTGTTTTTGCCACTCTAGTTCCCCATGAAGGAAGACTTTGGGGCTGGAGAATGCAAGGCTGGAAATCACAAGGCCTTTCCTGAATATTTGACAGTCTTTTTGTTTACATGTAGACCTGGGACATTCTGATCCCATTTCTAGCCTCACAAAAGGCCCAAGTTTGGGAGCAAACTGCTTTATTCCCTTCAGCAAAAGATAAATGGTGACAAGTAGGAGGATAGGGATAAACTTTCAATAAGGAACATTTGTATTAGGTAGCCATTTTTCATTGTGGAATTAGAGGCTATATCTCTTCTAGGGCCTTTACCCCTCCTCCTTCCTCTCTTCACCAGGCTTTCTCATTCCTTTGGGGTTCAGAGAGACCACATACTGGAAGATTATTCTATTTGTAAAAAAAGCTCCTGATGGAGACTATAGCTGAGTTTCTGGTCCCTACCGTAAGGGGGAAGGGTCCCAAATACTTGGTGAAGAAGAAAACTACAATGTCTTGAAAAGGAGAGCCATTCCCTACTCCATTCAGGTCAGTCCCTTAACACACCCCCTTGTAGCACTGACAGGAAAGTATTGACTTTTGGCTTAGAGAGGTAAATATCTGGGTCAAAGGAAAACCATGGAAAAAATCACCAGGTGTCTGTGATATCCTCTAGCTTTAGTGAGCTGGGTTGGAATAATAGCATGTGGAATATCTGCCTCTGACTACAACCTGTTTCCCTAGCAGTGGCATCCTCATGATCTTTGCTTCCCTTTTCCTTCTCTGCACATATTATGCTTGAGTTGGCCTTGTGCTTTCTCAATGCAGATGGTGTACAACATCATTGAAAAGCAGCTCTAGGACAGGATGGATTGGGGCTCCCTTTGGACATCCATTTCTCTTCCTTATTAGAGCAGAGGAGTTGGGTTTTTTGTGTAGACAAGAGGGCAAGGTGGCTCCATGGCACAACTTGCATATTGGACAAATGGAACGTGGCCCAGTTAGTCTCTGAATCTCAATGATCCTCTATTCCACTCTATTCCTCACTGGGATGTATCATGGCAAGAACACAGAATTATGTCCATCTGCTCAAATTCTGTGGTTTTGGGCAAGTCATTTCATCCAGATGTCTTAGTTTGCCCCACCTTAAAAATGGGGACAGAAATTGTAATACTGACCTACCTAATGGTGGGGCTGTGAGAAAGTTAATGCAGGTAAAGCACTTTAGCAGGTGTGTTTAATGTGAGTGCTAAATGTTATTTTACAGGACCTCATACTTCCTTATCTTCTTTGTAATAGAAGGGGAGGGGGAAATCAACTGACTACTTTTTAAAAATATCCTTTGATCTTTTCCTCATTCCCAAAATTCCCTTCTATATGACACTTCTGATCATTGAATTGGATTTATAATTTACTCTGGAATAAGGGTCATGTATGTTATTGGGGTTTTCCTAACATGTAATGAATAGAAAAAGAACAACCAAAAAAATGGCTTCACACAAAAATATAGTAGCTAGCAATTGTTGGGAAAAGTTCATTCTCTTTCTTCAAGAACCTTGCCTCCTTTACTATTCCTTCTGGAGGAATAAGCCTTGCTTTTGACACAGATCATGGGTCCCATAAGTAAAATAATTTCTCGAATCTTCACCAGTGTCCCTGTCATATTTACAAAGGAATAAATAAGCCAAGGGGCCAGCTAGGGTATATAACAGGCACACTCCATTATGCCATACTCTTTCTGCAGATAGAAGGGAAATGCTTCCAATGAAAACAAAGGGGGTTAGGCCTTGTGACAGTATCTGCCTTTGTTAAGCACAAAGCCAGGCTGCTCAATGGCAAGCAAGGTACCCAAACACTTGCCTAAGAAATGGATTCAGCAAATTGTATTGATTATCCAAATCATTGTATTATTAAATAATTTTAATGTATACTGTGATGTGTGTAGTAACCCCTCCCACCATAAAACACACACACACACACACACACACACACACACACACACACACACACACACACCCCTAATGTTTATATACCTTGATGTGATAAAACTCATAGCTTTTTTAAACAAGAGTTTTCTGGATGTTCCTGGGAAAATAGTAATTAAGATATATCCAAAAGTAGAGGAGCTATTTCTTTCAGCATCAACCAGAAGTCTCAACAGATAGGGCCTAGGCCTTTATATAGCTGAAAGTAGGTCTGGGGTTGATTCAGTCCAATTCATGGTTATCACTCAGATCTTAACTATAGCCACTGCTTGGTCTAATATAGGAAATCCCCCTGAAGGCCTCTCCATATATTTATTACACATCACCTAAACAGTGGTCAAACATTAAACCAATGAAGCCAATCCCTTATGCTTGAATAAAACCTGCCTCAGGAATAGGAATTTATTTATACCCTTTGACACCTCAAGGTACATACAAGATAAAAAGTTAGAAGCTTCTGGGCTGCTGATTTCTAAAAATCTAAGCTGAACTGCTCAAACTCTGGGAATTTCAGATCCAATTGCCAGGTGTAGCCCCTTGTCTTTAAAAAAATTTTAAGGGACACTTTTAGAATTAAAATTTAATATTTATAACTGACAAAATGATAATACCATCACTAAAAATAACCCATTATGGCTTGACTGCAAAGTAAGACTTCAAGTTGTAGGAAGGAGACAGGAAGATGTTAGAATCCTTTTCTATATCATGAAAAGCTCTCTTGTTATTTCATTTTCCTTTTTTCATTTGTCTTTTCATTACTAAGAGAATTTCGCCCCCCCCCAAAAGAATCCCAAGATAGTTGTTTTGAAAGTTGCTTCTTCTCATTGTACAGCTCTCGATAACAGCTAATTGTATCATTAACTCCTCTTAAAACTTGATATTTCCTTTCACTATTGGGATCTTTATTAACAAGAATTTGCATTCTTGGTCAGTTGCTGGAAGATGGGTGGAGCATCTTCATTCTCTTCCTTTTCTTCTGCAGCTTGCTCTTGTTCTAATTACATCAGTTCCTCATTAGATAAGTCTTCATAATGGGACTGTAGTAACTGGCCTACATCTTCTTCTACAAGTTCTTCAAAGTCTATGGCATTTGTAAGGGCCACAATGTCTTGCTGAATCTGTATAATAGTTTGTGTTTAAGAAAAACCATGAAGATGAGCACACTCAGGCCATATCTTCTTCCACACACTATTCATCAGAGATGATTCAAGTTCATCCCATGCTTCAACAATGTTGTCCACAGCATTTCATGATGCTGTAGTTTCTCCAAAATTCCCTAACTGTACCCTTATCTTCTCCATCAGTTTCTCATATAACATGTTGAGAAGTTTTCCTCAGTCTTGAAAGTCAAGATTACACCATCACCCATGGGTTGGATGGGGTCAGCTTGGTTTTCAATGACATATTCTACTCTTACATTATCAGAAAGATCACTTACAGTGACATGGGGCATTTTCTAGGATGAGTAATGCTTTTTTGACAAAATTACTTGGAACACAATACTTTTACTGCAGGACAAAAAAAGTATGTAAACCATTCATGAAAAATGCTCCTTGGTACCCAGGCCTTTTTGTTGGAGCACCAAATCACAGATAAGATTTGGCTTAGATTAGTCCTTCTTAGCCTTGGGATTTTCAGAATGATACACCAACAAAAGCTCCAATTTAAAAGTCACCAGCAGCATTGCCTCCTAGAAGAAGCTTTAGGTGATCTTTGGCTGGTCTAAACCCCCTGGGGCAGCATTCTCTTCCACAAAAATAAATGTCTTTTCAGGTATAGCTTCCAATAAAGTCCTGTCTCTCCAATGTTAAAAATGTGGTGAGGTGTGTATACCCACCTTTTTGGATGATGATTTTCAGCATTTCTGAATACTTAAGCTCACCAGTTCCTGCTGTGCGGGCAGCTTCCTTGCTCACCTTGATGGTGGGTAACCCATGCTTTTCCTTAAACCTCACAAACCAACCTCAACTGACACTAAATGTTTCCATTTGTGAGCCTTCACCTTGACTCACTGCAAATTATCAAACAGCCTTTTGGCCTTTTCTTGAATGATAATTGTGCTCATTGGCACATTCTGCTGGTTCTGATCTTCAATTCAGTGACCCATAAGGGTGAAGCAGCTTCATAGCTCATTATTTTCTGGCATCCTGGCCACTGTGGAAATTGCCAACCCCAATGATTTTGCAATTTGGCTGAGCTCTTCACCCTCTTCAAACCTCCTCAGGACTTACAGCCTCACATCCAGGGTGATGACTTTGCCTTCTTTTTGCACATCTGATGCTAGCATTCAAAAGCCCCTTCCATGGTATTACTTTCAAAGCCTGATAAAAATTACAGACCTTGAGGGGTGGTTGGCTAGAGAGCCTCTTCCACCTGTGGTGGAGGAGAGCAGCCTCCTTCCTCTGTTGGGCTCACCGTGGACCTAGGCATAAGACTAAGCTGGGAAGGGCCTGCTGCAGGGGTCGAGGCCCTGCTAGTGAGGACCATAGGCCCTTCCCCAGGCTTTGCTTCTTCCCTTGAATAGACAAATTGTGTGTGTGTGTGTGCGTGTATGTATGTATGTATGTATGTATGTATGTATATGGAGTGGTACTGTAGGCCAGGAGAAACTAAAAATTCTGCCAGGTTCCCCACTTTGACTCGCTCTGTCGCGGCAAATATCCAGACACAGGAAACAGGTGACAGATGTCCACTAGCTCCGGGTCGGACTACAGGCGGGGCGAAAAACTTCAATTCAATGAGAGGACCCCGGAAATAGGCGCTTAAGATAGTGCCTGCACTCGGCATCACTCAATGCTGGGGGCGCAGCCGACGAGAGACCGGAACTGGCAAGCTCTGTCCACTCCACGCGCTAGAGTCGGCCTCGGCGTCTATTTCCTATCTTTTAAAGACAGGTTCTGCCGTAGACACCTTGAATGGAGGCCTGACCGACTCACTACGCATGAGCTATGAGGGCCTGTCAGGGGGTGTGGCACGACTATGACCGCTTCGCTCCTGCGCCTGCGCGCATGTGCCCGGGTTGCGCGAGGCTGAGGGGGGGGGTGGGATATGTCGTACAGGCTGCTGGCCGCGATGGCGGGGAGCCGGGCGGCGGTTCTGCCGTTGGCCACGCTGTGGAGATGTGGCTGGGGCGCCGGGAATCATAGCACGGCTAGAGTGGGCCTGAGGGCTCTGAGCACTACCGGACAGGTGAGCAAGGAAGACGGCGCCGACCTATTTCCGGCCGGTGCTGAAGGCGTGCTTTTCTCGCTTTAGCGCCTTTGGTGACGCCATCAGTGCGCGCCGGATGCCGGGACGCTGCAAGGGTCGCGCGGGGGGCGGGGCTGCGCTGCGCTTAACTGCCCTTAGCCTGCGCCTTCCTTTCTTTAGGCGTTTAGACCTGGAAGAGACCTTAAGAGCCCACCCTCCTCTCCTTTTTTTCCTTCTCTCGAGTCATGCTCACGGGACCTTAACTCCCTTATATCACCGAATCCACTTTGCAAATAGACGTTTGCACGCGCCCTTTCCCATTGGACAGAGAGGTCCTTGAGAGCAGGGACTTCTCTTCGCTTTTCTGTGTTTCCTCTGGACTTGGAACACCGTTGACGCTGAAATGCTTATTGACCAACTGGCACTGACACCCTCCTCCTACGCACTCACTCACCCTGTGGGTCCCCGGGCCCATTCCCCTCCGGGCATAGTGCAGTTAATTCATCCCTCTTAACTGCAAATGCGCTTAATGCAGTACACGGAAAGACTCCCAGAAACCAGAGATAAGTAAGCCCTTAAGGACCTCGAAGTCTCATAGAGACGATGTGACACGTATTCAGCCAAGTTAGAACCTTCTGACTGAATTTTGTTGTACCTGTAAGTCATGAAACTTTTTTTTTGTTTGCCTTTTCTTGCGTAATGAAGTTCATAGACTTGTAGGGTGCTATAAGTTGAGAGTACTCTGATGGGGGGAGAAGGGAAAATTTCACATAAAATGTTAGGTAGAAACAACATCAGCAATGATGAAGTACTACCCCCTCATATTATAGATGAGGAAACCAGCAGAGATGAACATCATGAAGGAGCTAGTGTTTCTGGTGGTTAACCAGTCATACTAAATGGATTATTTTCTTACCCCCTGATTTTTATTTCTTTTTTTTTCTTATTAAACTCTTTCTGTCTTAAGGCAGTTGAGGTTAAGTGACTTTTTGAAGAATACAGAGAAGAGATGGTTTAAGATGTTGAACGAGTTGAAAAAGCAGGAAAGGGCCAGTTTATGGAGGGCTTTAAAAACCAAAGATTTTAAATTTTATCCTGGTAGTAATTGGGAGTCACTGTAATTTATTGAATGGGAAAGTGGCATGTACTTTAAGAAGGTCAATTCGAAAGTTGAATCAGGAGAGACTTAAGGCAGAGAGACATAGGTATAAGGTGATAAGGGCTACCAGGATGGTAGCAGTGCCTGAATTGAGAAGAAGGAGCTTATAATAGAGATGTTATGAAGGATAGAAACCACCATGGGGTAGCTAAGAAGAGCAGTGTTTAGAGTGCCAGGCTTGGAGGCAGAAAGATTCATCTTCCTACGTTCAAATCTGGACTCACTTCACCTGGTTTGCCTCAGTTTTCTTATCTGTCAAATGAGCTGAAGAAGGAAATGGGAAATTGCTCCAGTATCTTTGCCAAGAAACCCCAAATGGGGTCAAAAAAGGGTTGAAAACAACAGAAACATGAACAACCAAGACAAAATGACAAGACTTGGCAACTAATTGGATTTGAAGGTTGAGAGAATAGCAGTCAAGTATGATACCTAATATACTCTTGAGTGACTAGGGGGCAGGGGTAGTATTCTCCATGGTATTAGGGAATTTGGAAAGATGGACAGTTTGAGAGGAAAGATATGAGATATATAATTAGAGATATCCAATAGGCAGTTGGAAATGTAGGATTAGAAGTCAAGAGAGAGGTTAAGATTGGACAGATAGATCTGAGAATCATCTACATAGAGCTGATCATTGAAAACATGAGAGCTAATAAGATTACTGGTGAAATAGTGTAAAGTGATGGTGAACCTATGGCACGTGTCAGAGATGACATAGAGACCTCTTTGTGGGCATGCTCACTGTTGCCCGCCACAGTCAGTTACTGGAAAGACCAAGGGACTTGAGCAGAACTGCTCCCTTCCTCGGCTCCACTGCCCCTCTGTTTGGCAGCCCAGTGGAAGCACTTACTCCTTCCCCAGAGTGGAGCATATGGACTACTCCCTCCCTTTCTCCCACCCCTGTCTAGGGGAAGGAGAGGGTACATCACCCAATCTGGGGAGGGCATGGCACACAGTTTCTAAAAGGTTCACCATCACTGGTAGAGAGCCTAAAGAGAAGAGGGCCCAGGACATTCTTCAGGAACATCTATAATTAGTGGGCATGATGGGAAGATGTAGATACAGAATCCAGCAAAGGAAACGAGGATCTGTCAGCTCTATGCAAACAAAGAGGGAGAAATAGGAGAGAGCAGTGTCAGAAAAATCCATTAGAATTTAAAATTGAGGTTGTTGGTAATTTTACAGACAGCAGTTTTAGCTCACGATGAAGTTAAAAACCAAACTGAATAATGTGAAAGGAAGAGGAAGTATTTATTGTTGATGATTGTTCTAGCTAAGCCAGTAAAGGGAGAAAAGATGTAGGGCAATAACAGGAATGAATGGATAAAAGTGAGATTTTTTTGAGGGAATGGGGAATACAGGTGTACATGTAGGCAGTAAGGAAGCAGACAGTAGACAGGGAGAGATTAAAGTTAAGTGAGAGTGGGAGAGATTAGAGGGCAAAATCTGCTAGAGAAAAAAGGATGGAATGGGCTCATTTGTGCTTGTAGAGGGATTTGCCTTGGCAAGGAAATAGACTACTTCATGTGAAATGAGTTGAGAAGGAAGTGACAGAAAGCATATGAGTGATGTGAAATGAGGAAAAGGAGGAGAACTCATATAATAAAAGCGAATGACTTCAGCTAGAGGGGGACCCATGGGAGATTTGAGGAGAGATCAAAAGGTTTGGAAAAGCCTCTGATGAGTGAGGTAGTGAATCAGTTAGGGATTCCTAAAAAGATTAATTGCCTTGCCTAAGTGAGGGCCCAGTTGAGAATATATAACATAAATTTGTAGTGGACTTAGCAGTGTTTCATGATTTTTCTTCACCTTCATTCTATAGCAAGTATGTAGAAGGAAAGACACTGGATGGTGGAAGTAATCTAAGTCTGAGCATTGGAAGGGTAAAAGCTTTGATAGGAAAAGGAGGCAAGACTTCAAGAGATGACATTGTAGAGTTGAACTAGTTCCCCAAAGGTCAGGTTGGGGAAGGCAAGAACGTAGCCAGTGTAGTGATGGCTGGGGAAGGAAGGTTGTAGAGACTAAAGGTGAAGACAAAGAATAATTTTTAGATTGCAAGTGGGAAAGCCAGAATGAAGAATTTCAGAGTTCACAGAGATGTAAATGGAATATTGTGGGTAATGGTAAGATCAAAAGTTAAAACCATTTCTGTGTGGCTTTGATGGAATAGAAATGAATAACATTGAGGAATTGTGAGGTTAATATGTTTGAGGAGGGAGTATCAATATGTTTGTTAAAGTCCTCTAGTATGAAAACAGGAGTTGGGGAGGAAATATCAAACTTATTAATGAAGGAGGGATCTTCCTTGAAGATTAGAATAGACAACAACCATGAAACTTGCTAGGGGATGAATGTGTATTGAATGAAAGAAAAGGGAGAAAAATAAGGTAGTTTTTACAGTTATTATCCCCAGTTTACAAATTATTAGTGATTAAGAGAGGTAAGTGCCTTCACTGTGTTTATACAGCCAGTAAGTGTCAGAAGAAGGCTTTGAAACAAGAGTTTCCTGACTGAAACCCAGCATTTCATACTCTTTGTCACACTTTCTCTTTTTCTGGGTTAAGTCTTAGAGGGAGATTTCTATCCTTAAGGAGCTTGGGTATCTAAAACTCTTGGGAAGGGGAAGCTAGGTGGTTCAATGAATAGAGCACCAGGCCTGGAGTCAGGTGGACCTGGGTTCAATATGGCTTCAGATACTCCTAGCTATGTGACCTTGGGCAAGTCACTTAATTGCCTAGCCCTTACTGCTTTTATGCCTTAGAGATTACGTTGATTCAAGGACAGAAGGTGTGGGTTAAAAAAAACTCTTGAGAAGTCTAAAATGTATCTGAATAAGTAGTAAGAGTTTTAGGAGATCAAATGAAGGAAAAATGAAGTAGTGCTTTTTAGGTCAGGAGAAAGTACTCTAGAATGGAAAGGGTCTGGAGGTTGTGAGGGGCAGTAAATGAAATGGCGCATTAGAAATCACAGTTTCCCAGATTTAAAGCTGGAAGGGACCTCAGGCAGGGGGGCTGTCTAGACCCATCCTCTCATCTTACAAAATGCTGATTAAAAACTGAGGCTCAAGAACCCCAATGACTGAGTTCCCCAGGGCACACTTGGTACCATTAGCGTGGCAGAGCCAGCTCTAAACCAGTAGCTTTTTCATATACATTGTGAAGCCTGTATTCAGATCCCAGCTGTTAGGGGGGGCAAGTGACTTATTTGTATCACTTTCTTTCATATGTAAAATTTTGATGGGCAAGATGGTCTCTAAGTGCCCTTCCCAACTCTAAAATCCTATGACTTTATGTTTTTAGAGATCATCTAGCCCAGTTAACTCATTTAATAATTAAGAAAACCATTTCTAAAAGTTAAGGAATTTGTTAAAGATCATGGAGTTGGATTATTGGAGGTGATAATAATAACTGACAGTTATATAGCACTTCATGCCAGGCACTAAGCTAAGTGATTTACAATTAATATTTCATTTGATTCTCATGACAACCCTGAGAGGTAGATGCTATTATTATCATCTCCATTTTACAGGTGAGGAAATTGAGGCAAAACAGATTAAGTGCCTTGCTCAGAGTCACATAACTATTAATTGTCTGAGGCTGGATTCAATCTTACATCTTCCTGACTCTGGTGTAGTACTGTGTAATTAGAAAATCTTGTATTTTGGATAGCAATTTTTAATCTACATAGTATGAACAAAAGGGCAGTGGGAATATGAGAGGATTCACTAGTGGAATGACTGGCCAGAGTAAAGGTAATATAAGGGTGATTAGAGTATGAGAAGGCACCAGGAACACGAAGGCCTTGAACTGAACCTCATGTCATATTCCATAATGGTCTTTCAATCTCCAGCTTCTCAAGCTCCCAAACATGTAGCATATCTTTCTCTGTTACTTTAATAACCAAAAGTATAGAGCCAAACTCATAGGATCATAGAATTTAGAACAGCTATAAGAGACCTGAGAGATGTTCTGATCCAGTTCTTTCATTTTCCATCAAGTAAGGCAACATAGAGAATGTTACAGGTTAATCAATACCAGAACCAGCATTCAAACCTGGGCCTCTAACCACAAATGTGTTTTCCCCTTCACTACAATGCCATTCTCTCTTTAGTAAAATGTCACTGTGGAAAGGTCGGGGGTGGGGGGTGTTTTGTTTTTTAATTTGTGGTAGGCTGCATCTGTGGAATTTTATTTTTTAGACTAGGGGAACCCATTGAACGGCACTAGGAGAGTGCTAGCCTGAAGTCAAAAGCAACCTTAGTTTGAATCCTGCCTCTTAATAGTAGTAGCTTTATGACCAGTAGCAAATGCCTTGTTCTCCTCTTAACCTCCATTTCCTCATCTGTAAAAAGAGATAAGACATATAGTTCCTGTGTCACAGAGTTAGAGTAGGGATCTGGTGAGTTAATGTAGGTAAAGAACTTGGTAAGCCTTTAGGTACTGTCTCAATGCTAGCTAGCTTGCTTAGTACTATAATTTCTACATAATTTTTGAAGTTTGGTTCTTAAACAACATCATGATTTGGGACACAGCTCTGGACTGTTCTATTTTACATTGATTATCTGATAGCAGGATTCTTACAAGCTTAATTTCTCATGTGTAATTCCTATCAGTTTTGGATTACCTTTATTCTTTCATATCTATATATTTTTTTCCAATTACACGTAAAAACACTGTAACATTCGTTTTTCAAAAAATTTGAGTTCCAAATTCTTTCCCTCTCCTCACCCCCCTGAAGGCACGCAATTTGATGTATGTTATACATGTGCAGTTGTGCAAAACATATTTCCATATTAGTCATGTTAAGGAAAACATAGACCAAAGAAAAAGGAAGGTAAAAAAATTATGCTTCAATCTGCATTGAGACTATCAGTTCTTTCTGTAGAGAGGGATGACATTTTTCATCATAAGCCCTTTGGAATTGTCTTTGATCATTGTATTGCTAAGAAGAGCTAAGTCATTCACAGTTAATCCATGGCACAATATTGCTGTTACTGTGTACAATGTTATCCTGATTCTGCTCACTTCACTTTGCATTTCATGTAAATCTTTCTAAGTTTTTCTAAAAGTGTCCTGCTTGTCATTTGTTATAGCACAATAGTATCCCATCACAATCATATGCCACAACTTGTTCAGTCATTTGATGGACAATGGATCTTTTTTCTAAATTGGCTTATTTTACCTTCCTTTTAATTTCTTAATCCTTCTTCAGACCCTAACATTTTGCCAGAGCCATGCATAAAGTTAGCAAAAACAGTATGAGGACATTTGAGAGAGCCTAGTTACTAATGAGGAACAATTTATAGCAACTTTTGCATTTAATTTGTAAGGCATCAGTCACCAGAAACTTTTCTACCCTTGAGTGACACAGGTATATGTTTATATGCCCATGTGTATATATTTTTGGTCCAAACCTGTGTCTTTGTGATACAGGGAGTTCCCAGGGAAGAAACTCCTTCTGATATTGTTGATTCACAATCATTTTGTAAGTTAGTCTTCAGAATTTCCTAGGGTGCTGAGCAGATCTATGAGTTTGCCAGCCAAGTGGTGTTAATTTCTAAGCTACCTAGCTCTTTCTACAACCCTAGGTATGCCTCAGAGCCAAGAAGACCAGAGTACATATCCCACCTCAGATACCTACTGGCTCTCTAACCCATGGCAAATAACCTAACCTCTCAGTGCCTCAAGTGACAACTTAACATTAAATTATGATAGAATTGCTGATCTATGTTGTTGGGGGGTTTCCTCAAAACTATCAACATCACAGGTCCGAGTAAAAAACCTAAAAATTATATATCCAAAAGATATCTATGTCCCAAGCTTTATATTGTGATACTATTTATTGTCATGAAATTTGACCTGCAGTAACTACGTTCATATACTCCCATGACTGTTGTGCTTGGTTTTAATATTTTTATATATATATATAATTCCCACTGTTTCAAATCATGCAATAAAAATAGAAGTTTTCTTCTTTTGGGCTGAGACTCTCTATCAAAAATAAATGGAGCCTGTTTAATTTCTGTTTTTCCTTTCTTTGACTCCAAAGGGGGGAAAAATAATTATTTTCTACATTGCCTAAAGCCTAATAATACCTTTTGGTATTTTTATCCTGTCTGGCTTTAGTATTGCTTAGAAGGTAATCCAATAGCCAGGAATGCCTGAAGCAAGCAGTATTTAGATTTTCTGCTGTTAACAGCAGGGATTATAAAAATTTTCCACATATTGCCGTGGTGAATTTAATATGTAAACAGAGGGATAAACCCCTTTCCCTGTCCCCTTGGGGATCCACCCCCCCACCCCCACCCCCCAGAGTGAGAAGTATCCTAATATGTAACTGGTGCAGAGGATACTGATGAGCTTCAATGTTTTAGTGTCTCCAAGGAATCCATGTTCAGCAGCTGGTTCTGCGGGGAAGACTGACATCATTTTCCCAGTGGCTGTATTCGAAACCTCCCAAAGGTACATACTTTTCTTCTGAAGTTATCTAGAAATATACAGATACAAATATATATATATATTTTTTATAGGAATTCAAAGAGCAGCTTTGCCATTGGCTGAGAGTGAGTCCTAGACAGGTGGTTTGTCTCAGTGTAGTAGGGGAGGTGGATGATGCTAAAAAGTGAGTGAAACTTGCAGAAGGAAGATGGTTCATGAGCCTTTTTAAGGCTGTTTAGAACCCTGTTTACTTTTGTCTAAGAACTGAGTGTGTTTCTTTGAGCAAAAATGTCAAAGCAGAAGTTACACAAAGGCTAGACTCAAAAAGAAGTTGCACTAAGAGGCCAATGCTGGAAAATAGATCCTTTTTTGGTTGAAGTAGCAGCAGGCTGCTGGCAGGTCTTTTGGTTGTGTACAGTGAGTGACATGACATTCAGAAAGCATGTTATGGGTGCTATAGACTAGAGAGCTGATGTGACCTTCCCATTAGGATTTCCTCTTATCCTGAGATCAGCATCTGACTTCCTTCTCTCCTAGAAAACATGGATATAAATGTTGATTCTAGCAAGCAAAGATGATAGGTAAGAGTAGGCAAGGTCTAGGTTCTATCCCAGTTTTTGTCTCCTGAGTTGTTGTTACACAAAGACTTTTGAAAACTTACCTCAGTGTGGTTGATAACATTAAAGTCCTAGAACCCAGTTGTTTTGTTTCTAAGGCTTTGAGAAGTATTTTAAGAGGAATGGAAGAAACACGGGCACAGAAGAATCAACACCTCCAAAGAAAGGTAAAGGAATCCTTCCAAACATCTAAATGTTTTTTTTTTAATGAAAGAATTCTTATTTTGACCATTTATAATGACCTGCTGATCACATCCCAAGGAAAACATCCCCAATTTCTCTTTTTTTTACCTTTTGTGGACTCTGCTCATAATCTCCAGCCTTCTTAAATCCATCAACCTCATTCCTTTGTTTTGGTTTACTAGCAGTCATATTCTAGTCTAAAGCCTTGAAATAGAGTGCTAAGTGACATCCTATAAAATAGTTCAAGGGTATACAGAGTACTCCTAATTTGTGATCTAAACAAATTCCAGACATGAAAAATCAAGATAATTCACATTGTGTGACACAAAAGCCTTTTCCTACCAAGGCAGTTTTGGAGTAGTAGGAAGAAACCCAGGCTGGTTTCTGGCTCCAGGAGATCTGGTTTCAAGTCCTGCCTTGTCCACTTGCTAACTCACTAGTCTTCTTGTTTATCATTTCTTGTCTTGTTTGAAATGAGAGCATATCAAGAGGATCCACATTTGTCAGAGCTGACCTAGGATGCTACTGGTATTAGTTAATAGAGAAACTCTATCATCATTTTCATATGGTAACCTTGTTTTCTGCCTGCTTGGACTTGCAGCAAGTTTGTCCTTTGGGCCTGGCCTCTCTTGGTAAACGATAAAATTTTACTAGAGCAGCTTCATTTGGTTTGCATGAATTTAATAATTCAGTCTTGCTTCATGTTTTCTTCCTGTCATTTTGAGATATGAAATGGTGGTATAGTGGAAAGGGAAAGACATGAGCATTTATGTAATACCTGCTGTGGGTCAGGCACTGGGCTAAGTAGTTTGACAGATGTTATCTCATTTATATAAAAACATGAATAAGTATGATTATCCTACAAAGGGAAAGAATTTTCATAAGGAATATAATGGATAATTTTAATGATTTTGATGTAGAGGTATAAAATTTTCTTCAGTTGAAATTTTTAGCTCTTTTTTTTTTTTTAACCTTACCTTCTGTCTTGGCCTCAATACTGTGTTTTGGCTCCAAGGCAGAAGAGTGGTAAGGGGTAGGCAATGGGGGTTAAGTGACTTGTCCAGGGTCACACAGCTAGGAAGTATCTGAGGTCACATTTGAACCCAGGACTTCCTGTCAATAGACCTGGCTCTCAATCCACTGAGCCACCCATCTGCCTCCAATTTTTAGCTTTTTAAACCCTAACTTGCTCTTGGAAGGAAATTGGGAACCTTTTTAAGGATGTCAAACTACAGCTACCTGCAGATACAAAAACTTGGATAACTGTAGCAAGCTTCATGTTTGAGAGAAGACATCCCATCATATATTCTTTGATTAGAAGAAATGATGCCCCCACAGAGCAGCACCTACAACCTGAAGTTGCTTCTCAACAGTTAACATTAAAACAACAACAACAAACCATCTTACCTCCTGTCTTAGAATTGATACTAAGTAATGGTTCCAAGACAAAAGAGTAGTAGGGGCTAGACAATTGAGGTTTAAGTGACTTTTCTAGGGTCACACATTTAGGAAGTGTCTTGAGGTCAGATTTGAACCCAGGACCTCCTGTCTCTAGGCCTGGCCCTCTATCCACTGAGCCACCTAGCTACCCCCCAGCTAACTCTTTTCAGAAAGACACATTAGCGACAAGCAAAAGATATATCAATATAGATATATGGAGAGATCTATCTGATATATTTTTAAATAAATGGGATTAAGCATCTTGCCTAGAGTCACACAACTAGGAAGTGTCTGAGGCCAGATTTGAATCTAGGATTTCCTGTTTCCAAGCCTGGCTCTCTATCCACCTAGCCACCCAGCTGCCCCCAAAAGATATTTTCTTAAGGAAATTAGCCAACATTTCTGTAAGAATAGCTGAAAGACCCTTGTGAAAAGTGACAAGAGAAGAGCAAAATAGAAGGGCTTTGTGTAGTGCTGACAAATGCAGAAAGTTTGCATTATACAAAGTGAATCACTGTCACTAATGGACCAGCTTCTTGGACACTCTTGAATTATTCTTTGCTGCTAAACTATCAAGATTAGGATCAAGTGAGTAATTTTCTGGAAGAGTTTTATTCTTTGTCCCTTTCTAGGACACTTCATATATTTTATTTATCCATCAGTTTCCATGGATCCACCATTGATTTTCAGTAATCCATTCTGTCAGCTACTTAGTAGTACAATGACTAAGTCTTATTAGTCTCTCTTACTTGTTCAGCCTTAGTTCTTGGTGCTGTTAGGATAAGTTGAATTTTTTGTTCAACTCTTGGTTTGTTTTTTCCTAGCCTGGTATCTTCCCTCTCCAGTTTCTGAAGGTCATTTGCTGGTTTTCTCAAGCCAAATTTTGTTTTCTCCCAGATACTGGTGAATCAAAGGACCATGGACCCGGAGGAAATGGTGGTAAGAGAGGAGGGAAGAAGGATGACTTTGCATGGTGGAAACGGCTGCAGAAGGTGTGTAGAGTTTCCCAGGTGTACATGAAATTAATCCAAACCCAAATATAGGTGTTTATAGCTTCTACTGGACTCTTTTTTCAAGGAACAGTGAACTTTGGAATTTGAAATTTTGGGCCATCTAATTCTTAATTGTAGTGCATATTTTATATACACTTATGCAAACACATAAGTAATTATATACCTTGTTCAAAGAACTTGCTTAGCTGCTTTTTAAAAAACACACCACCATGTCTTATT
This sequence comes from Monodelphis domestica, assembly GCF_027887165.1. Taxonomy (NCBI): domain Eukaryota; kingdom Metazoa; phylum Chordata; class Mammalia; order Didelphimorphia; family Didelphidae; genus Monodelphis; species Monodelphis domestica. The sequence goes on from NC_077227.1 coordinate 708,485,675, forward strand.
TTAAAAGTCTAGGTAGGATGGAATCTGTATACAAACTTTCAACTCTAAAATCAGCCTTTTATAATGGAATTTTTGGTCATTAATGTATTTCCAGAGGCAGTGGCTAAGTTTTCCTCAAAATAAGAGCAGTCCTTTGGACCAGTCACATGTAGCTATTGTGTACTTAGCAGAAACAAAAAAAAGGACTAGATGTGTTAAAATAAAGGAGGTTTGGGGGCAACTCTAATTATAAAACCAAAAGAAAGCTATTTTTGCTTCTCTAGAATTTGAGAAAATCTTTTCATTTGTGGGAAATTCATTGTTTTTTTTTTCTTCCACAGGGAGATTTCCCTTGGGACAACAAAGATTTCCGTAATCTGGCTGTCATGGGAGCAGGCTTCACCATGGGATTTTTCTACTTCTATTTCCGAGATTCTGGAAAAGAAATCACTTGGAAACATTTTGTACAGTATTACTTGGCCAGAGGACTGGTAAGGGAAAAAAATATTGTATATGTGACAAATAGAAAGAGAGCAAAAGTTCTACCTTAACCTATGTATTTGAATGATTTCCATACACATTTTGTTTTCACTGTTTGATTGAGAGTGACTAAGGAAATTCCCTGGTCCCTTTTGCTGAAACCTTGCTTTGGAAATGTGAAAGAATTACTGCCATATCCAGATATGGGCAGCTGAAGCATCCCTTTTGACGTATTCAAGGTCATATCAAATGTACTTCAATCTTTCTCCTGTTTTTGTGGAGGGAATAGAGAATGATCATCTTTCCATATAGTTTGAACTTACTTTACTTCTAATTCTTTCATTGTCTACTAGTATTACATGCCTCATTGTGATATGAAGAAGACTTGTATTCAGAGGCTATGTCAACAACTTTGGCAGGTCTGGCCAAAATGGAGAGGTTTGAGTCCAGGAAAAATGATGTGTCTTTTACCTAAACATGTGCTCAGCTAAGCAAGAAGCACATGACCAGAAAAGTTGGCCCTTCAGTAATTATTTTTTTCTGCTATAAAAACTCATGAAGACCATCAGCTTACTAATAATGGTGGTGGTAGCAGTACTCCTCTCCTCAAAATACTGAAATGAGCTGTGTGGTTTTAGACCAGAACTGAGGCGATTTGTTACAATGTTACTAGGAGAATCAGCATTTAACATGGTATTCCTCTCTTTTTGCCCATATTCCCAGAAATAACCTTTCATAGCTAGGAGAACTCTAGGAACATTACTAGAAGTTAGTACAACTTTGGTTTATTCAGATAGATTTTGTTATATGCTGCAGGACATCTGATGCCTTTATCAAAAGTCATTGCATTATTCGGGGCTTGTTTTTCAAAAAGCAGTCCTTCTACTTTAGAAACAACTGAATTCACAGAACATACAAATACATTTATTTTCATTTTTCCATGCTAGAAAGGTGTGTGATAGGACAGAGGGTGGTATGCACAGAAGGCAGAGATTGACGTAGGAGAATGTTTTGAACTAGAGCTAGGCTCTCTTATTGCCAGCCTACTCTGGGACTAGGAAATTTACAAAAGGTAAAAGCTGGGATACCAAGGCCCCAGAGGAAGGTACTTAGCCCAGCTAGAGAGGTACTTTCTTAGCAAGATTTCCCCCTGAAAAGTAGCATAAATACACATTTTACATCTTTGGATAGCTCATTACTTGTTTCTTTTATTCCTTAAGGGGCATGTGTCAGTATTGATCTTCTGTACCAGGTGATACTGAAATTAGATAATAGTAGTATTTAATGAGCACCATACCAATTCACATTTAGGAAAGAACAAACTTTTATTTCTCATCCAACCTCAAAAGAACATTTGCTGGGGGCAAACTGAGTAGCTCAGTGGATTGAGACCTAGAGATGGGAGGTCTTAGGTTCAAATCTGGCCTCAGACATTTCCCAACTGTGTGACCCTGGGCAAGTCACTTAACCCCCATTGCCTAGCCCTTACTACTCTTCTGCCTTAGAACCAATACACAGTATTGATTCCAAGATGGAAGGTAAGGGTTTAATTTTAAAAAAAAAATTTGCTAAAGGAAAATATACTTTTGAAGAATTGAAGTGCATCCAATATGATTGTTTCCTTTTGATAAATCTCAAAATGATTGTCTTTAAATACAAATACAAATATTTAGATAAAAGTTTCATCTGGGCTTTTAATTGTCAGACTAGGAGTACCAGCATACTTCTCTTTATTTTTATTACTATTCTAGGAAAGAATTGCTTCTTTCAGTTAATGGGTTAGAATCTGAACAGAAGAGAAGGTAGAGAAGCCAGGAATATTTGGAGTCTTGAAGAGAATAGATTTTGCTTTCTGTGTTTTCCTTTTCTAAGTGATCCTCAAGGTGGTTGTTTGGTGCAACTGACAATAATGCACCCATTCTAGAAATTCAACCTGAACTCCAGGGAATCTCCTGTTTCATTCAAGTGTGTATTGTTTCTTTTCCAATTAAATTCTGCATGGCTCTCTGTTCTAATAACCTTTTTCTTGTACTTTTGTGGCAGAACTTAAAATTGTCAATTAAAATAAAATGTTAACTCTTCCTTTGGGGGAGTATAAAAATGTCCTCCTCTGCAGTACGCAGATCACATTTCTTATATATAATGCTTAGTGCTGGCTTTAGGTTCTCTGGGAAATTTAATATATCACGGGGAAACTAAAATGTAGATGTGAATGCATTGTCTTTTTTAGGCCATGCAGTAGACTGAGGCAGACTTCCTATAGCTTGTAGTCTCGTCATATCAGTAAGCTTATTTGTACATCTCAGTTTGTTTTTTTTATTTTTGAAATTTTTATTTAATTAGTCAATTTAGAATATTTTCCCTTGGTTACAAGAATCATGTTCATTCCCTCCCCTCCCCCCCACCGCTTCCCATAGCCAATGGGCAATTCCCCTGGCTTTTACATGTGTCCAGGATCAAAACCTATTTCCATATTGTTGATGTTTGCACTAAGGTGATCATTTAAAGTCTACATCCCCAATCATATCCCCATCCACCCATGTGACCAAGCAGTTGTTTTTCTTATATGTTTCTACTCCCACAGTTTTTCCTCTGAATGTGGATCGTGTTCTTTCTTATAAATCCCTCCAAATTGTTCTGGATCACTGCATTGCTACTAATAGAGAAGTCCATTACATTTGATTATACCACAGTGTATCAGTCTTTATATATAATGTTCTCCTGGTTTTGCTCCTTTCACTCTGCATCAATTCCTGGAGGTTGTTCTAGTTCACATGGAATTCCTCCCATTCATTATTCCTTTGGGCACAATAGTATTCCATCATCAACATATATCACAATTTGTTCAGCCATTCCCCAATTGAAGGGCATCCCCTCGTTTTCCATTTTTTTGCCACCACAAAGAGCGCAGCTATGAATATTCTTGTACAAGTCTTTTTCCTTATTATCTCTTTGGGGTACAAACCCAGCAGTGCTATGGCTGGATCAAAGGAAAGATAGTCTTTTAGCGCCCTTTGAGCATAGTTCCAAATTGGCCTCCAGAATGGCTGGATCAATTCACAACTCCACCAGCAATGCATTAATGTCTCAATTTTGCCACATCCCTTCCAACATTCATTACTTTTCTTTGCTGTCATGTTAGCCAATCTGCTAGGTGTGAGGTGATACCTCAGAATTGTTTTGATTTGCATCTCTCTGATTATAAGAGATGTAGAGCACTTTTTCATGTGCTTATTAATAGTTTTGATTTCTTTATCTGAAAATTGCCTATTCATGTCTCTTGCCCATTTATCAATTGGGGAATGGCTTGATTTTTTTTTTGTACAACTGATTTAACTCTTTATATACATTTGAGCAATTAGACTGTCTGGCTGAGGTTACTTATCCCAAGTCTATTCAACTGATCCTCCTTTCTGTCTCTTAGCCAGTACCATGTTGTTTTGATGATCACTGCTTTATAGTATAGTTTGAGATCTGGTACTGCTAGGCCACCTTCCTTCACATTTTTTTTCATTATTTCCCTGAATATCCTTGATCTTTTTTTCTTCCAAATGAACTTTATTATGGTTTTTTCTAATTCAATAAAAAAGTTTTTTAGTAGTTTGATGGGTATGGCACTAAATAAGTAAATAAATTTGGGTAGGATTGTCATTTTTATTATGTTAGTTCATCCTACCCATGAGCAATTAATGATTTTCCAATTATTTAGATCTAGTTTTAATTATGTGGAAATTGTTTTGTAGTTGTGTTCATATAGTTTCTGTGTTTGTCTCGGCAGATAGATTCCTAAGAATTTTATATTGTCTAGGGTGATTTTAAATGGAATTTCTCTTTCTAATTCTTGCTTCTGAGATGTGTTGGAAATATATAGAAATGATGATGACTTACATGGGTTTATTTTGTATCCTGCAACTTTGCTAAAGTTGTTGATTATTTCCACTAGTTTTTTAGTTGATTCTCTAGGATTCTTTAAGTATACTGTTATATCTTCAAAGAGTGATAGCTTGGTCTCCTCATTGTCTATTTTAATACCTTCAATTTCTTTTTCTTCTTTAATTGCTACTGCTAGTGTTTCTAGTACAATGTCAAATAGTAGAGGTGATAATGGGCATCCTTGTTTCACTCCTGGTCTTATTGGGAATGCATCTAGTTTATCCCCATTGCAGATGATGTTTGCTGATGGTTTTATTTTTTATTTTTTAAAATTTTTATTTGGTCATTTCCAAACACTATTCATTGGAAACAAAGATCATTTTCTTTTCTTCCCTCCCCCTCCCACCACCTCTCCCATAGCCCACGCGATTCCATTGGGTATCACATGTGTTCTTGATTCAAAACCCATTTCCATGTTGTTGGTATTTGCATTAGAGTGTTCATTTAGAGTCTCTCCTCAGTCATTTCCCCTCAACCCCTGTAGTCAAGCAGTTGCTTTTCATCGGTATTTTTACTCCCACAGTTTATCCTCTGCTTGTGGATAGTGTTTTTTAGATCCCTGCAGATTGTTCAGGGACATTGCATTGACACTAATGGAGAAGTCCTTGCTGATGATTTTAGATATATACTGTTTATTATTTTTAGGAAAGGCCCTTCTATTCCAAACTTTCTAGTGATTTCAATAGGAATGAATATTGTATTTTGTCAAGGGCTTTTTCTGCATTTATTGAGATAATCATGTGATTTTTGTTGGTTTGCTTGTTGATATGGTCATCCTTCTCCTTCTGATCTTTCATCTCCTTTGCCTCATTTTCAAAATGGTTAATTTTGGCTTTCAGGACACTATTTTCTATTTCCAGATGACTTATTTTGCTTTTTAAGTTCTTTTCCCAGTTGTCTTCAGTCTCTTAATTGTTTTTTGAATTGTATTTTAAGTTCTTCCAAAGCCTGTGTCCAATTTGCTGGAGTTTCTGTGTTTTTGCTTGATGTTCCTTGTTTCTCCTCTGTTCCATTTGCTCTTTGTTCATTACCTAGATAGAAGCTGTCAATTGTAATTTCTTTTATTTGTTGTTTACTCATACTTTTCACCCCTTCTTTCCCCCCTGTAATTGCCTGTAGTCTTGCTCCACTCATTATTTGCTGAATCTGTGGGTTTAGGCTGTTCTGTCCTGAAGGGGCTTCTTCTCTGCTCTGCTGATTGACCCAGTTAGGCTTATGGTATTAATGAGCCCTGAGGTCAGATCTTCCTCAGCTGGCAGCAGAAGTTGAAAAGGAGCTGGGCTTCCCACCCTGTTATGGAGGTTGTAGCCTGTAGTGGTTGCAGCCTTCACCCTTGGAGCTTAGTCAGCAAGGCTCTCAGAGCTGTCTGTGGGGGAGGGATGTTGGAACTTGTGCTTCTCGGACCTCTGAAGGCTTCTTATCTGCTCTATTGATAAGATTAAGCCTGGGCGGAGGAGCTGGATGTGTCCTGAGGCCAAAACCTCCAGAAGGGAAGGGGGCAAGATGGAGTGTTTTGGCTGCTGCAGCTAGACTGCCTGCTCTCAGCTTCTCCTCCAGCTACCTCCCTGCCGCCTATGTTCAATGCCCTGAGCATGGCACAGCTGTGCCAGCAAGAGACTCCTTCTGGACTAGCACTCTTGTCCGCCCAGAGATTCCAACCAATGCTGGAAGTTTAGCACTGTAGGTGGGGGAGGAGTCCTGGGACCTTCCTTCTTTCTTTCCCTTAAACCCACATGTTCTAGAATTCAGGCTTTTGGGGGTGGGGGTAGGGGTGTGTACCTTTTAAGTTGAGCTGCTGGAGGGTTCCCTAGCTCTGTTCTGTTGTTAGATTTGGTTTTCAGTCCCCTCAAAGCATTGTGTTTTTTATGGGTTAGGAAGGGTTTGCAGAGGTCTGAACTTTTGCTATCTCTATGCTGCCATCTTGACTCCGCCTCTGTACATCTCAGTTTAAAATGTGCTCAATGTGGGGCAGCATATTGCAGTGACATCAGTCTTAGATAATAGACGTGGTTGCTGAAAATTCTAATGTTGGCATATTAGCCTGTAACATACAAACAATTCAGTGAGATTTTTATGGAACAGTATATTGTGCTAGAGAAAGTGTGACAGGCCACTTGGGCTGTGATATCCTAGAAAGAAGAGTAGGACAAAGCAGAAGCAACATGCTTTCTTCTCTTGTTAACCTAAGCATTATCATGGTAATATCCTGCTTGAGCATATTTTAAAAATAAATATTGTTACATCTCATTTAGGGCAGTTAGGTGGTACAGTGTATAGAGTATCAGAAAGATTCCCCTTCCTGAGTTCAAATCTGGCCTCAGACACTTATTAGCTCTGTGATCCTGGACAAGTCACTTCATTCTATTTGCCTCAGGTTCCTCATCTATAAAATGAGCCGGAAATGGAAATGGCAAACCATTCCAGTATCTGTGCCAAAAGAATCCCCAAACAAGGTCACAAAGAATTGAAACAACTGAAACGACTCAGCAATAAGAGCATCTCTTTTGGGTGGAAAGAACTATGAATATGATTGGTTTGTTGCATTATTTGAGGTTGTAGATACTTTAGAATTAGAAACATTTATCTTGCTCTTATTGAATCCCAATATAAGACCTATATTAGTTATTTCAAGTTTTGTTGGTTTTATAATTGATCATTTCTGTGCTTTTCCCAATACGACCTATTTCCATTTTTTCCCCAAAAAATATTTATACCAGTCTGGTCCTATCAGGAATGTATTAGAATGCTAGTTTCCCCACAGCCCTATTTACTTTGGATTTTATTTATTTATTTATTTATTTATTTGTTTTGCTAAATGGAGTATTTGATGGTTAACTTGGGTTACATTGATTTCTTCCTATTTCTAATTCTTTCCACATACCAAATTAATGAGTGACTTGATTTCAGTGTTCATAGGTTTGTGGAACATATTTAACTTTTTAGGATCATAAATACATTTTAAATGGTTTCCTTTATGGTCTGCTAGACAAGAATGTGTTCTCCATGTATTCTTATTCATTTGGATTTTGAGTCCTTTTAGCTCCTTGGCATTCAGCGGTACAAAATGTTAATTTCTCCTCTAGAATTGGTTCCTATTTTTAAAACAGTAAATAGATTAACACCCCAGGCTAGCAGTGTCCAAATGAGGAAAAGGAACAACTAGATCAGGTACTGTGGAGAGTTAATCTCTTAGAGAAAGCTGGAGGGCCCCTGGTCTCTACATCCTAGGCAGAATGCTCAGATTCCACCATTCAGTATCCTGTGTCCATAGCAGCCAAGCCTTCCTCTGCTTAGAGAAGGACTCTGCATATAGAATGGGTGTATCTATATTTCCTAGGTGGACCGACTTGAAGTTGTGAACAAACAATTTGTGCGTGTGATTCCTACACCTGGATCAACTTCTGAGGTGAGATGTGATCTCAAAACTGATTGCTCCAGACATATTTCAGTAACTGGGTCTTCTAAGTTGGCAAGAGTATTGTATGTTAACCAACCATATTTTTCATTGCTCAAATTGCACTTTAAGGGCTACTCTTAGTAAAGTAGGAGTAATCAGAAGCAAAGGAGTAGGAATGGTGAAGATAATGAGCAAAAAAAAAAAAGAGTGGTTTGTCACCACTCTATTCTGTGATGTTGAACTCTCATTTGCCCAAAGCCCTAAGGACAAAGCAAAAGATCTTCTGGCTTATTGTCATAGTAACCGCCTGACCATAACCATTGGTAAAATAGTAACCACTGAGCAGGTAAGCACTAGGCCAAGGCTGAATTCAGTTGCATTTGTCAGGCTTAATTATGAGATCAAAAGATCATGGGCAAGGCTCTCTAAGAAGCAGCATTGGTGTCTGAGAGGGATGGGGTAAATTGCTGTATTGTTAGTGTGCTTTGCAGCACCGTTAGATCTTAGTATCTTGGTCTCTGCAGAAATCTGTGTGGTTTAACATCGGCAGTGTTGACACATTTGAGAGAAATTTGGAATCTGCCCATTGGGAATTGGGAATTGAAGCTGCCAATCAGGCCGCAGTGATTTATACCACAGAGAGTGATGGGTAAGTAAAGAAAGGTCCTCCTGGAACATTGATTGGTGTTGTGTTCAGCTGCCATCTTGGGCATCTGGTTCTTTTTTGAGGGCTTAACATAACATGCCACTACTTCAGATGTTGAAATAGCAAATATTTAAAATGCCTATGTGAAGAGGGCGAATTTATTCTTTTTTTCATTTGGGAAAACCAAAGCAGGAAATTTTCAAGCAGAATAACCTTCTCAAGGAATTAGCAACAGACCCCTCCTTTGGGCCTACCTCAGGTCACCTCTCTGAAACCTTCTTAACTACTTCATTCATCCCATAGCAATTTCTCCTTTTCACTTTTTTGTGGCACTCATCAGTATCATTTGTCACCCTTATGCTATTGACTTGTATTATTATTTTCCTCTTTTATTGTTTAATACTCTGCCTGAGTTGTAGCTTATCTCACCAACTGAATTATGAACTCTTTAAGGGCAGAGCCTGTTTGCTGCTACTGTCTATATCCCACAGTTCAAAATGCAATGCTGTGCCTGTAGTAGGTACTTAATAAGCATTTGTTATATGAATGGATAGACAAACCCATGGAATATAATTTCAGAAATTCTTGCTTATGATTGGTGTTGAGTTTATACTATTTCTTAAGATAATATTGACTGGCCTCAATAATGTGTTAATTCCCATACAAATAGAAATGAGACAGTAGTATTAGCCTGGGTACTTTGTTTTAATACCTTGCAGCTAGGTGGCTCAGTAGATTGAGAGCCAGGCCCAGAGATGGGAGGTCCTGGGTTCACTTCCTAGCCGGGGAAGTGACCCTGGGGAAGTGTCTTAACCCTAGTTGCCTAGTCCATACCACTCTTCTGCCTCAGAACCAATGCATGGTATTGATAATAAAAGGTAAGTGTTTTTGTATTTAAAAAAAGAAAAGAAAGCTTATTTTACCGAGATAAGAGATGCCATTGTTTTCTTGGACCATTTCTTTATAAACAGAAAATTTAGAATCAGCAATGAGTGAGAAGATAAAAACAATGAGATTGAACTTGGGAACTGAGATTACAAAATATTGTTCTTTTGCAGTTCTTTTTTTAAAAGCCTGATTCCCACTCTGCTTCTGATTGGGATTTTCCTCTATGCTCTGAGACGAGGCCCAATGGGAGCAGGACGGGGAGGACGAGGAGGGGGCCTCTTCAGTGTTGGGGAAACAACTGCCAAAATCCTGAAGAACAACATTGATGTGCGTTTTGCTGATGTGGCAGGCTGTGAAGAAGCCAAACTAGAAATCATGGAGTTTGTGAACTTTCTTAAGAACCCCAAACAGTACCAGGACCTTGGAGCCAAAATCCCAAAGGTATTCCTCTCGCCCCACCCCCACCCCTTTTTTGGGCAATTGGGGTTAAGTGATTTGCTCAGGGTCATAACTAGGACGTATCTGAGGCCACATTTGAACATTGGACCACCCCTCCAGGCCTGGTGTTCTGTCTACTTTGCTACCTATCTGCCTCACCAAGAAAGCTTCATTGTATCAGTTCCCAGACCAGGGAGAAAAGTTCTTAAAAGTAGAGGTTGGTAGATCTTTGACAGCTTGCTCTCAATAGAAAAAAATCAGTAACTACTCTCTAGTAGAGAAGTGATATGTCTGATTTTGTTTTGTTACCTCTGCTGTACTATAAAATGTCAGCATTCTGACAAAGGTCTTTGTGGCCCAGTGTAGGAATTTCCTTCACTCTGCTATGTGAATCAGGATTGCTTGTGATTTTGCTTATTCTAAATCTCAAACAATCTACAATTTAGATCATTGCCAGTCCCTTAGGAATTGCAATAGTTTGTCATTTTATTTGTTCCCCATCGTCACCTCCATTCTCCACTTCTCTTTGACTCCAACCCACCACAACTAATAGGTCATTGTTTAAATTACATGAAGTTTTTTTGGGGGGGATACTACTTAAGATAATTTTGGGTATCGTTGGTATAAATAATAATATGGGAATAATAGAACCCATTTTGCCTTTGTTCATTTCCAGTTATGATAATAATAATTATTATGATTGCATTAACAATTGCTAGCATTTACATAATGCTTTAAGAATTGTAAAGCCTTTTATATTTATTTCAGTTATCCTCACACAGCCCTGGGAGATAGGTGCTATTATCCCCATTTTATATAAGAGGAAACTGAGGCTGAGAGATTAGGCAATTTACTCAGGGTCACACAATTATTACGTGTCTAAGCATAGATTTGGATTCAGGTCTTCCTGATTCTGGCACTCCACCTACTTCCCTACTCTCTGTTTTTTAGCTAAAGCTTCATAGTAATAAAATGAATGTTGAAATCTCGTTAGGACATGCATTTGTGAGTTAGAGCTTTTGTTATCTGAATGCACTTTGTAGCATTCAGTGTGATTCCTACTGGCCAATCTTCCTTTCTAGATGACAAACTGTTACCCTCCTGTTTCAGGGGGCTATGCTCACTGGTCCTCCTGGTACTGGGAAAACCCTCCTGGCCAAAGCAACTGCAGGGGAGGCCAATGTTCCATTTATCACTGTGAATGGCTCTGAGTTCCTAGAGATGTTCGTGGGTGTTGGGCCTGCAAGGGTAAGTTGCTTAGACTGTGCCATTGTCCATACGAGATCTGATACTCCTTCTGCTAGATAGAGACTCCTGCCTACCTGTAGGCCCTTCCCCCTGAGGCTGCAGAGTCCTCCATCAGAGTCCTGAGTTTAAAATCAACTTAGGCCAGAGGTTGAGTGAAATCCTGCCTCTGGTGAAATCCTTAACCTTACCACCATTTCTTATAGTCGGCATCTCAGTAATTATAGTTTTGGGCTTACTTGGGGGATCTGGTATTTCAGAAAGGATCAGTTCAAAAGGCCCTTGAGTCTTGTAGGTTTAAATAATACAGGGAATCTTCGTCATGCCAGTGAAGGAATCAATGGTCTTGTTTTAGGTTAGAGATATGTTTGCAATGGCTCGGAAAAATGCTCCCTGTATCTTATTCATTGATGAGATTGATGCAATTGGAAGAAAACGAGGTCGAAACAATTTTGGAGGTCAAAGTGAACAGGAAAACACCTTGAATCAGATGCTTGTCGAAATGGATGGTGAGTTACTATGTACTTCTCTGTGATTTGGGTCTTTGCTTTCTGGGTTTCATATTGTTATCATGTGTTCAAGTCTGATCCACTTTAGCCACTTAGATCAATCCAAGACTTTTCCTAGAAAGGTCATTCCCTGGTGACTTATTTTTTAAACACAAATGCTTTTAGTAAAGTGGAGTGCTTCTGTTTATTGTCACTAGCAATGTCCATCCAAGCTTAGTTGGACATGGAATATTTTTAGCATTTGACAGAATTGGGAGAATTGGTATGGGAGGAAGGAAGGGAAGGGAGAGGAGTCCTTCTAAAGTTTATCTGAATAGTGACATCCCAAGAATGTTTTACCTTAACTGAATGGAAAGGGAGAGCAAGAAGGCAGCTAGATGGATAGAGCATAATGGATAAAGCACTGGACTTGGGGTCAGGAATACCCAAGTTCAGATCCTTAATAGTTGCATAACCTTGTTGAAGTCACTCACTCAGTCTCATTTTATTCTTCTGTAAAGGATTGGACTTAGTGGCCTCTAGGGTTCTTTCCAGCTCTGTTTCCCTCTTAAGGAAGGAGCTGGAGACAGAAGGAACATCCACACATACTTTCTCTTCCTCCTCATTTCTCTTTCTTTGATTCTAAAGGACTTGGTGGATCTGTAGAGCCTCAGGCTAGGGAATCTGGTTATGAAATTTGTACCAACTGAGATTGGTAGCCTTGCAAACTAGCCCTGAGAACTCACAGGTCTGCATTTTAACTATGATGAGAGAGAGAGAGAGAGAGAGAGAGAGAGAGAGAGAGAGAGAGAGAGAGAGAGAGAGAGAGAGAGAGAGAGAGAGAGAGGGAGAGGGAGAGGGAGAGGGAGAGGGAGAGGGAGAGGGAGAGGGAGAGGGAGAGAGGGAGAGAAAACACATATATATGCACATATATATACCCTGAGATTTGGGGTTGACCCAGACTCGACATGTAAGTCAGAATTGCTCATTAGCAAATGTATGGGTGAGAGTTAACGGTCATGAAAGAACCCTGGGAAGTCTGATAAGAGTTCCCCACAGTGGCAGCTCTTTTCTGTGTGTACTGTAATGTCCTGTACTCGAACAGGCTCTCAACTCCTCTCTGGCAATGCCAGGTCCAGGCCCTTATACTTTCCAAGAATCATATGGCCTTTTCTATGTCTTATGGACCAGCTATTCCAAGATCAGACCTCCAACAATCAGTGTTAAAAGTGACATTTCTCTTTTGCCTTTAGGATTTAACTCCAGCACCAATGTTGTGGTACTTGCAGGGACCAACCGCCCAGACATCCTTGATCCGGCTCTCATGAGACCAGGGCGCTTTGACCGTCAGATTTATATTGGTAATGATGATACCCCTATCTGAAAAATTTGACTTGAGACTTAATCTTTCTATCCTTTAAAGGTTGACTGGAATCATTATTTTTGTAGCAGATGGTCTCCTCTGAGGAGATCTTCATGTTCTCAGTTTAGGAGTTTTAAAGTTTTAAATGTTGTGTTTGGGAACTTCTGTCCCCCACCAGGCCACCTTTTGATCAGTATTGTCTTCTTTTAATTCCATGCAAACTTTCCTCTCTGCTTATTATTTTTTCTTTTCTTCTACAATGAAGTGTGTGTGCTCTGGCAACATAAACTAATAAGAAATCTGTGAATTAAACTAAACAAACTTATTCAATATGTCTCTAAGGTAAGTATAAATGATTTTCTGATTAGCCACTAATTTGGATGAGAAGAGAGAAACAGAATGATTGTTGATTGACCTGCCTAAAACAGAAGCTGTGGGTTAGAGTGAAGCTTTTGTCCATCATATCCCATGGTGTCCTAACAGATATTTAACAGCGGGCTTTCTAGAAGGAATTACACACCTGTGCATTAATGGCTAAGTTTATTATAAACTTTCCCGATAGGTATAAGTGGTACACAATTCACAAATCATAATAAAATGGACAGTACTATTTAGTGTGAATTCCATAAAGCCAACAGATTTGCACCAAAAATTTTCATTGATTTTTGCCATCTCATAGATGGCCAGTCCTTGTTGCAATTTGAGCCCGATTTGACAAATAGATTTGCTTTTCAATTTGCTACTTTTTTTCCCAACAATTAATCATCAAAGTCTGTCATGTGATCTGCTGTTTGACTTTCTCATCCTTTGTACAAATTATATTCATTGAACTACTCTCAACTTCCACATTATGCAATATTGCTGTCTTTTTTTAGCTTCTCATTTATTTGAGGGATTGGTACATTGTTGGATTCTACATTATTCTCTTCAAAATCCCCAACTAGTCCAAATCAATTTCATGTTTTAAAATTTCACTTAAATGATACAAATTTTTTCAACATTTCATGATGAAGTTAGTTCTTCATAAAACCAAGTAAATGTTTCTAATAATTTAAAACGTACTTTCATCATTGTTTCTAAATGATGCATATGATGAATTATATTTTCTAGTCTGTTTCTTGAAAGAACATTAAATTCATTATTTTATCAAATGAAATTTCTTTACACTTATCTGACTTAATCAAATCATTAACTGGAGATAACTACATGGCCCAATAGATAGAGCCTTGGGCTTAGGGTTCAGAAAGGTTATGGATTCTGATCCAACGTTAGATATTTGCTAGCTTTATTACTCTGGGCAAGTCACTGAACCTCTGGTTTGCTTCCATCTTTTGATCTATAGAAGGGCACCTATTGTAGGTGCTAGAGTAATAGTGCCTACCTCCAGGGGTGGTTATAGGGATCAAATAAGATATTTGTAAAGTGCTTGGCACAGTGGCTGGAATGTAATGGTAGGCATTTAATAAATTCGTGTTTCCTTCCTTCTTCCTTCAGCTTGAGATTCAGCTTTCAAGTACCAATCTCTAAATTTTCCAAACTTCTTATGTAAGTGATTTTGATTAATTTTGCCTTTTCTTTTAGTTGATTTTGGCTACAGTGTGGTTAAAAATGATTTTTAAAATCTTCAAGAATGTCCATCTTTACAGCAAGGTTTTGCAATAAATTAATGTTAGCTGATCTCTTTGTCAAATCAGAATGGGAAGAAGAATGAGAAAAATGAAAACAATTCAGAATATGACTGAGTCCCAAGACTCAATCAGTTTTAACCATTTCATGCAATTCTTTAGCCACAGTTTATAATTCAATTTGATTTTTATTAGACTGGTGAGAAAAAGAATAAATTTTCTCTAAAAATTTTAAAATCAACTTGTTTTATTTCTGTTATTGGAGTGTCAAGTCATAATTGGAATTGATGACTTGGACAGTTCCAGAAGTGCTGATGTTGGGAGTTTTCTAACAGTTTCATGGCTTCTCCAGACCTTGTTCTCAGCGTATATTAGCACCACTAGAAAAAATGCAATTAAAGTTTACTTTCAAATAATTCATTATTAAAGTCACAATCATTTAAAGTAATCAATAATGTATTGAAATATACTCCCTAGCAATTGATACTAGCTCTTTTAAAGCAATAGATAACATTATAGGTGTAGAACTCATTGAACTGTGTACTGATTCTATTTAACAACTGATTCCAAAATTTCTGAAAATTTAATAATCAGCTGCCAGTACAAGCTGACTCCAGCACAGCAGTAGTTATAACAAATCAAAAAACTGCCAGAAGCAAGACAAAAATGGCAATTGGTGACTAGCTATGTACATCATTGTGAAGTCTCATTCCTCCCCCCTTCCCCTTCAACCCACCCACCCAATAGGCCACCCTTTTCCCACAAGGAAATTTTTTAAGAAAAGATTTATTAAAACCAATCCATGTACCAGAAAAACACTTCTGAGGCTCTGCAAAGGAGTGGAGGGAGGTCTTTGGCCAAGCTGGTTCTTTAGAATTTAGTACCCTTGGGTTTTATATATTATTTTCCTGGCCCTGCTGATTTGCCTTTTCCTCAGTTCATGGAAGTCTTTCAGACCTTTTTATATCTAGCATGCTCATCATTTCTTTCAGAACATTAGTAGTTCATTGCATTCATGTGCACAGTTTTAGCCATCCCCCATTCAATGGACAGTAAGTAATTTCTTTGCTACCACCAAAAGGACTGCTACCAATATTTTCAAGTGTGTGGAGTCTTTTCTTTTGTCATTAACTTCCTAGAGATACATGCCAGCAATGGAATCTCTGGGTCAGAGTATGGATATTTTAGTCATTTAATCTGCATAAATCTAGAATGTATGACCAACTCACTGTTACATCTATGGTACATTAGTGTTCCTGCCTCTCTACCTACCTCTTCACCAAAGAATCCTATCCTTTTCCATCTTTACAAATTTGCTGGGTGTGAGGTGGAATCTTAATGTTATTTTTATGTGTATTTCTCTTATTATTAATGTTTTGAGGCATTCTTTCATATGGCTGTTAATAGTTTGCAATTCTTTTGTTTATTGTTCATATCCTTTGACTACTCCTATTGGGGAATGACTTTTGGTCTTACTGTGCATCTGATAATTATTTTTACTCATCTTACAAATAATTTCATTGTCTCAAGGTAAATACAGGAATGGTTATTTTTTATATTATACATTTTGTGCTCAAAATTCTTTCCCTTCTACTTCCCCCCCTTTGAAAAAAGCACAGAAAATAAAATCTATTATAAACATGTATAGACAAGCAAAACAGTTTCCCACATTGGCTGTGACCAAAAGGGGAAAAAAAAATCAGCATTTAATTATAATTCCATCAAGAAAGGGCAGATCTGGTTGGTAGAGTGGAAGGAACAGAAACCTTAAGGAAAAAAGATTTTATGAGCTTTTACAATTTAGCATAGCCAAAGAAAAGAATGCTAGTTATAGTTTGATTTTTATTTTGAATTTTTAGAAAGAAGATTTCCCAAAAATTGTGAAAAATAATAGATATGTCCTCATGACCAGATTCTCAAAGGGAAATTGGCAATATTTGAAATTGTTAGAAAAAGAACTAGAACTTCACAGGTAAGAGTTATAGGGAAGTAGATTATAGATTTCATCAAATAAGAAGTAATTTTCTGATGGATTTCCAAAGGTGGAATGATCTGCCTTGTGATACTTAATTTGTTCCTGCTTAAGTAAAGGTTTGGCCTTCCAGAGCCCTTCCAACTCTTGGGATTTAGGGGTATGCACTACTGCTTTGTTGTGGCTCTAAGAACTGAGGGTTGATTTTATATTTGTATTGTTACTATTTGCTTTGCTTGTCTGCATCCTAAGGACAATAGGGACCTTTCCATCTGAATTACAATGTTGTCTCCCACTTTTAGAATGTGAGCACTTTGAGAGCAGGAACTGCTTTTCTGTTTATATCTTTATTTAGTGCTTTGCACCTAAGAATCACTTAATTCTTTTCCGTTAATTCATTCATATCCTTGATACACTATATCACCAAGCTTCCATCATAATATTTATAAAGCAGTTTCTTCATTTCACTATACCTGAAGCCTCCTAAAGCAAGGAAAACCAACACAGCCCTAATCTTTGTAAAATTTATTCAATTTTTAATTCCATCTCTTGCTTATTTTGCAGGGCCCCCTGATATAAAAGGCAGATCCTCTATCTTTAAAGTCCACCTTCGTCCACTGAAATTGGATGAAAATATTGGCAAAGATGCCCTGGCTAGGAAACTAGCAGCTCTGACTCCAGGATTTACTGGTGAGTATCAGAGAATATTTGATACTAGAATAGGAGAAAGCTCTTTTTACGTTGTGCTTCTTTATTTAGGGGATAAATGTTTTATCAACATTGTGAATTGGTCTTGAGAATTTGGTGCCAGTTAAGAAATTTTGAAAGGTCCCAGAGATATTTCTTAGTTTTTAAAGTTAATTCATAATGTTTTGGAATGTTTTAAATTCTCTTTAAATCTTTACTATAGAGTTCTGTGGAGAAAAAAAAATTTTATCTTCATTTTTCAGGTTTTGATTTTAGGTGTAAAGTGTCCCTCTCTAGGTTTTCTCTCCTTTTTTTGAGAGAGACACAGACAGGAGAGAAGGAATGAATGAGAGAGAGAGAGAGACAGAGACAGAGACAGAGATAGAGACACAAAGACACACACCCCTCTTTTAGGACCTCTCTGCCCTGTCACTCCTCCTATTGAGATATCCCACATTGGTTTCTATAATCTAATTCTCTCCCACCTTCCACCATTGTGGAGAATCATTTTTTTATTCTCATCTGATCGCATTATCATTATAACACACCTGCCTTAGAGGTAGGAAAGAGTGATTTGTGTCCTGTCATTTAGAATAGCCACTACCCTCTCTTTCTGTTAAGAAGGGGCCTGGAACCCGTTAGAATAGGTGGTTCTCCTCCAGGAGAGGAGATATTTTCTATGTTGGGACCTGATCTTTGTTGTTAGGTAAATTCACATGTACAAGTTTATATTTGACTGCTGCACAGAGATGAGTGCAGAGCTCTCACTAAAGAACTTGGCATCAGTTACCCACAAGTGCTGGTAAGATGAAGGATTGAATCCAGTTTGTGCCAAGAATATACTTTCTCGCCTTCCTTCTCCTCCTGCTCCCAGACTTCAGATGCCCACTTATATACCAAAATTAAGACACTGGAATAAATTACCAAGATTTTTTGTTTTCCTTGATTGATGTTAGAAACTGAGCAGAGACTGTGAGTGATTCAGCATTGTTTCTAATTCCAGCTTTAATATTGCCATTCTCATTGCTCTGGTCAGGGGTTTTCATAGTGATTCTTTACCATCTTCTGAAGAGTTCAGGACTGTTCCCTGTGGAGCCAGAGAGCCAGTTCACCAGGTTGTTTATCTGATTTTGATCTCTCATTCAGTCAGTCTTTTGGTTGTATCAAAAAAAAAGAGACATTGGCATGTTTTATGTCTGTTGGGAGACATAGGACAGATGTAAAATAGAACTATGTTAATGAGTATAAATCTCTGAGAAAGCAAAAATTTGTCACTCTCCTAGGTACAGAAAGAACACATCTTCAGGAGCTATTACAGTCCTCAGTAAATTTGAAGCCTCTCATCATTCTTTCCTATTACAAGTCCTTTTCCATTTCATAAAATCCTGAACATTAGCACCTTATTTTGTTGGAGACCTCATGGAAAACATGAGTTCAGTATTCTTAGTGCCATGAAATCTAGCCTTGTCAGAGCCTGGAAAATAAGTCTCTCTTGCCACAGATTCATTTACTTTTTTGCTCTTGAGTGTTCCAAAGAAAGGTCTTTAAATCTTGACTACAAATAATGATGTTTGAAACTGTTCCCATTTCCTTTCAAGTCCTTCACTGCAGTTTTAGGCCTGGTATCTGGGGAGGCAGCTCACACACCCTGCTAGAGACTTTTTACAGTAATCAAATCATTCTTTGGTTGCCAAGAGCTCCTATTTGCTACCTCTTGTGCCCTCTGGGAGTTGGCTGGAAGAGCTGAGTTTGCCCAGCTTGCCTCTGTGCTCTGTCTGAGGGTCTGCTTTCCCTGGCTCAGGTGCTGATATTTCTAATGTCTGTAATGAAGCTGCCCTGATTGCTGCTCGTCATCTGAATTCTTTTGTTCAAGAAAAGCACTTTGAGCAGGCCATTGAGAGAGTCATCGGAGGTGAGCCCTAATCTTAAAGGGAGGGGTGGGATTTGCTCACTTTTCAGGTAAGTTGGGACCATGGAACCCCTGACTAAGCTGTGCTTCCAAAAGCAGGGTGTCATGAATAGTCTTGTAAGCTTTGCTTCACTTCCAAATAGATTTTAGGGAAGGTAGAGCTAGGCCCCATTTTTCCTGTAGGAAAGCCATAGTGGGAGAGGGCAGAAAAGAAGATGAATGTGGTTTCCTGGGAAGAGCTTAAAAGGAAGCTTTAGGGATTTCTCTTCAGCAATTTTCTTACAGATTAGGCTACATTACTAAAAGACAAAATATTAATGCTCATCCCTATTTGGGTTACAGCTGCTTCTTTTTCTTCCTCTGGCTACAAGAGAAATGAAAACTAGAAGTGTTTCACTCATGTAGGGTGGATCTGTGCAGTATATGCAGCCTAGTGCTCAGTCACAGATTCCCTGGGATACAGGAAGCAGCGGGCTCTGAGGAGTCTTGTCCAAGGCCATGCAAGATCAAGGGTTGGAGCAGATGGATTCATCTGCAGAACTGTAATCAAAAATAGGTAAAGCAAAAGAGATTTCCCCTGGAAAGCAGAACCAAAAGGCCAAACTGTGTGCTGTTTTTTTCTCTTCTGACAAAGTGGGAGTGGGGAAGAATAGCATTAAAGGTTTGGAGTAAGTCTAGATTTAAGAGGAGATTGTTCATTTTCAAACATCTTAGCAGTTCAAATAAATTAATTTATCTCTAGCTATACTAGTCTCAGTTATAAAATAAGAGTAGACTATATTTTTTACCCCTGGCTTTTTCTGTAGTCTACTTACCTTCCTCTTAGTTGTTTATAAGCTGGGTTACAGTGAACGTCTTTCCAGTCTCTTCTTTGGAGGCAATTCCAGTTTTACTTTTATGGCATAGCTATGTTCTCAGTAATAGATTACACAGGGTTGCTCTGTGGCCTCTTTACAGCAAGTCCCAGTTAGCCTAGAATCACAACTTTTTAAAGTAGGGCACCATGTATAAATGGACAATGACAACCTCTGGTTTAAAGGACTAGAAAATGGCAAGTTTCAGAAAAGTAGGATGGGCACTATTGGGTGGGAAGAGATACAGTGATCTCATTCTTCTTGAAAATTGGGGAGTTGAAATTTCTTTTTAAAAGGAAAAGCTGTCTCTTCTTACTTTCATTTTTAAGCCAAAACTTCTGATTTTCCTCTCTTGTTATATAAAATAGAATTAGGAAGGAAATAAAGGTTTTGGTGAATATCAAAGAGAGTAAATCTAGTCAAAGTATTAAGTTTGTCAAAGATGTTAGGACGGTTTTCTTTGCTTGTTGCCAGGACCTGACATGCCTCATTTAGAATGAGAGAGTAGCAGGGTGCCCCAGGGTAGCAGACAAGGATTTTTACTTTCTTTTCCCTTCCCCACATTTCCCCAGGCCTTGAGAAGAAGACTCAGGTTCTCCAGCCCAGTGAGAAAACCACAGTAGCCTATCATGAAGCTGGCCATGCTGTGGTGGGTTGGTTCTTAGAGCATGCTGATCCCTTACTGAAGGTAAGTAAGTGGCAATCTATGGAATACTCATTGATAACTTTGTGTTTGAAGGTTTGCAAATCACTTTACGTAGATTATCTTACTTGGTCCTCACAACAACAGATGAATACTCTTATGATCCCCATTTTACAGATGAGGCCCTGAGAGGTAGGTTAAGTGATTGACCAGGATCCTATAACTTGTCCAAAGCCATCTAAATGCTTCAGTCAGAAGGAAGGAAGATGTGACGTCCCTGCTGGCTTTTTCTCCATAGAACTAACTGGACTGTATGGTAGAAGAGTTATAATGATGGTTCCAAAAATATACCTACCATAGGGAAGCCCCAAAACAGCTAAAATTATTGATCACAAATCTTATGTCTTCACTTAGTTTCTTTGCATAAAACAGTGTAGTGGAAGATTCCTCACCAGCTCCAGGCATTAAGTTAGTGATATTTCAGACCCTTTCTGTATAGAACCCTCTTAGTTGATCTGGGGAAGATTTATCTGCTTCTTTACATTTTTCTAAGTGCTTTGACATGAGTTGATGATGTCAGTGAAACTGTGCTAGTTAAGGTGGCTGTTGGCCAGAATCAGATCCTCCACCATACTAAGACTTGGATACCGTCTGTCTTCCAGGTGTCCATAATCCCCCGAGGAAAGGGGCTTGGGTATGCACAGTACCTGCCCAAGGAGCAGTACCTCTACACTCGAGAACAGCTTTTTGATCGCATGTGCATGATGTTAGGGGGGCGAGTGGCTGAGCAGTTGTTCTTTGGCCGCATCACGACTGGTGCTCAGGATGACCTGAGGAAAGTGACGCAGAGTGCCTATGCCCAGGTAACCATCCCTTTCCCTTGACCTTGGACTAAGAGAACCTGGTGAGGGATGTGGGACAGCAGCCTTATGCCCTCACTCTTGTGTTCACATTTAGATCGTCCAGTTTGGGATGAGTGAAAAACTAGGCCAAGTGTCCTTTGATTTACCTCGGCAAGGGGAAGTGCTAGTGGAGAAACCCTATAGCGAAGCAACAGCCCAGCTCATCGATGAAGAAGTTCGTCAGCTGATCAGCTCTGCCTATTCAAGAACTCTGGAATTGCTGACCCAGTGTCGGGACCAGGTAGAAAAGGTAGAGAAAAGACCCAGGTCCTGGGGAATGGCATTCAAGGGCCCAACCCAGAATGTCATTGTTGTTACTTCCACCACACTTTATGATGCCAGCTAGCTGTGTTCTAATTAAAATAGCTGTAACAGCATTGGGACACATTTTCTTGACATCCGGGGGCCTTAAGAGTTGATTCCAGCCTCAGACACTTCCTAGTTGGGTGGTTCTGGGCAGATCGTTGAAGCTGACTGGTCTTCACTTTTCTCATTTTTAAAATGAGAGGCCTGGGCTCCATCACCCCAAAGTCCCTTTCAGCTCTTAATCTCTGACTCTGGGAGTTAGCCTTGGCATCAAGACCTCTCCAATATAGGATTCTGGAACAGTGACCATAGATGTGCCTCCTTAAAAGTTGTCTTTTCCATCTTTTGGGTAGACAGATGAGAGTCCAGGTGGTTCTGTTGTACATTTAGCTTTACTGGTTTGATTTGTGACTTTTGTAGGTGGGAAAACGTCTCCTGGAGAAGGAAGTCCTTGAGAAAGCAGATATGATTGAACTGTTGGGCCCCCGACCTTTTGCAGAAAAATCTACTTATGAAGAGTTTGTAGAGGGCACAGGGAGCTTGGAGGAGGACACTTCCCTTCCAGAGGGTCTGAAGGACTGGAACCGAGAACGAGACAAAGACCAAGACCAGAAAGA
Organism: Monodelphis domestica; assembly: GCF_027887165.1. Lineage (NCBI taxonomy): Eukaryota > Metazoa > Chordata > Mammalia > Didelphimorphia > Didelphidae > Monodelphis > Monodelphis domestica. The sequence continues at coordinate 708,508,047 of NC_077227.1, forward strand.
AGAAAGCATGGAAAAACTCCAAGAAAGTACTGTGTAAGCCAACTGAGGCCTACTGAGTATTGTCTCTTGTGCCTTAGGGGATGTCCTCACTCTCCTCACTATATCTCTGGGGCTGTGGCCTCCACCATCTCTACCTATCATCAACAAAAGTCTTGGAAAGCAACTGCCAGAATCACTGGAAGGCAAATTAAAGCACATTATAGATACAAATGGATGTTTGAGAAAAAGGCTCTTTGGAACAAACCAGTAATCCTTGTTCCTGAAACTTGCAGGAAACCAGGGAGGTAGCTGAAGAAAATAACTGGCTTTTGAGTGTTGTGTAGTTCTTAGCTCCCATCCTTAAGTGACAATGATTCTGAAAGAGTGAAGCTAGACACACAAGATGCAGAGAAGGAACTTGGTTTTTAATAAGTCACAGCTTCCATTTGGAAGAAAGGCCTTCTATCACCTACAGGAAGATGGGAAAGGCTCTGGAATATGCCTAGGGAATGCAGAGGAGGGAAAAGGAATTTTCCCCCCCATCATGAATAACTAAAATCAGTGGTTAAATTACAAAGTAAGTAATATTTGGGAAAGAGGACTTTTGATATGCTTTGCCAGTTAACCCCCCTCACTTATCCTTCCTGAAGACTTTTAAATGTGAGCAGTTTCAATATCTGAGATGGAGAGGAATTTGTTGATCAACCTCACAGAGCCCAAGTAGGAAAATGTGTTGAAATTTAGAAGAGGATAGTTGAAGCTGTTTAATGGAGGAAATGGCTAGATTTTGCAAAAGCCTCTCACAGAAGATGGCGTTGTGAGGAGCAATGGTATGTTGGGGCAGGGGGTGACAGACTCAACCATTTGCTCTTGGATTGTCAAAGTTCACGGTCACTACAGTGTCCTCCTGTGGCTGCTGCTCTGAAGAGGAGGGGCATGGGGCATGTTTCTTAAGAACCGCTTTGACTTCCTCCAAGAAGTTGCGGCAGATTTCAGTGCTTTAAGCCTTCGCTCCAGGGTACCACTTACTGGATTCTGTCACATTCTGAGACAATCTTACACTAACCTCTGGGTTTTATATTATATTAACAGTGGGAAGGTTTGCTTTCTGGAGCTTGGAGGTTCAACCAATCAGACTTCAGCCTAGGCTGCATTTCCCACAAGGTCTTGTGCTCTGCTGCTTGCACTCTCTATGTCATAGAAACCAGGTTGGAGTACCCTGAGGAAGGGGGAACCAAATTGAATTTCCTCCTGCCACAACTGTTTGACTTACCCTCTCTTCCTCCTTTCTGTTTGTTTCTTTTGAGAGAAATTGGTGACATCAGCTACTGTAGTTAATTAACTTTTTTTCGATGTGAATTGGTCTTCAATCTAGTTCTTTTCTAATATCTTTAACTGAAAGAGTCTCATATTTTTTTTCTCTGTGAAGGGCAAAGTGTTTGGTCTGAAAAATCATTGCAGAGTATAGAGTTTGATGAAGAATTTTGTCCTGCTCATAATCTATTAAATCATAGATTTGGGGACAAGGAAAATGTTATTCTTTTAAGTGAAGATTTGTGCCCTTAGCTTATCTTTCCAAGCCTCTTGCCATGGGATTAAAAGTTTTCAAAAGCCTTTGAGGAAATTTTCTAGCATATAGACTCTTATACTTAGACCTGTACAAGGTTCATAAGCAAAATTTGAGGTGATTTTGAAAGGCTTCTCTAATTTAACCCCTTGCTTTCAGATCAAGCCATCCAGAAGAAATGTTGATCTTTCTTCCTAAATATTTTTAGGGAAAGAGAGACCATTGGCTTTTTTGGTATCTCATTCCTGCTTTTTATTCCCCCAACAATCAAAAACTGCTTTGGTATCCTGGCTAGTGTGCTTGCATGAGAAAGTTGGTGGGCCTTGTGTGATCTTATGCCATACTCCAGGTGCTCAGTTTGGCTTCAGGGCTGGTATTTTCTTGGCTTTGTCTAGTTAAAACTAGACTGGAGAAGACCATGTTTAAGAAAAGCTGGAAATTTTTGCTGAAAAGATTTCTTTGAAAAATATATAAAGAAAGCAATTCGGCCCAATGGAAAGAACACTGGATTTGGCATTATATAAATCTGGGTTCTAATCCAGACTCTGCCACTTCCTGCCTATGCAACTCTAAACTAGTCTCTTCACTTTGGACTGCTAAAATGGAGAGAGTTGGACTAGGTCTCTAAAGGCTCTTTCAGCTCTGAACTTGTGGTCCAGTGCTGTCCAGCTGGCCTTTCTCCTCTACTACTAGCCACTAGATAAACTGGAAAAAGCAGGTACCATGTCAATTTCTAGACCTTAGTCTTCCCATTTGCCAGATTTCCAGGCACATAGAGCCTCAGAGTTTTTAATTTCCTACCTAAAATAGACATTCTCAATTTATTTGTGAAATATGCTTTATTAATGTTTTTTATTCTTTTCACAAAAGTTTGGTTAAATTAATAGAATAGTAGATTCCGCCCATTTAAAATTTGAGTAGACATTCAAGATTTTATCTTTTCTCATGTTGGGCCCTCTTATTGGGAGTTTATACCTTTACCTTTATTATACCCATACCCTTTCTACTTTCTGACTACTGCCTATAGAAGAAAGTGTGAGCAACTGATTTTATTGTCAGGATATGATCTGGCTCCCCAGACTGTTCTTTCCTGAAGTCAGAGAGTCTGCTAGCCTCAGGCACTGCTCCATCTGATGAACCTATCTCCTCTCCCCCTTCCTTTTCCTTTCCCCTTTATGTCAGGGCTCAGTTGCTGCATCACAGCTCATCTCACAGAGCCAGTGGGTGCTTTACGTTCTATGGTCTGTCAAGAGCTGCCTTTTTGGAAAGGCTGATTTACTTAGACCTTTGAAAAGGAAAGAGAAAAAAACATCTAGCACTGTGTCACCCAGGATGTCTTAGAGCAGGGATATTCTTGCCTACATCTTCCCAAGTACCAGCTAGCTAGCACACATCATTTGTAAGGAGTGAAACCCTATCTGAGATGAGATAGCCTAGAATATTTGACTGCACCAAGTGCATAAAATAGGAAGCCTTACAGTGTTCATGAGATGTCCTGTATCAAATGAAAGGCTAGCCTAGTTGTTTGCCATAGTCTGACGCTTTTTTTTTTTAATTAGGTTACTAGGTGCTTCTTAAGACAAACCCAAACCCAGTTCTCAGAAACAACATTGACCCAGACTCATTACATGTTGTACCAGTTTGTCATTTCAGTCAGGCTGTGTTGTTTAATAGAAATGCCTGAGTTAGGTGGGAACAACATGCAGCAGCAGGTGGGGCAGGACATGCTTCCTCTAGAAAGACAGTCTTGCCAGCTTACATAGCCCACTGGACAGAGAAAGCTGAATGCCTCCCATCATAGGACTTTTGGTAGGTAACTAACTTGTTTTGATATAGGACTGATGGTCCTTATTATCATCTACCTCATTTGAAGGGAGATACAGGAAAGGTCATGAGCTAGTGATGGCCCTTAAGAAATACTAAGTTTTCTCAGAGCTGCTTAGATGAATAGTACCGTCTGTAGCATTTCTCTACTAAGAGACTTACTATTTTAAAGCCAGGCAGCTCACCTTATAGGGTTTGACTACAGGAATATGTTAAATTCCAGGGGAAGATTTTCTTAGGTCCTGCCCGCCATCATGGTTCTTGGGATATCTCTCACTTAAAGAGACCAAGTGTGATTATCTGATCATTTCAATCAGCAGGCATTATGGTAAGTGTTTCCTATGACCCAGGCTCTGAGTCAGGTTCTAGAGATAGAAAGAAAAATAGATGCCAGGTCAGAAAACAACAGCTATTTTTGCCTTGCTGGGATTTTAATTTTGAGGGAGCAGCTTAAGGTTAGTCATCCTGTGAAGGCTATATAACTCATGTTCTTTCCTTATCACTCTTTTAAAAGGCTTAAGTCTCATGTTGAAATTTATGATTCTGACCCTGACCCAAGTCAAGTCTATGACATAAAATCTTCCTATGGGTCAGTTACTGAGACTCAGCCCTGTGTTCTCTTGGCTCCTTCCAAATAAGGAAATGTTAAACATTGCAGTTTCTGTCCTTTCTTTCCCATTCACTTAGAGGAAAGTTCCCCTTGGCTAGGGATGAGTGACTTTGGCATTCCTTTTCAGTTATTCCTTCTGTAATTATTACATGTCTTGGCTAAAAGAACAGCAGAATCGTGCTAGAAGAAATAAAATTTAATTTGTGTAATTTTTTTTTTTTACACATTAGAGATGAGCTTCAAGAGCTAAATTCTAAACCTTTTCTTCCTTTGGTAGCTGTAAGGCTTGTACAAGCTCGGCTTCCTCTTTCCTGCCCATTATGGTGGGAAGTACAACATGCCATTCTAACTTCTGACCTTTACACTGGCTTGGATGTGTCTCCTTCCCTAAATTACCAGTTTATCTTGTGTCATTTATGGGGTCCCATTTCTTTCATTCTTAAATACAGATCATGGTACCAGTGTTTGCTGTGTCATATGATCGTAGGCACAATCACCGATGGCCCTCAGTCTCTTCATCTTCAAAACTCAGAGGCTGGACTAGAAGGCCTCCGAGGACCCTTCCAATTCCAGGTCTGTGCTCCTTTGAGGGCACCCCTGGATCAGCCTCTCTGCTTCCTAGCCCTCCCCCATAATGATAAACACCTATCACCAGATGCCCCAGTCCTACTCATTACCCATCATCTAGATGACCTCCCTTCTCAGTCTTCATGTGGATCATCAGACTCAGGTTACAGATTGTCAAGACCCTTTGTTTAGGCTCTGCAAGAAATAATTACAAATGTTCCTTGCTTTTGCTACTTGCCTAGTCCTTCAGGGCCTTTTCTTAATTTATTATCTTATATTTGTTTTCTATCTTTTCTCCCCCCTAAACCATTCTTCCCATCTGGAGCATTATTTTTCTTAAACAGTCAGCTAACTAAAATTCTCATTTCATTTTGGGAAATCCTTTGTTATGTTTGCCATGTGCTGTCAGAGGCGGAGGGAGGAAGGGAGTGGATTTGAATTACTTATTCTAATCCTGTTTCCTATGAAGCGATCATTTATGTTGTGTTACATAACACTTCAGCTATTGGCTTTGGCCTTTTAAATAGCACCCAACCAAATAAAACGAGAAACCATGAAGCAAGCTACAAACATGTTCACGAAAACACAATAAACATGGAATACTCGAATGTAAGTGAATGTGTCTCTTTCTTCAGAACTAGGAGCTTCCTGAGGGCAAAGGCTGTGCCTCCAACCCATAGCAAACGTGGGTATACAGTAGCATTTGATGGCAATAAAGAAAAAGTCCTTTTGAAAATAAAATCTCCACCATAGAGACTAGGAGGTAATTTTCCCTCTAGTTTGGCCTGTGAGCTGCTCGTTTGGGTTCGACTGAAAGCCAAGTTACCTTATCTGTCGTCAGACAGAAGACAGAAGAGTTAAAAGAACAGAAATCTTTTAACACCATCTTTCATTCCTTCCTTTGCCAGGACAGGAAGCTGAGCACTCTTGTACCCGAGTGAGCTTATTTAGCGTTTTTAGACCAAAGGTTCAGCTATCCTTTTTTGTGTTACGGACGTGTGCTCAGGATGTTATAAAAAACAAGTCCACACGCCCCAGGTTAAGAACCCTATTTTAGAGAAAGGCGCATTTCCGTCTTTTCTTCAAGCCTTTGTAGGCAGATAAGCGAGAATCCTCCCTTCTGAGCATTTAGCAGCAAAGGGCACCCAGAGAGCTCTGTGCCAAAGCCCGGAGCCCAGCTGGAGAGGGAGCTGACTAACTGGGGCCCCACACTGAATTTTCACTTGAATGACATGGGTAAGTAGGTTTTTGGTCTGTTAAACAGATCTTTGTCTCGGCTCTCTCCTTTCAGACCTGGCCTACGTGTGCTGGTCTGGGCTTTGGCTGAAGTCAGCCGAGCCCTAAAACCCTTCTCACCTATGTCTGTCCACTAGCAAGAGAACTGCCCTGGAAGAGAGTTCTCCTGCCGCTTCCCTTTAATTAAGTTGGGTTGGCACGAAAATAAAACGTTTAGATTTTTCTCTCACAATCCCCTTCACATTCTGGCTTGAGAATTCAGGCCAGTCTTCCCTGGAACATGACCCACATAGGCCTGTTTGAGCTCCAGGGGTATTTGGCAGTTCAGGAAACAATCTGAAAGCCTGTGGGTATCCTGAAGGCGCTGTTCCTCCTCCAGGGAAGAGCTCCGTCTTTCTGCCTTTCCTGCTCTCGTGCCGGTAAGCATGCAATTCTGGTCTAGATAAGGAGGTAGAAACCAAGAAGACACCTTGAAATGAGAGGGATGAGGTTTTAATACCATTTTTTCAGATGATGTGCTAGAAAGCTGCTACATGAACTAATGAAAAAGTACAATACACAGGAAGGACAGTCGGTCACGGGAGTGGGCAGTGGGTCGTGTGCTGCTCTAGCTGCCTTCGTGTGATCAAGTTTAAAAGCAAACCAAAGTACGAATTTGACTTTTATCGTGTCGGGCAAACATCCTATGCTCAGCTCCTTGGCCTACTGGCATGGTTACTTAGCTGGCCTGGCATCCCAGGGGTAGAACAGGTTAGGGAAGGGAAATGCACAAAGGTCTGCCCCTTTTATATCATTTAGGGAAGTTTCTCCGGTGCTAACAGGGCTGCTTTTCTGGGAAGTAATTACACACAATAGAGCAGGTCTGATGGCCTCTTTGTGAAGGCGGTGGGTAGTTTTCATCTTAGCTTCTTGGTTTTGAAGTGTCGGAGCTTGAGAGATATCTCTGGGAAGAGCAGAACGCGGGGCATTCCCACCGGCTGACAGGCCAGAAGCCCCCGGTGGCGTCTCTCAGTTGGAGTGAGAGGTGCCCGTACATCTGTCAGCTGGCAGCTAGCCAGCACTACGGAGCATTTGGGAAGCGGCCTGGTTAACAGCCTCTGAAATCAGGGAATCGGGCCCGAAGCCTTCTCCTGTAGCTGGCCTAGATCCTGGAGGGCAGGAGCCAGAGCTCGTTCTTTATTGTTGCTCTCGTAGTACTTAGCACGGCGCCCTGCAAATAGCAAGTATGATGAGATTTGACTTGACTTACATTTGATTCTGTCTCTGTTGGAACAAAGATTAAGAACCTATTTTATAGCCATGTAAGAAATGTAAATGGAGAAAAGAAAACAGTGGAAGGCTCCACAGTCTAGGGTCCAAGCAAAAAAATGAGTTTGGATCCCATTCCAAAACCATTCTTTGACATGGCATACATTCCTCCTTGGTGTCAGTCCATGACCCTGTGTCCATGGTACTCCGTACAAGAGAATTTAAATATGGGAAGGGGGACGTGGGGGGGGGGGTGCCAACCACCGGCCAGCAGCTGAGCTAGGTGCCATTTTGTTTAGAAGAAATGCCAGTTCTTGGGGACTTCAGGCCTCCGTAATTGGCCCACATCTCGGCTGGCAAGACGTCTGGAAAGACGAGTCCCATTTGCAAAGTCTCTCCTTTGGGCAGATCCAGAAGCACAGCTCAAAAAATGGTCCCTGCTTCCTCTCAGTATAAGGTGACACCCAGCAAGACAGCATCACGTGGAAGGACAATGGAGATGTGATGGGCAGCCACAGGCTCAAAGCTACTCTAGGGTATGACGTGTTTACGTGAGATTAACTAGAGGTGATGTGCAGAATAGGAAATCCATGTTATTGGAACATGAGAAGTAACCCCTCATTGAGAAGATTGTGGGGTGGGAAAGGGGGAGCGTCTCATGAGCCTCTTTTCCTCCCCTCACCTTAATCACTTAAGGGAGGTGCCATGGTTCCTTAGGCAGTTTTGGCATTATTTGGTGTTCTGAGCAAGGTAGGAAATGGGCCAGAGTCCCGGAAAGCCCAGCCCAGAGGTCAGAAAGGGTCTGGGTCACAAAGCTGATCTAGTACGTGGCTCTCTAACCCAAGGAAAGACTTTAGGAGAAGAATGGTCAGTAGGAGAGAATGGAAGAAGATGGGCCACCAACTCTGCCTCCTTTGGCCGAAAGTGCGGCAAGAATCAAATTGGTATGGATAGCTTCAGGAGAGAATCCTTGGATCCCTAGGCAGTCTCCAGAATTTGAAAACAAATGGAATTTTCCTTTTGCCACTACTAAAAACCCCAGTTTCCGAATTTGGGGTGCAACCACTTGTATGAAAAAATGGAAACCAAAAGGCCTTCCGCCAAGCCTAGAGATAACAAGTAAATTGAATGTTACCAGTTTGAACCGTCTTTTACTCTTCGGCCTTTCTCAGAACCATTTTAGAGCTGGACAGCACCAGTTCTGAAAAGAGGAACTTTCCAGAAGATTTAATAAGCAGAGAGAAGCTGGGTCCCTTAAACCAATAGACAGATGTCAGATACGTGGCCACCATAAGTGTCATTCCCACATCTGATCCCTGTGACACTGAAGACCATTCCAGATTTTGCTGTGGTTTTCTGGACTACCAGTCAGTCCTCCCAGGAAAAGCTGATGAGAGCTAAGCTTCTGACCAAGTGAGAGGCGGAGCGTCCTGGTTTCTGAGCAATAGAATTCCACAGAAAATACATGGCCATGCACAGAGAAAGAGATGTGAGTAAGGCCACTGGAGAAAGACTGTGCTTATACTAAAAGATGGCGGCTGGAGCCCAATGGCTGGGCTTTTGCTTTTGTCTCGTAGCACTTAACTGTCTTAGAAGAATCTGTTGGTTTAGATGTTGGCTCCCTCGCTCTCCTTGGACTGCCTCTCCAGCATGTTGGGATCAAGGTTAATTCAGCCTGCACCTTCTGCAGCAACGACTCCAGCTCCGGAAGACCCGCCGGTGCACCCCGCAAGAGAGGGAGTGCTTCAAGGGCCAACAGTCCTGCCAGCTGCCTCCAACCCCTCCCCACTCCGGGTGCCGGCCATCACCCTGGAGGGATGCCTCGACTCCTACCACGCTGATTCCACCTCTTGGAAATGGGACGGAAGGAAGCAAAGCAGTCAGGGCAGAGATGATGGCGGGGCTCCGCAGTGTGGCCAAAGTCTCTCACATCAAAAAGATCTTCAGCATCACAAATCGTCCAGAATTTGTGATTGATGCAACTGTGGACGTTCCCGTCGTGGGCCCTCCGTGTGGCTCCCGGGGCAGGTTATAAAAGAGCCTAGTCTTCCTTCGGCCTCTCTATAGTGAGAAAAGTGTCCACGATCCCCGCCTGCAGCTCAGAGTCACTGAGGTGCTTTTTTTCTCTGTTTTGTTCCGCTTTGGTCCTGGTCCAGGAAGGGGAGCGCAGATACCCGGCTCGAGGGAGCGGGTGTGTGTGCAAACCTAGATGGGAGACAGGAGAGAGTACGGATGAGCACTGGGGGAGCCAGCATGTGTGTGTGTGTGTGTGTGTGTGTGTGTGTGTGTGTGTGTGTGTGTGTGTGTAACTCTACTGATCCATTTCCAATCCCTCTTTGAGAAACGCAGCTGCCCCGGGCACTGACCTAGAGCACAGCCAGAGAATTTGGGTCTTGACCCCTCCCCACCACTCTCTCTCCTTCTGCTTGAACCTAGCCATTTCTGCCACTGAGACTCAGACATGGAACCAAGGGATGGCCACTGGGCTTGGCCAATGGGCCGCTGGGAGGTCCCCCCAATTTCACAGCACCAGACTTTGGAGAGATTCCAAACTGCGCTTGGCCACTTGATTTTCGGCTCCGTTCCGGGGCTGGGACCCCCCTCCATTTGTTCAGAGCGCCCCTATTCTACTGGAGAGAGCTACTCATCATTCATTCAGGTCACACAGCCCCTTCTCGCAGAGGCTCTCTAAGATGGATTAACATATTTATTCAATTGAATCCAACCAGCCTGTGCAGACTCTGGGAGGCTGTGAGGGTGTGTGAGTGTGTGTGAGTGTGAGTGAGTGTGAGTGAGTGTGAGACTACCCACAAGCCGGAGCAATCAAAGCCTGAGGCTGATCCTGAGGTTGATTTGCCTCCTTGAAGGCCTGAGAAACAGGCAAAGGATGGAAGCTGAGGCTTTCCAGGGCTGGGTCTCTCCTCCCCAATGCTAAAACGGCTTCTGACAGCCCAGCCAGCTGGCTAAAAGCTTTTTCACACCTCCAGAGAAGTGTGAGCCAAAGGAGTGCACGGTCGGTCTGTTTTGTAGGTGAATGCTCCCCTCTCCAAGCTCCTACAGAGCCCCAACTCCCCGTGCTCTCCCCTTGCCAGCAGCCCACCTTCTGGAGGAAGAATCCTCCCAGGCAGACCCAATCCCAGAGGAACTCTGTGTGTGTGTGTGTGTGTGTGTGCGGGTCATTATCTGTCCAGATCTATTCCGGAGCACAGACATCCCTTCCCAAACATCTCCAAGGCCCCTAAGAAACAGAACGGGGAGCCGTTTATCCTCTTGAAATCCCCCTGCCAAGGGCTTCTGATTCATGGCAGGGCTGTTGCCTTTAATGAGGCCCCTGGTGGGCCTGAGTAAGCAGAGCCTGGCTCTGCCAGCCCCCTGGCTTCATTCTGGGTGTATAAGAGGAAGGAAAGAGAAGAGATCGGAGGGAGGGAGGCCGGCCTCGGGGGAAGCAGGATTCTTTGGAAGGGAAAAAAATAAAAGCTTTTCTTTTTGCTTCCCCTCCTGGGATTCTCTGCTGTTCCCATCCCCACCATCTGACAGCTTCAGGGGCAGCTGGAGACTAAGGCTGGCACCACAGGGATGTCCCTGCTGTGGAGGGTCAGCTTGGAAAATACATGAGTTGGGGAGGAGAGGCTGGTCGTGGTACCCTCATGTGGCAGGTGAAGAGCAACTATGAAAATCGACACCCATTTGTACCCAAAGCCAAGGCATCGTGGCTCCCTCTCAGACCCAGAAGGCTCTCACAGGTTAAAGGATGGTAATAAGCTAGCCTTGCAGATAAGGGCGAAGACTTTCCCTGCCAAACACCCAGCCAACTCCCAGGAGCTAAAGACTGCCGAATGAGTTAAATTAAATTTGCTTCTACTTCTTATGAAGCAAAAATAGTTTCTTTTCCCCAGCAAGTGCCTTTTTGGGAAGACTAGTAAAACTCAAGTCTAGGGACCTTAAATTTAGCCCATCTCATCCAATCACCTAACTTAACAAGGAAACCGAGGCCCAGGGAAATCCAGTGTCTTGCTCATAGTCCTATAGATAGTAATGATGCTGGGCTTTGAAGCCAATGGAAAGGGTCCCTTTCACTATGCCATCCCTCTCTTCAAGGCTCTTCTCATATCAAAAGCAAATTCCTTACTTGAGGAAAAAGTCTAGTAATTTCTGTGTTGTGGATCTATTGATTCAGGAGTGGCTAGAGAAGAAGCTGCAGCAACCCCCCCCCCCAATATGATTTCTTCATAGACTTTTTGGACCTTTCAAGGTCCTTTAAACCAAGGCTAGTGGGCAGACCAAGTCACTATGACAGTAACTGAGGACAAGGAAGGAAAGAGGGTAAGAGTTGACTTAGCTGACACTTCCCTCCCCAAAGCCAAGTTCCTTTCACCATTCCTCTGATTTCCAGGGTCATTGTTGCTTCTAGAGGAAGCCAGACCTCACCAACTCTCCCTGTTTTATTTTTTTTAACCCTTATTTTCCATCTTAGAATCAATACTGTGTATCGGTTCCAAGGCAGAAGAGCGGTAAGGACTGGGCAATGGGGGTCAAGTGACTTGCCCAGGGGTCAATTGCTAAGGCCAGATCTAAACCCAAGACCTTCCATCTCCAGGTATGGCTTTCTATTCACCGTCCCCCACCCCATTTCTGGAAATTCTGTCCTCACCTGCTGGAGACTCATTTGTAGCATTCTCATCATCTGAGTCTGCAAAGACTTCAGCCAGTTCTTGGTCAGACATATCTGTCAGCTCCGTAAGGTCCAAGAGATCAAAATGGACCTCCAGTGAGGAGACACTGCTCAGAGGTTCTGGGAGAGAAGGAAGAGAGAGGAAACAAGTGGCAAAGCTCAAGAATTCTCTGGCCCGAGTTTGATGCCTGCCCAGGGCTAAGCCCAGATTCAAGCTGATGTCCTTCCTTAGCCAAGGCCTTAACAGCCTGAAAAACTGGCAAAGATCCCAGGATGGGATCATGGGGAAAGCCCATGGTCAGAATCCAGGACACCAGGCAATGTCTTCCCCAGTGACCAAGATTATTACTTTAAAGAGCTAAGATTTTGTCAGCATCATCCTCCCTCCAGTGACACAGATCACATGTCCCCTCCCCTCTAGGGGAGTTCCATTATCTGGAAGCCAATCTGGTGATAAGTTTCTCCAGATTTGGCTAAGTTGGTCTTGGGTCACAGATGTCATCTGTTACTAGGTCTGTCCTTGAAGCCTTTCCAGATTCAAGACTAGAAGGGCCTTTGGAAACCTACCTACCCCTGAAATAGTCTTCAAGATGGCCCTAGATGGATAGGATTGGGGATACAGACTCTAAATGATCACCCTAGTGCAAACATAGCAATATGGAAATAGGTTTTGATCAAGGATACATGTAAAATCCAGTGGAATTGCATGTTGGTTATGGGAGGGTTTGGGAGGAGGGGAGGGAAAGAGCATGACTTGAAACCAAGGAAAAAGATTATAAATTGACTAAATAAAATTAAAAAAAATTTTTTAATTAAAAAAGATGGCCCTAGACAACCAAGAAGACTTTAGTGGAGGCGACCCTAGTATTTTCTGGTCATTCAGGTCTTGGCTGAGTCTTTACAGTAGAAATGGAAGGACTGTTTAGAGCTATTAAGAAATTACTCTTCCCCTTTTGCAGCTGAGGGAAACCAAGGTCCCATAAGAATCATTTGTCTCTAAGTCAGTCAGTGATGGGAACATACTGATAGGAACCAAACTTGGGTCTACTAGCTCTTACTCCATTTCTAAATTTACCACATCACTCATTTTTCCACACTCCATACCATCATCAGCTGTGGAGTAATCCCAGAAGCCTATGCTGGACCCCAGAGAAGAACCCGACAGGTAAGCAAGGACCACCCATACTCACGCCTTCTCTCTGTGACCTGCAGGAGCCCAGGAGCAGGAATTGGAATTCCTCCCTCCTCTTCCTCTCCCAGGGAGGTGCCGGACTCATCCCCTGTCCCGTGGCCTGGCACTACCAATGCTGTCTGCGATGACTGGATTTCTTTAGTTAGTTCTGAAATCAAAGGAACCACATTGAGAAGAATCAAATCAGCTTCAGCTCCCCAGACCTGAATACTGATAGCCAGAGAAACCCAAAGGCTGGGAGCCTTCAGGAAGTAGAAAACTAAGAGCCAGAAGTAACCATCATAATAATATCTTAGAGGTTTGCAAAGCACTTTACATATATTGTCTCATGCAATCCTCAAAACCAACACCCTGTGAGGCGGGTGCCATTATTATCCCCATTTTAGAGATGGAGATAACAAGGCTGAGAGAGGGAGTGACTTGGCCAGCTAGAAAGTGTCTGAATATCTCGATAAATAGAAATAGCATTTATAAAAATAAATACAATTCATGTATAAAGAAATAAATTTTAAAATATATAAAGAAATAATATCTTCCAGACTCCCAAGTCCAACCCTTCTGGCAGTCACAAAGTCTCTGTCTTTAGCTCCCTCTTCACGAGGCAGCAATGGCCTCTGATTAAAGACCAGCTCCGTCTGTTTTCCCTTCTCTGGCTCTTCATGAAGTTGGCTGCTTCTTTCCCAGGCTCCTTCCCTGCTTGTAAAATGGGGCAATCCCTTCGGAGCCAGGTCAGGCACAGCTTCTCATTGCCATAAGTTCTTGGGCAGAGCCTCTCCACAGAAGCTGGAGAAAGATGGAGGAGTCAGGAAAGGCTTGGGCAGAGCCAAGGAAGGCGTGAGGGTCCAACACTCCTTCCACGAGATGCGCCCTCAGGACTCTTCAGAGAAGTAGGAGGAGGCTAGGAGGGGACAGTGGATAGAGCTAGACTCGAGTCAACAGCATCCGAGTTCAAATCCAGCCTCCAAAGGCTACTTTACTGCTCTCAGCCTGTTTCCCCATGCTTAAGATTTAGAGTTAATAAATACCTTCCAGGGTGGTTGTGAGGATCTAAGGTCATAACTACCTAAATCACTGAACGCTCTCTATAAATGCAAGCAGTTATATTTAATTTATGGGTGATTCTTTTTTTTTTTAACCTGTTTTGAATGGATACTAAGTATTGGTTCCAAGGCAGAAGAGAGTGCTATGGACCAAGCAATGAGGAATAAGTGACTGGTCCAGGGTCCCACAGCTAGGAAATACCTAAGGCCACATTTGAATCCAGGACCTCTTGTCAAGCTACCTAGCTATCCTGATGGGTGATTTTTTTTTTTAAACCCTTACCTTCAATCTCAGGATAAATTCTATCTATTGGTTCTAAGGCAGAAGAGCAGTAGAAAGTTGAGAGACTTGCCTAGGATCACTCAGGAAGTGTCTGAGGTCAGATTTGAACCCAGGATGTCCTATCTCCACTGTGACACCCCAGAGCCAGCCCCCCTTTCTCTGTCCTCCACTTTCAGTTGCCTTGGCGATGTCACTGTCGCTCTGAAGCTTCAGGGCAAAGCACCCAGTTAGGTGTGGAAGGAAAATGAGTGGGTAGGAGATGAGATGCAAGGGCTTAGCTGACCAGACAGAGCATTCTGCTTCTGGGAAAACCATGATGAGGTGACAAGAGGACACTGGAAGGAGCTGTGGCGCTGTCGATGGAGAGCCAGGCTCCAATTCGGGAAAACTAGGGTTTGGGGTGATCCTGGGCACATCACTTGGCCTCAGCTCCCTCTTCTATAGCATGGAGATTAGGATCACACCTACCCAGGGTTGCTATGAGGATCAAATGAATGCAAAGTGCTTTGCAGTTCTTTTTTTATTATTATTATTATACAAATGTGAGGTTTATTAAATATTAACTATTCCTATTGAAGGGTCTGCCTGGAAAAGTGAGAAAAGAGGGGTCGATTTGGGCTATACTTTTGCTTACCCTCATTCCCCTCTGCCCTTCAAAGCACAGTCATCTTCATGTGCAGGTCTGAGATAGACAAATTCTCATGAATATGCCTCAATAAGTAGGGCATATTTCACAATCCCTGGTGGGAGGGCGGATGTCTGCAGATGACAGAGTTTGGCTCTCTTGTGATCAATCACAGAATCGCAGACATTTCTACAGCCTTCCTGACACCTGGCTGTCCAGCCTCTGTCTGTAGACCTCCAGTGAGGGGGCCCCCACGGCCCCCCCAAAGCCCATCCCATTGCTGGACAGCTCCGATCCTCAGGAAGAGATTCCTAACTGGAAGCCCAAATCTGCCCCTTTGCAGTGTCTGGCCATTCCTCCTAGCTCTGCCCTCTAGACACAAGCAGAATAAATGTAATGCCTCTCGCTTCTGACAGCCTACAGAGGTTTGAAGACAGTGATCATATCCCATTCCCACCCACTCATCCACCCACTTAACATCCCTAGCTCTTTCCTCTCTGGATTTCATTCCTGACACTATAGACTGTCTACCATATCACAACAGCCTCCTCATCCTGGAGGCTTTCTTTCTTCCTTTCTTCCTTCTTCCCTCCCTTTCTTCCTCTCTTTCCTTCCCTTTTTCCTTCTCTCTCTTGCTTCCTTCTTCCCTTCCTTTCTTCTCTCCCTTTTTTCTTTCTCTCCTTTCCTTTTTCCTTCCTTTCTCTCTTCTCTTTCTTCCTTCTTCCCTTCCTTTCTTCTCTCCCTTTTTTCTTTCTCTCCCTTCCTTTTTCGTTCCTTTCTTCTCTCTCTTTCTTCCTTATTCCCTCCCTTCCCTCCCTCTCCCTTTCTCTCCCTCCCTCTCTGTCTCTGTCTCTCTGTCTGTCTCTGTCTGTCTGTCTCTCTCTCTGTCTCTCTCTCTCTCTCTCTCTCTCTCTCTCTCTCTCTCTCTCTCTCTCTCTCTCTCTCTCTCTCTCTCTCTCTCCAGGGAGGATACGAGATACAGGAGGAAATCTAAGCGGTGAAAAAACAAAAAGCATAGAAATCCGTTTCTCAAATAAAAATAAAGACAGAAGCCAAGTGAAAACTGCCTCAGAGTAAGAACCTGTATTCCCCGAGTACCCTTGTGCCTAGCCCCGTGTGGTCAGAGAAGGGTCCGGGTGTAAGTGCAGCCTCAAAGGGATCTTTGCAGGGAGGACCCTTCCCAAGATAGCTCAGAGAAAGCCCTAGGAAGCCAAGTTGGTCTCCCCTGAACCACAGAGCGAATGCTCAGCTGTCCTCCAGGATTTCAGCCCTCCCTCCCTCTCCCCCCAGCTGCTGCAGCATTAAGTAAACACAGCCCTCCCAGAGGTGTGCTGGCCCCCCTCGCATCCCAGGCACGTTCGCTTTCCGGCGACTCGGGGCTGTGCCTTCTGGGCAGTCTGCTGCCCGCTGCCTGGCTACCAGAGACAGAGGGGAGACGCGGGCAGCCGGTCTGTTTCAGGTCCAGGAACACAGAAGCCGGCTGGGCATTGTCTGGAGGCAGGGGTGGTGCTCTCTTGGGCAAGCAGGCTGGCTGTGGTCGTGTGAGCGTGTGTGAGATCCTGGGCGCACACAAGCAAGCACAAGTGTGTAAAAGCTTGCACCCCGCGGGGGAGGGGCGGGGAATATTTTTAGCGGCCGCGAGCTGGTAAATAATTAAATGCTCTGGGTGTGAACAGAGACCCATTAAGAGCAGCTGCCAAGCACACCCGCTCTGAAGAAGACAAATGCACATCTGGTGTTTCCCAGACAGTTCCCTCGCCGTCCTGGAACACCCCCAGGGCTGGCTCCCTGACGCCCGGCCAGCCAGCCAAGGCGACACAGCTGTCTCTTGGAGCATCTCTTTGGTTTTCCTGGGATGGTCAGGAGGGCCATGAAAACGGGCCCAGCCGCAGGCTCGGACCCCAGCAGGCCACGCCTTAGGGCTGTGACCTTCCCAGGGCCAGTCCTCACTCCGATTGCCCCAAAGCCCAGCCAGGCACAGCCAGGCACATGAATATCCACCCAGATCTTTGGCTGGGGAACCTCACCGTGAGCAGTGTGGAGGGATCTCAGCCCTGTCCAGTGAGAGAAGTGGAGGAGAGAGGGCAGCGGGCAGAGGCAGCTTTTCAGGAAGAATAGGCTACTCACCTTTCTCCCAGAGCAAAGCCCTATTTATCACAGTCACCCATCTGGAGAAATCCAAAAGATCAAGGAAAAAGGATGGAGGAGGAGCAGCTGGGTGGCTCAGTGGATGGAGAGTCAGGTCTTGAGATAGGAAGTCTGGGGTTCAAATTTGGCCTCAGACACTTCCTAGCTGTGTGACCCTGGGCAAGTCACTTAACCCCCATTGACTAGCCCTTGACACTCTTCTGCCTTGGAACCAATAGACAGAAAGCAAGGGGGTTTTTGTTTGTTTTGTAAAAAAAGAAAAAGGATGGAGGAGGGACTGGGTTGCAAGTGAATGAGGAAGAGGCAACATATGTGCCTATTTTGGGGACAAGAGAATGAGACTCAGTTATTTGGTGATCATGACACCAAAGAATGGTTCATCTTAATTAAGTCTAGGAAAGTGTACTCAATGAGGAGGAAGCTGGGGTGTGGGCTACAGGAAGAAGATGGGGAAAGTGGTTTCTTCTTTTAAAAAACCCTTCACTTCTGTCTTAGAAGATAGAGAGTATGGGTTCCAAGGCAGAAGAGTGGTAAGGGCTAGGCAATGGGGGTTAAGTGACTTGCCCAGGGTCACCCAGCTAGGAAGTGTCTGAGGCCAGAACCCAGAACCTCCTGTCTCCGAGCCTGACTCTATCCACTGAGCCATCTAATTGCCCCCAAAGTAGTTTCTTCTTCAGCTTTCCCTAGTCTTTGGGGCATGGAGTATGGATTGTGGAAAGAGTGACAGTGTAGAGTTACCCCTAAACAGATTGCACAGGCAACTAGCCAGGCAGGGACACGTTCCTGTGTGAAGGGCAGGGAGAGGTTATTTTAGCGCACTGCTCTGGAGAGGTGGTTTGTTCCCTCTCCTCTCTTAGGGTGCCTCCCCATAGGATAATAGGCTCACTGATCTGGACCCAGAAGAACCATCTAGTGCAACCCCCTCACTTTACAGATGAGGAAACTGAGACCCAGGAGGAAAGCATCTTGCTCAAGGTCATACCCTCACTTAAATCTAATTCACCAGCAAGTCAAGACATCACTCTACGGTCGCATTGGTCCTCTTCAAAAATGAAGAACAAACAATAGCAGGCAGTAGACTTTAGATGCCAGTGTTATACCACATTGCCTCCCTCATCATCCTCATTCCTGTTTCTTAAGGGCAGGAACTTAGGGTCTTCCTTTTTCTATCTTCCCTGACACCTGGCACATTTCTTGGGGCATGGTAAAGGCTAACAAATGTTTATTGACCGACTAGTTGATTAAATGATCAAAAATCACAATTTTTAGTGATTTTAGTTAAACTAGAGAGTCAGAATGAAGGACCTTCAAGAACAGACAAAGAGGGCCCCCCTGGGAGAATCAATATTAATAATATATTTTTAAACTCCTGCCTTCTGTCTTAGAATGGGTAAGGATAAGACAGAAGGATGAAAGCTAGGCAATGGGGGTTAAATGATTTTCCCCGGGTCTCACAGCTATGAATCTGAGATCAGATTTGAACCCAGGTCCTTCTGAATCCAAGCCTGGTGCTCTATCTACTATGCTCCTTAGCTGCCCCTATGTTATGTGTTTTTGGGGGGGAATTTTTAGCCCTTATCTTTCATCATTGTGTCAATATTGTGTATTGGTTCCAAGACAGAGAAGCAGAAAGGGCTAGGCAATGGGGGTTAAGTGACTTGCCCAGGGTCACACAGCTAGGAAGTACCTGAGGCCAGATCTGAACCCAAGACCTCCTATCTTTAGACCTGACTCTCAAACCATTGTGCTACCCAGCTGTCTCCCTTATAATGTAATTTGTAATGGAATGAGGAGCTTTGAAAACTGTGAAGCAACCACCCTGTTCCTCTTCTGACTAAAACTTATCAATCAACAATTCACTTGATAGAAATTACTCACTCCAAGATTACCAGCAAACTCTAGATTGTTCAATCTAGTAATGGCTTTTTAGCAGTCTTAATCCACCTTGTCCTCTCTTCAGGACCGAACACTGTTGATCCTACTTCCTCCTGGACATTCTCACTTTCTTGGTTTTTTTTTGACACTGCATTGTTGTTGTTGTTCTTCTTCTTCTTTTTTCTTCCTCTTCTTCCTCTTCCTCCTCCTCCTCCCCTCTTCTTCTTCTTCTTCTTCTTCTTCTTCTTCTTCTTCTTCTTCTTCTTCTTCTTCTTCTTCTTCTTCTTCTTCTTCTTCTTCTTCTTCTTCTTCTTCTTCTTCTTCTTCTTCTTCTTCTTCTTCTTCTTCTTCTTCTTCTTCTTCTCTCTCTCCACTGTTTAGTCACTCCCTTTCTCCTTTTCAGTCCCCTTTATTAGACGATCAGTCATATTCTATCAATAAGCTGTGAGTATCATCCCTCAAGGTTCTTCATTGAATCCTTCTTTTCTTTCTCTTGGGGAATTCAGCTCCCATGGATTCAAGTAACTTGGTCCTGCAGATGATTTCCAAATCTATATATTCAGTCCCATATCACCAACTGCCTAGTGAATTGGAGGTCCCATAGACATCTCAAACTCAAGGTATCCAAAACCGAGCTTGATATTTGACCTCTCTTCCTATTGTTCCTATTTCAATCAAGGGCACCACCATCCTTCCAGACATGAAGGTTCACAATCTCAATGTCATTCTCAACTCCTCACCCTCAGTCACTCCATATATCCAATAAGGTGTCAAGTCTTGTTGCTTCTGCCTTCACAATATCTCTCATCTGTTCCCCTTTTTATTTTTATTTAGAATAATTTTCTATGAACATAGAAGAAAAACAACTACTTGATTACATGGGTCAAAGGGAATATGATTGGGGACGTAGACTCTAAACGATTACTCTAGTGCAAATATCAACAATATAGAAATAGATTTTGATCAAGGACACATGTAAAACACAGAGGAATTACACATTGGCTTTGGAAGAGGGTTTGGGGAAGGGGAGGGAAAGAACATGAATCATGTTAACCATGGAAAAATATTCTAAATTAATTAAATAAAAATGTCCAAAACTTAAAATAATAGTTTTCTATGGGTACATGATTTATCACACACACACACACACACACACACACACACACACACACACACACACACACACACTTTCTCCTCCTCCCCTACCAAAGCCAATAAGCAGTTCTACTGGATTATACATGGATCATTGTTCAAAACCTATTTCCATGTTATTCAAATTTGCAAGAGTGATCCTTTAACATCAAAACCCTAATTACATCCTTATCGCAATATGTGGTCAATCGTGTGTTTTTCCTCTGCATTTCTGGTTCCACAGTTCTTTCTCTAGATATGGATAATGTTCTTTCTCCTAAGTTCCTCTGGACTTTCCTGGATCATTGCATTGCTGCTAGTAGAGAAATCCATTACATTTGACTGTGCCATAATGTATCAGTCTCTGTGTACAATGTTCTGGTTCTGCTCCTCTCACTCTGCATCAGTTCCTGGAGGTCATTCCAGTTCACATGGAATTCCTCCAGTTCATTATTTCTTTTAGCACAATAGTATTCCATCACCAACATATACCACAATTTGTTCAGCCATTCCCCAACTGAAGGGCATCCCCTCATTTTCCAATTTTTGCCACCACAAAGAGCATGTCTATAAATATTTTTGTACAAGTATTTTTCCTCATGATCTCTTTGGGGAATAAACCCAGCAGTTCTATGGCTGGATCAAAGGGCAAACAGTCTTTTTAAAGTCATTTGAGCATAGCTCCAAATTGCCCTCCAGAATGGTTGGACCAATTCACAACTTCACCAACAATTCATTAGTGTCCCAATTTTGCCACATCCCCTCCAACATTTATTGTTTTCCTTTGCTGTCATATTGACCAACATGCTAGGTGTGAGGTGGTACCTCAGAGTTGTTTTAATTTGCATTTCTCTAATCTGGAGGGACTTAGATCACTTTTTCATGTGCTTATTGATAGTTTGGATTTCATCCTGTGAAAACTGCCTATTCATGTCCCTCGACCATTTGTTGATTAGGGAATGGCTTGATTTTTTTGTAGATTTGACTGAGTTCCTCATATATTTGGGAAATTAAACTTTTGTCAGAAAGTTTTGTTATAAAAATGTTTTTTCCAGTTTTTTACTTTCCTTCTAATTTTGGTTGCATTGGTTTTGTTTGTACAAAACCTTTTAAATTTGATATAATAAAAGTCATTAATTTTACATTTTGTAATGTTCTCTATTTCTTGCTCCGTTTTAAATGCCTTCCTTTCCCACCAATCTGACAGGTATACTAATCTATGTTCACCTAATTTATTTATTATTTCACTCTTTATATTTAAGTCATTTGCCCATTTTGAATTTATTTTGGTATAGGGCATAAGATGTTGATCTAAACCTAATTTTCCTAGCAGTTTTTGTCGAATAGTGAGTTCTTGTCAAAAGCTGGGGTCTTTGGGTTTATTGAACACTAGCTTACTGACATCATTTACCCCTAGATCCTCCCCTCTGTCTCTTAGCTAGTTCCATGTTGTTTTGGTGACCACTGCTTTATAGTATAGTTTGAGGTCTGATACTGTTAGGCCACCTTCCTTCACATTTTTTTTTCATTATTTCCCTGTATATTCTTGATCTTTTGTTCTTCCAGATGAACTTTGTTATAATTTTTTCTAATTCTATAAAAAAAGTTTTTTAGTAGTTTGATGTGTGGCGCTGAATATGTATATTAATTTGGGTAGCATCTGTTCCTTTTTTTCCACTCCTTATACCACAGTAGTTCAAGTCTCCATGTCGTTCAGTTGTTTCCAACTCTTTGTGAACCCATTTGTGTGTGTGTGTGCTTTTTAAAGGTACTAGAATGGCATGTCTTTTCCTTCTCTAGCTCATTTTTTAATTTATTTTTTTCCATCTGGTTCATTTTTTTTTAACCCTTACCTTCCGTCTTGGAATTAATACTGTGTATTGGCTCCAAGGCTGAAGAGTGGTAAGGGTAGGTAATGGGGGTCAAGTGACTTGCCCAGGGTCACACAGCTGGGAAGTGTGTGAGGTCAAATTTGAACCTAGGACCTCCCGTCTCTAGGCCTGGTTCTCAATCCACTGAGCTACCCAGCTGCCCAGTGGCTCATTTTTTTAAATGAAGAAACGGAGGCCAATAGGGTTAAGTGACTTGCCCTAGTTCACACAACTAGTAAATGTCTAAGACTGGATTTGAAGCCATGAAAAAGAGTCTTCCTGACCCCAGATCTGGCACTCTATTCACAGCAGCACCCAGCTAACCAAATTCAGTAGCCTTCTAAGTGGTCACCCTACCTCTAGCCTCTCCTCTCTCCAATCCATCTTCTCTCCAGGTGGCTGCCAAATTGATATTCCTCTATCACACATCTGACCAAGTAAATCCCCTCCCTCAGTGACTCTCTGTTTCTTCTAGAATAAAATACAGGGTCTTCACAAAACCCTTCCAGATCCTGCAGTTGCCAGCGGTTTTCTCTCCTTCCTGGGACTGCCAATTATGTTGTGTATATTACATTGTGTATATTACCTTGTGTATATTACCTTGTGTATATTACATTGTGTATATTACATTGTGTATATTCTTCATGGACATCTCTACCTGAGGATTGTCTTCCTTCTTCCCCTTCTTCCCTCTCCCTAGTAGAATAGAAGCTCCTTGAGGGCAGGGACTATTTTTTGGTTTTTTGTCTGAATTCCCATGCAAAAAGCTGGCACAAGGTGGGCACTTAAATGCTTCCCAAATGGATTGAGGGAAGGAAGCCCTTCCCTGGCAATGGCACTGTGGCTGGTGTGATGGAGGAAGGGGGAATGGGAGCTGTGGAAAGACATCCTTGCCCTCGGGGAGTCCGAAGGAAGAGACAGAAGGATAGACTCACCCCCGACAAAAAAAGAAATAAATGAATGAACAAATAAACCCTTTTCCTGGAGCAAGTATCGAGGAGCCTGACATCCTTGTCCCAGACAATATTTTACTTGTGGCAGGCTCAGTGGGCGAACACGAAGCTTCTTTCTTCCCCCACCCCCCCATCCTCTTGCCCATGGCAGCTCACATGGAATCTGGCTTAAGCCTCCTGCCCAAACCCTCGAAGAAAGCCCAAGGATGGAGACAGGGGCCAGAGGGCAGGACTGCCATTTCCAGCGATGCTCCCTCAGCCCAGAGACTTCCAAAGACTCAGTGACAAAAGATCCTTGCCCAGAGGAGGGAGAGTCCCTTCAAATTCCAGTTGTGACTCCAGCTGGATAAGGGTGGGCAAGAAGTCATTTAACTCATTGAGTTTCCGTTTTTCCTTCTCTGTAAAATCAAGAAGGCAGCTGGGGTCAGGAAGACCCAAGTTCAAGTCTGCATGGAAGGGCAAGTCACTTCACCCTGTCTGCCTCCATTTCCTCATCTCTAATACAAGTTAGAGATGGAAATGGCCAACCACCAACACATCAAGAAGAGTTGGACACAACTAAACAACAATAAAACTGAAAGACTAATTCTTACACTTACACCTGCTTTATAGGATTATTGTATGAAAATGTTCATGGTACAGAGGAAAAAACATTGACTCTGGAATAAGAGAACTCAGCCCCTGAGGAGGACCAAAGGTGCTGGGTTCAAATTTCACCAATAATGCTCATCATCTGTGCGACATGGAGCAAGTGCCTTAATACCTCTGGGATTCAGTTATCTAAAGTGTAAAATGGGAGAGTCAGACAAGATGACTTCTGAGTTCCCTCCTAGCTCTAAATCTGTGATCTAAAACCTTAAAGCACTAGAGATGTCAGGGGCAGCCAGGTGGCTCAGTGGATTGAGAACCAAGCCTAGATGGGAGGTCCTGGGTTCAAATTTGACCTCAGACACTTTCCAGCTGTGTGACCCTGGACAAGTCACTTAACCCCTTTACCTACCCTTTGCCCTTCTGTCCTAGAATTGTTACTAAGACAGCAAGTGAGAGTTAAAAAAAACACAAAACATTATACAGGTATAATATTATTATCTATTACTATTCAGACTCTCCCCTTGCCATAATCTAAGTGGCTGATGTTCTGGGGGTTCTGCAAGCGCCCTGATGTCACTAAATACTACTAAATGGTCCAACAGTGCCCCTCTAAGCTATCTCTGTTGCATTAATGAGGAGCCTAACTGAGCACAGAGCTCCTGAGCTCTGGTCATGACACAGGAAGTTATCAGACAGGCAGGTAATAATAGCTGCCATTCATATAAATAAAAGGAAGAAGGAAACAAATGTTTATATAAGTGCCTGCTCTGTGCCCAGCACTGTGCTAACTAATTTATAAATATTATCTTATTCAATCCTCAACAGCCCTGGGAGGGAAGTGCTGTTATTTTTTTACAGATGAGGAAACTGAGGCAGGGGTTTAGTGACTTGCCCAGGGTTACAGAGTTAATAATTCGAAGAGATCACATTTGAACTCTCCTGTCTTCCTGACTCAAGCCCCAGCAATCTATCCACTGAGTCACCTAGCTGCTCCCTAGGTAGACCAAAGTTAAGTGACTTGCCCAAAGTCACATAGCTAGTATGAGTCTGAGGCCAAATTTCAACTCAGGATTCAAACTTGTCTTCTTGACTCCAAGCCTAATGCTCTATCCACTGCACCATCTAGTTGCTTTCCTTTAAAGTGTACAGAGGGGCAGCTATGTGGCTCAGTGGATAGAGTGCCAGGCCCAGAGATGGAAGGTTTTGGGTTCAAACGTAGCCTTAGACTCTTCCTAGCTGTGTGACCCTGAGTAAGTCACCTAACTCCCTTTGCCTTGCCCTTGCCTTCTATCTTTGAGTTGTTATTAAGACAGAAAATAAGACTTTAAAAAATTAAATTAAAATTTAAAAATAAAATCCACAAAGGACTTTTCTCATAACAACCTTTTATGGTCAGTATTAATTGTATTCTATCCCTCAGAGATAATGAATTACTTACCTAAGGCCACACAGCTAGTAAATGGCAAAGAAAGGACTTAAACCAAGGTCTGCTAATACTGAATATTCTCAGGGTCTGAGGAAACATCAAACTGGTTGGTCTAGGATAGCTGTTGGGATCTTTGACCCTCCAAGACGATCCATGTCTGTGTAGGCATGCCACAGCAATGGGCTTTCCCTGAATCTAGAGGTTAATGAGCCTCTGAAGGGCAATTCCTTCCAGGGGAACCCTCCCTGCCACCAAACCAGAGCAGGAGACTAAAAGCCCCAGCTCAAGGACTACTATTGCTCCCTATTGCTTATGCAATTAACAAATAAAAACCAAAATCCAAACCCAATGCTTCTGCTGGGCATTTTGAGTCCTTTGTGATCTGGCTCCCACCTCCCTTTCTGGATTTAGACACATTCTTCCCCTCCATGCAAGCAGCATTCCAGACAGACTGGCCCCACTTGCTAGTCTCTGTATTTCTCCTGACTACAAATGTTCAGGTTGTCCCTCACAACTGAAATATTGTCCTTCCTCACAGCTGCCTCTAAGAATCCCAAGCTTCCTTCAAGGCTCCAGCTGAATGGTTCTTCTTACAAAAAGGAAGCCCTTTCTGTTGCCTTCCCTTTCTAGGGTTGTCACCCTTCCCCCTCAACCCCATCCCATATCACTTTGCAGTTGTCTTATTCTGTGTGTTTATACGCACATATGTATATAGATTGTGTATACATACATACATATGTGTGGGAGGGAGAGAGAAAAAAGGGAATGACAGAGTCAGGGAGAGGGAGAGGGAAAGTGGGAAACAGACAGATAAGACAGAGAGAAAGGAGAGGGAAAGAGGGAGGGAGAGAGGGAGAAGGGGAGAGGGAAGGGAAGAAAGAGAGAGGGGGAGAGACAGAAACAGAGAGAGGAGGGAGAGACAGTGAAGGGGGAAGGGAGGGAAGAAGGAAGAGAGAAAGGGAGGGAGAGACAAAGACAGAGGGGGAGAGAGAAAGGGAGAGAGACAAAGAGAGGGAGAGAGAGACAGAGAGAAAGGGGAAGAGAGAGGGAGAGAGAGAAGAGAGAAGGGGGGAGGAGAGAGAAAGGGAAAGGGAGGTAGGGAAGGAGAGAGAGTGAGAGAGTGAGGAAGGGAGGGAGGGAGAGAGGAAGAGGGAAGGAGAGAGAGAGAGAGAGAGAGAGAGAGAGAGAGAGAGAGAGAGAGAGAGAGAGAGAGAGAGAGAGAGAGAGAGAGAGAGAGAGAGAGAGAGAGAGAGAGAGAGAGAGAGAATTCACTCATGGAGGGTCTTCTGGGACTAGGGCCAGGCATGATTCCCTAGGGCTGTCCACTTGGTCAGGTCCAGAGCAGCCCTTACCCTCAAGGGTAAGGGATGGGATAAGGTCACATCCTGCCCACTGTGGGGCTTCACAGAATATTTTCCCCATCAGCACAGGTGACATCTTTTCCATTTTAGAGAAGCTTGGCATGACACTAGAGGTCTCACCTTTCTTTCTGTGGTGAATGGAGAGAGAAAGCTTCCTCTTTGGGCTACCTGCAGTGGGGTTGGAGCTCATCCTTGCACCCCTGGTGAGCCACAGCCCCTTCACTTGGGTTCCGGCTGCATCTCTGGAGCTCTGTGCACCATCATTAAAGCTGGAAGCCAATGCTCGCGCCCCCCCCCCCCCCAGCTCCTCATTAACGCTCCACTCAACCTCCCCACCAACACTTCGAGCTCGGAGCTCACTGCTGGCTTCTCGGGGTCTCATTTTTGCCCACCCTCCCCACTTAATGTGCTAGAAAGGAAGTTACCCATGCAGGGAGGGACATCTGGAGAAACTGATTCTGAAAATATGGAGAAGGTGGGGGGCTGGGAGGTGATCCCAGTCGACTAACACAAAGATGAGCTCGAAAGAGGGAGGAAGGAATTCAGGGTAGTGGAACAAAGGCAGAAATGGTACCTGAGCCTCTGGGAAATCAGTGCTAAAGCCCCACTGGGCTGTAAGTTCCAGTGGGGGAGGGAGCCGGGAAATGGAAGTGGTGGTCAGGGTTCCATCCCGCTCCAAACTAGAGGCTCCTTCCCGAAGTCCCCTCTTCCCTGCCATCTCCGAATCCAGACAACTCTAATTGGTGGTTGTCCGGCCCTGGGAGAGAGGTGGGAAGTTCAGAAAAGCCAACGTCCCTGTCTTCCGGGTCTGCCGGACTAATTGGGCACTTACAGTCAGAGGCTGAACAGAGCGAGTTGATTGGTTATCAGTGGTTCAAACAGGGTCAACCCTGATGAATGTTCTCCTCCCTCTTGCCCGGACTGGGCTGGGACCCGGCTGGACCAGGGGAAACAAAACTGTTCCTTGTCTAACAAGTCTGAGGTTTCTTGAATTGAATGGCTTTCCCTGATGTTTCCTGGGATAATTAATTCGAGCTCTCCCTCCAGCTGGAGAGCCCGGGAGCTGGCTTCCTTGAGAAGGACCAGGCGCAGCAGTGCTCTGTCCCACCTGGGAAGCACTGGGCAAAAGCAAGATCCTTCAGGATGAAGGGCTCTCGCACTGACCAAGGCCATAGGGTTAGAGCTGCAGAGGACCTTAGAGGTCCTCATTTCATTTAGGAGAAACTGAGGCACGGTCAGTAAAAGGACTTTCCCAGGTCACACAGATATCAAGGGCAGAGTCAGGACTTGATTCTCTGAATTCAGCTTCATCACTCTTTCCAGTGTTGGGGAGGGCAGGAATCATTTTAGTTCATGTCATAGCAGCCTCAGAAGGCACTCCCCCTCCCCTCCCCAAGGCTGCCTCATCTCCATTGTCTTTGTCCTTAGGCAGAACTAAGATCATAAGACTTCCTGCTGTCCTGCCCAGCTGTCCTGAGCTGTCATCAAGAAACAAGATTTTTCAGCCACAAAACCTTCCTCCTGGAGTCCCTGGCTGGAGAGTGTAGGAGTGATACGAAGACTTTTTGGAGCCTTGGCCCAGGCAGGTCTAACCTGGAGCATAATTTAGCTTTTCCTCTCTGTGCTGGAAGTAAAATTAACCAGAGAGAGAGGAGACAGCTCTGCAGTGAGCAGACTTGACAGCTTGGTTGCTCAACCATTTCGCTGAATCCCGAGACATTGAAGTCAGAGGTCCATCTTGTAGGAGGCAGCTAGCAGCTGCCCTTCTTCCAGACCCAGCACCGTCGCCCACCCTCTGGTGGTCTATGCAAATAGAAGAGGAAAGGAGATTTGGGCTCTGTGTTGACAAAGAGGCTTTCCACTGCCAAGCATCCTCCACCTCTGGGGAGGAGGATGGGGAGCAGATGGATTTCACCAGAGGATTGATTTCTGATAGGAACGTATTAGTTACATTTGTGCCGGTGATGCTGACCTATTTTCTGTCTTTTGTGCTGAGGTGCAGGGGCCGGGGGCCAGCGGGGTTGGCCACTTAGGAACACGGCAAGAAGTAGAGTGGGTTCGCTGAGGGGGAGGTAGCCAGGAGAGAGAACATAAGACTAGAGAACACCCTCGGGGTGGAGAGGAAAGGACCATTCCAGCGGAAGATGGAAGAAGATGGAAAGAACAACTTTCTGGGCTGCTAAGTGGAAAAGAAGGTCAATTATAGGCTCTCTCCTTCAGTCAGGCTAGCAGGCGCCCCTACCCACACCTTCAGCCTCTCATATCCTGCTGTCCTTATGGTTAGCATCAGATTATCATTTCATCTTTCCAAAGAGACTAAAAGCTCCCTGAGAGCAAGAAGAGTATTCTATAGAGGTAAGGCCAGGAGCACTTAGGGACACAAAACGGATGCTCCATCCCCACCTACCTCATAGGTTCATGGTATTTAGTCAACAACCAACAAGAATTTATTGGGTGCTAGATAGAAGGGCTAGGGATAGGAAGGGCCTTAAAGATCATTTAGTCCTGGTACAGATGGGGAAACTGAGTCCTGCCAAAGGGAAGTGACTGGCTCAGAGTCACACAGGATCGCACTCAAGCCTTCTGATTGTAGCTCCTGTGACCAACTTTCCCCTATCTCCCTTACCTCTTTCCTTATCACTCCACTTTCTAGATATCACCCCTCCCAGCTCCACTTTTACTTATGTTATTCTCATCTGAAATGTGCCCTCTCCACCTTCCCAACTTTGACCCTTCCTTTAAACAAATAGTGACAGTTCCATAACCTTCCTTGACCACTCCAATGGCTCTTCTGAATCCTAAAGCATCCATGTCATACAATCCAGAACTTGAGTTTTTACTACATCTATTTTCTAGTTATTTTTTTCTCATGTGTTAGCAAACACTTTATAAAGCATCTATTCCATGGAAGGAAATATGAAGATGGGAAAAAAAGATGGCGCAGCCCTGCTTTCAGGGAGTTCATAGTCTAATGGAGGGGATTCATTATTTTAATTAAATTAGTGTGAAACAGGGTAGAATGCAATAAGGGCAAAGGAGAGACCCAGACAAAATGCTCTAAAGAAATTTGAGGAAGGAAGGCTGGATCACTTTTGCTTCTACCCAGCTAGACTTGCTCCATGCATGGCTTCTACCTCTTTGTATCCCCCCCCCCCCCCCCACTGCCTACAGAACAGCATATATTTATCAAATCCATTGTCAGTTTGCTATCAAGGGGGTCAGCTGTAATTAGACAGTGAGGTGTCCAGCTACTGGAGAGTCCTTCTTGTCATCTGGAAAGGTGCCCACAGAGTCTAAGCAATCTGGAGCCCCGAGCCAGTTCAGGGTGATGAATAGCCTTTCAAGATGGGCTTTGCTCTCCAGTCCAAATGCCCTCTCTCAGGCTACATGACATCTAGGGAATGCAGGTGGCATGGTGGATAGCATTGGGCTTGAGGGTCAGGAGAACTGGTTCAAGTCCAGCTTCAGACATTTTCTAGCTGTGTGACTCAAACCTCTACACTATATATATCTCACCTCGGTTTCCTCATCTGTAAAATGGGGATAATAATAGCACTTACTTCACAGGATTGCTGTGAGATCAAATAATGCTTAATGTATGAAAGTGCTATATAAATACTAGCTGTTGTTATGATGAAATATGGACTTGAGGCACTGTAGAAAGGCATAATGGGAATTGGGAATTTTTCCTTATGCCCACACTCCAGTAACCATCTCTCCCCCACTCCTCTCTTTTTGGGTTCTAGACGTTTAAGAGATATTCCAGGCACAGATACAACCAGAGCCATAGCAAGTTGAAAAGGGACTTAAAAAAAAACACACAGAAAAACAACTCTTACCTTCTATCTTAGAATAGATACAAAGTATTGGTTCCAAGTGATTTCTGTCTTAGTATCAATTCTAAAACAAAAGAGCAACAGAGGCTAGGCAATGGGGGTTAAGTGACTTGCCCAGGGTCACATAGCTAGGGCGTGTCTATAGTCCATTTGAATCCAGGACCTCCCATATCCAGGTTTGGCTCTTTATCCACCTAACTGGCCCTGAAAAGGAACTTCTATCCATAGCATCTCTCCTATCACCTGAAACAGTGCCTTTGTGGGGTGGACAGACATCTTCCCAAAGACAATGCTTTGTCTTTTCCCTCTGGAGCTGTCCAGACCTGAATCCAAGCTTCTCAAAGTGAAAAATGGAATACCACCCAGACCCACCCACGGCTAAGGGTTCATTGACCTAAATTAGAGGGCTCTTTTTAAGTCACAGAAGCTTCCACCCTGCCACCTTACTACTTCAGAATGATGCTAATAAATGCCTATTGGCACAAGAGTTGCCAAAGTTGGGGGTTGGAGGGACACATGGATGCATCATGAATGTTGTTGAGTCAGTGCTGAGACATCTTAAACTGGAGAGGGGAGAAGGGCTAAGCTTTTGTTGGAGGAGGCTTCTTTTGCACCTTCCTGACTTCTCAGAAAGCCAGACAGGCTCGAATGGTCAGCCTGTCCTTCCTGGGCTTCACTGTGGGAGCTGTAGGGCTCCAGCTTTTTTTTCCTGGGACTTCACACCCCCAAGCCCCACCCTGTGTCCATGTAGCTCCCCCTGGGACAAACATTTGGGAAAGCAATGTTCCCCCTTGAGGCATGCTTGATCCTACAAGTCTCCCCCACATGCTCTGAAGGCCCAAATGCAGGAAAGCTCTTGGTACTCATGGCCCAACTAGGGCCTTTCCCCACAGCTGCTGAGAGTCTCTTACCAGTCTGTCAATATGGTTCCTAAGCAGCTAATGCTCTCCAGAGCTGGCTGCATTTCCCTAACTCTCTCCTCTTCCCCAGGGCTTCTTTCTCTGCTCTGTTGAGTTGAAAATAAAAGAGCAGAGCAGGAAAGGGAGGCTGTCAATCTTGGCAGCTTTGCCCACCAGACCCTGAAGGTCCCTGACATCTTAGTGGCCCTTTCTGGGGGGAGTCTCCCATCCAGGCCAGTCAATCTCTCCATTGCCCAGCCTTCTCCCTACTGAGCCCCAAACAGTGCCCTCAAAGGTGATGATGTGAATTCCATAATGAAGACCCTGGAATTGGGGGAAAGGTCCCCTGCTACCCAGGCCACAGGCATTGGATGCCAGGTGAACTTGGGGTGTCAAGATCACTGCTCTTCTCTAAGCTTAGCCCTGAAACACTGCTTGGTCTTGTCCCCTTAGGGCGAGAGGTTGGGAGAGTCCAAGCAAGTTAAGGAAGCAGCAGGGTGGCTCAGGGCCTGGGATTCTCTATCGTCTATCCAAAGGGGCAGTGTGGACGCATCATCGCTGTCTCTTGTCCTGAGGTCCAGCTGGGCTGCCGTAGCTAGACAGGTCAATTTCACAACTGGAGGGTCTCTGGGGTGTGATTCAGTGACCACAGGTTAAGGAAGGGGGGCCCAGACATGCCTAGCGCAAACGGCATTGTCCTTGGAAATGGGCTAGGTAGCCAAGCCACTGGCCTCTGACCACGCCGCCTCCAGCCCTTCCTAGACACATTTCCCCCCACCTACCCACCCGGGGCTGGAAAACTCAAGCACGGGAGCCCCGTCTTAGAGGTCTCAAGGATGGGTGGGTCATAAGCCTTCACCCCCTGCGTGCGAATGAATGAATGCAGAGGAAGGGCAGTAGGCTGCCCGGAGAAAGAAGCCCCATCCTTGGACCCTCGGGGAGGGATGAGTAGGGGACCACCTTGCACGGGCCCCCCGGAACGACGGGCTTTGGGGTCCCTGCGGCACGACCGCTGGTTCTGTGCGACTTGCCTGGCAAAGGCAGAACTTTTGGAAGCTGCGGGTGATACCCCGGGCAGGAAAGCCCCAACCGGAGCCGCTTCCCTTCAGAGCCTCAGGGCCGCTGCCGCCAGCGCACCCAACAAGCAGGCATCCGCGGCAAAGAGTGCAGAAGCTCGGCGCCCTCACTCACCTAGGATGCCGGCCCCGTCTTGAGCCTCCATTCGGCCGGTGGTGTGGGTCTCGGTTCCGCCCCTCGGCTCTCACTCAGCGGCAGCAGGAGGAGGACAGGGCGGCGGCGGCGGCGGCGGCGGCGGCTTCAGCCTCCTCCCTAGGGCGGCCGGCCCCAGCCCCCGCGTCCCTGCAGCAGGCAGCGACTGCGCCAGCGGCAGGAGCGCACATCGCCGTGCCAAGGGGGACGGTGCGCGGCCGGCTGATCACTTGCCGGCTTGTCCGCGGCCAAGGAAGCATCGCATAGCAAATGAGCTAGGCGGGGTGCGGGGCAGGCGAGCCAGAGCTCGCGAGCCAGAGCGAGGGAGAGAGACTGCGGAGAGGGGAGCTGGAGAGGAGAGGCGCGGGAGGGAGAGAAAGTGAGAGGGGCACGGGGTGTGCGTGTGTGGCTGGGGGCGCGCGTGCGCGCCTGTGGCTGGGGGCGCGCGGCAGAGAGCCACGCTGGCAGGCTGCCGGGGCGGAGGGAGGAGGGCGCCTGGGGCTGGGGCTCTGCAGTCCGGGCCCGGGGCCCTCCGCCTGGTTGCTAGGACAAGTGTAACTGTTCCCCCTAGAGAACAGAGGGAGAGCGCGCTCAGCCCCTAGAGACAGGTGGCGGCTAAATGTGGAGAAAGGCCCAGAGGGCTGGCCCCATTGCCCTCCCCACTGCTGGCGAGCTCTAAAGGGGCCAAGCAGGCTGCCCCGCTGTAGAGCTGGGGCGGCCCATGTCGCACCGGCAGGCTGGGAGCCCTCACACAACCGGGCGCTTCTCATCCATTTGGGGGCCCCCCGCCCCCCCCGCCCCCCCCCCCCCCGCCACCTCGCAGTTCTCCCAGGGCCATCTTCCCAGCACCCAGCTTCCTCGCTGGGCTCATTCCCCCTCTGGGGCACCTTTCCTACCATCCTCGCCCCAGCCTCCTCCCTCCCCATCCCCTTTCACCCCAGTTTCTTTGTTTTTGTATATAGAATGCAGCCCTGTAACCAGCTTGGACTGCCCAGACTAAGCTTGGGTGGCAGCAGCTTGTGGAGGGGAGGTAGAAGAGTATGGCTGCCCTGATGGTCTGTTTGGGCCTTAGGCTGCACTGGGAGAGGCTGCTGAGGAAAAAGGAGGATGGGGAGGCTGAGGACAGGTGCCAGGCTGAACTGAAGCAGGAGACAGAAGAGCTGCACAGGGCTCAATAGGATTACAAGGACCATTGGAAGCCCTGCTTCACTCCCTGCCCCTCCCCACCAGCCTTTACTTAGAGCCCAAAACTAAGGGCTTTGGTCTCTGCCACCTCTGGTGCCAACCCCTCAGTTGTTGAATGCCACATAACACCCACTGGAAACACTGAGTGATTCTCTCACACCCTGGATTAAAATGGGAGAGAGAAAGGATGGTGTTTTTCTTTTTGGAAATTAAGTACATTGCAATATAGAAGGGGAAAAGACAGAGATAGACAGATGGACGAATGGAAGGACAGGTGGATGGATAGATAGAATGAGAGATTGGTAGATAGATAGAAAGGTAGGTGGATAGATGGTAGATAGATGGATGAATAGATAGGTGAATGGATAGATAAATGAATGAATGGATAAATGGATAGTTAGATGATAGAAAGGATAGATAGATGGCTAAATAGGGAGGTAGTTAGAGGATAGGATAAGATGGGATAGATATATGAATAGATAGATAATAGAAGAAACAGGCAGACAGACAGATAGACAGAGAGAGAGAGAGAGACAGACAGACAGACAGACAGACAGACAGACAGACAGATAGATAGATAGATAGATAGATAGATGGATGGATGGATGATAGATGATAGAAAGGATAGATAGATGGCTAAATAGGGAGGTAGTTAGAGGATAGGATAGATATATGAATAGACAGATAACAGAAGAAACAGGCAGACAGGCAGGCAGATAGATAGATAGATAGATAGATAGATAGATAGATAGATAGATAGATAGATAGATAGATAGATAGATAGATAGATGGATGATAGATAGGTGGGTAGGTAGCAGCTATTAAGTACTTGCTACGTTCAAGACACTGTGCTGCTAGTTTCAGAATTAGAGAACATAGGTTTTAGCCTCATCCCTCAGTCTAGTCACTTTGGTCAAATTACCTTTTCTGAGCCTGTTTCCTCTTTTGTAAATGAGATAATAATGACTTTTCTTTCTGGGAAGTTGAAGTGAGGCAAATTTAGGTTTGAATTTGCCTAGGAAAATTCCCCAACAATTAGAGCTTCCCCACAGTGGAATGAGCTGTTTAGGATGATGGTAAGTATCCCCTCCTTGAAGGTTTTCAAGCAGAAGCTGGAGAACCACTTGTTGGGCACATTATAGTTAGTGGAGGGAGGTTCCTTTTGTGTACAGGTTGAGTCTGGATGTGCTCTGAGGTCATCAATTCCAACTCTCAAATTTGATGCTACTGTTGAGTGTTCCAATAACCACCCCCAACACACACCACTAGAGCCCCCATACCCCTGCCCCAGTGCCTCTTTGAGGATGTCCCTAGGGTAGCATTCCTGTGCTTTTCTTCTGAGTAGAGGTCATGTCAGAGAGCAAGGTCCTTTGGGAAACTACAGTTTGACGTAAAATGAGAACAAGGGAGAAGAAGATTGAAGAGCAAAATATATTCTGAATCTCCTGAAACCCAGTTCTAGTTTTAGAAGCATCCTTTAGCATCTTTAGCAGGCTAATGGCAAATCCCTCAGGAATGAATCCGGCTGCTGGCAAGCTGCTTTTCCTTCTTACGCATACCTCTGCATGCTGCCTTAGTGTGATATCTCCTCCTCTCTTCTTCCCTCTTGAAGATCCTCTTGACATTTACTTGAGCTTGATTACATTGGGATACAGATGTAAGAGGCTGGCCCCCAAGGTGTACACACACATACACCAGGAAAGTAATGACTGCTGGCTAGCATCAGTCCCGAAGACAACCATTTGACTTAACAGGGCATCTTTAACACTGGGGTCCAGCCACCCAGCTAGCCTATTTAAAAAAAACAAAAACAAAAAACACCTTACCTTCTGTCTTAGAATCAGTTGGTTCTAAGGCAAAAGAGTGGTAAGGGCTAAGCAATGGGGGTTAAGTGACTTGCCCAGGGTCACATAGCCAGAAGTATCTGAGCTCAAATTTGAACCCAGGACCTCACTGCTGGCCTGATGCTCTATCCATCAAGTCCCCTAACTGCCCCTTCAACTAGACTCTTGATGGATCATCTCAGCTTTCCCCAGGTTTTCTACAAAAGCTAGGAACTTTTGATGGGTTGTGGACTACACCAGATCTCCTTGGAACCTTTCTATGGTTCTGAGATTATTCCTCAAGATGGATATGTCCCAGAAGGAGCTTTATATTTTATGGTTACATCTGCTTTGTTTACATGGGTGCTACAGCATCCACAAAGTTTGGGAAGATCCAAAGCTGCTGAAACTTCCTAACTAATGTCCCCCATGCCTAGAAGAGAACCCCTCTTCATCCTTACCTTTTAGATTTTGTACCCTCTCTCCTTCTGGTTCAGCACAGGTCCCTTCTCTTCCATGAAGACTTCCTGGACCACATTCCTCCTCTCCAAGTTGTTGGCACCCCCTTCATCTTCAAATTCTTTGTGTACATAGTATATTCTCCAGTAGACTATAAGCTCCCTGAGGACAGAGAATGTTTCATTTTTGTTCTTGAATCCCCAGTTCCTTGCATAGTATCATGCACAAAGTAGGTAGCTTTTAAAAAATACATATTTGTGGAGCTGATTTTGAATAAAAGAGGAAGGCTGACCATTATAGGAAATTCCAGCTGTTCTTGAGGTGCCTGAAGCAGTCCAGGATCAACTGCCATGCTGTCATAGTTGGAAAGGATGGACTGGAGTTGGTGGCAAATAAAACTTTATTATTATTTTTCAAAACTCTTGGAGTCAATCTCTATTGATTCTATTGATCAATACTCTGTATTGGTTCTAAGGCAGAAAAACAGTAAAGGCTAGGCAGTGGGGATTAAATGATTTGCCTAGAGTCACATAGCTAGGCAGTGTCTGAGGTCAAATTTGAACCCAGGTCCTCCCAACTACAAGCCTGGCTCTCTTTTTACTATGCTACATAGCTTCCCCTTAAATAAGCCTTTAAATGATCAGTTCCTGAATCTAGAGAAGCCCAAAATTGGGTTCTTGCCTTCTTTACTAGATTTATTTGGTTGACTATGATTCAATTCAACAGAAATTTGTTGTGTGCGTTATGTGTAAGATCCTGAGCCAGATTCTGGGGACTCCAAAATGACACAAAACACCATGTCTGCCCTCAAAAAATGTATAGTTTCATATGTGCCGAAGCACATGTATTTGGCTGCATAGGCAATAATAACATCAGTGTTCCCAGGACCAACAATTTCAATTATTGGTACTCTCAGACCCCAGCCCATCTTTGGTATTCAGGTACTCCAAAGTGGCTGTGGCCAGAAAATGCATCCTTCTCTAGCCAGCCCAGTGACGCAGATTTAGCGAGTTTGTTCCTTGGACAACAGAGATTCAGTCTGTTACAGTATAGTCATCAAAGCTGAGCCTTCAAGTCACTTCCTTAGTGCCCTCCCAATTCTTTTCCTAGGCATAAGTGGAGCAAAAGAGAGATGGTCATGACTAAAACCCCATAATTGTAGAGGAACCATGTAGTTTTCCTCTGTGTCAGAAACTATGCCAGCCAAAGGGCCTCAGCTAAGGAATTGATGATGGGGAAGAGTCTAACCTGAGGGAATAAGAGCCGAGTTAACCTGGTTTGTGTACCTTTATTTCCTGATCTCCCTAAGTAAGCTTTATGAAAAAAAAGCTTCGCATTCTATTCTTAGCACCTAAGTAGGTATGTAATAAACGTGTCCTAAATCAAATGGAATTGAAGGAGGGTAATGGAGTATTTATCTGGATTGCTGGATACTAACGGGTGAGCATCCCAGTTCTAGTCCAAATAAAACTTTTTGATCTCTCCAAGTGAGAAGAGAGTATCTTCTTTAATTTTGAACCAAA
Organism: Monodelphis domestica; assembly: GCF_027887165.1. Taxonomy (NCBI): domain Eukaryota; kingdom Metazoa; phylum Chordata; class Mammalia; order Didelphimorphia; family Didelphidae; genus Monodelphis; species Monodelphis domestica. Next base: position 708,545,180 of record NC_077227.1, read on the forward strand.
ATCCAATATGAAAAGTAGAGACATCCCTGTGGGATCCCTGTCTGGATCTAAGGGGAGTCTCAGAGCTAGGCTTGCCTAAGCTCCTTGATATATTAATCTCTATAATCCACATTGATATTAACAAAATAAAACTCTCCAACTGTTCTGTGATAATATTAATTCAGAACTCGAGCTCCCCTGAAGCTGAAGAGACAGTTACCATAGGATGAGCCGGGAGGTGGGGGTGGTATTTTCCATTGTCCTTATCATTTACAAAGGAACTACAAGGCAGATTTTTGAAACAAAAGGCCAATTCTTTGTACATCAGTCTCAAAGCACCTAACACATTGTAGCTGCTAATTCAGCGTTAAATAATAATAATAATAATTAACTCTCTGAGACTTCCAGCTGTACCATCTTTCTTGCCACCAGTCCTCCAGAGAGAGGGAGATACTCTCTTTACCATGCCAAGTAGACCCTGGCATCCAGAAGTTGGCATAGTGATAGCCCCTTGTTTGAGCCTCTGACTGCATAAGACATAGTGACACCATCAGCCATCACAAAGACCAATTTGCCCCTTATAAATGAATCACTGCTGCTTAAAAGGGGACCCATCACGGTGTAACTGCATGAATCAAGCCAATTTGACCGGTGTGGTCCTTCCAACCAGCTCTCCCTCCTCCTCCTCCTTTCCCTCCTCTTTCTCCTCCTTTCCCCCCTCTCCTTTCTCCTTCTCCTCCTCTCCCCCCTCTCCTTCCTCCCTCTCCTCTTCTTCCTCTTCCTCCTCCTCCTCCTCTTCCAGACTAACCTTCCAAACCAATCAATGTCTGGAAGAGAGAAAAGAAGATTGCCTCTTGGATGCATCACATTCACTTACTAAAAGCCCAGTTTTAGATTGGCAGCCCTGCCCTAAACAAATGCATCTCTCTGAGCATACACCTCAGGCAACAGCAAGCACACTCCAGAGGGCTACCAGTCCCAACTTTGCTAGTGGTGAAGAGTCTTTAGTCCTTTTGTCCAAGATTCTTCTTTTTGGAGCCAGTCACAAGACCAATGGAGGAAGAGGAGCTGAACTCAAGCCAGAGTTCAAGAAAATCAGAAATGGTGTGTACACACACTTGTCTATTTTTCCTGGGAGTCATTTGGTTTGCAGTGAAATCTATGAAGCCAAAACACTGTACTGTGTGGCATATATAGCGTGTGAAGTCCTGAAGACCCATCTCTGATACTTCCCAGCCATGTCATCATGGGCAAGTCACTTACTCTTAAGTTACAGATGGGGTTACTTGGGTGGAGGGAGTTCTCATCACTCTGGTACATCAGTCAATCAATCAATCCTAACAAGCATTTTTAAAGTACCTACCATGTGCCAGACACCAGGCTAAGTACTGGGGAGAAAAAAGAAAGGCAAAAGACAGTCCTTGCTCTCAAAGAGCTCATAGTGTAATGGGGAAAGCTAACATGCAAGCAACTATGTACAGATAAACTATATAAAAGGTAAATTGGGGGCAGCTGGAGGTAGCACAGCAGATAGAGCCATTGGGATGATCTGGGCTCAAATATAACCTCAGATACCTCCCAGCTGTGTGTGACTGTGGGCAAGTCACTTAATACCAATTGCCTAGCCATTGTTGCTCTTCTGCTTTAGTATCCATTCTAAGATAAAGGTTTAAAAAAAAAAAGAATTGATACTGAGACAGTAATGGTTACAAAAAAGAGAGCTAACTTGCAAGATAAATTGAAGATAATCATCAGAGGGAATTCATCATAGTCATATTTTTTTTAAACCCTTACCTTCCGTCTTGGAGTCAATACTGTGTATTGGCTCCAAGGCAGAAGAGTGGTAAGGGCTAGGCAATGGGGGTCAAGTGACTTGCCCAGGGTCACACAGCTGGGAAGTATCTGAGGCCAGATTTGAACCTAGGACCTCCTGTCTCTAGGGCTGGTTCTCAATCCACTGAGCTACCCAGCTGCCCCCTCATCATAGTCATATTAAGGGGATCAGAAAAGGATTCCTGTAGAAGGTAGGATTTTAGGTGAGACTTGAAGAAAGTCAGAGAAGGCAGAAGATGGAGAGAGGAGGAGGGAAAGAATTCCATGCACGAGGGACAGCCAGTAGAAAAAATGCACTGTTAGGAAATGGAGCATCTTGTTCAAGGAACAGCAAAGGAGGCCAGTGTCACTGGATCACAGAGGATGTGAGGGTTGAGAAATAAGGTATTTAAGGCTTAAGAAGACTGGAAAGATGGGAGGCAGCCAGGTTGTGAAGGGTTTTGAATGCCAATAGATGGTTTTTGTTTTTTAAACTCTTACCTTCTGACTTAGAATGGATACTGTCTATTGGTTCCAAGGCAGAAGAGCAATAAGGGCTGGGCAACTAGAGTTAAGTGACTTGCCCAGGGTCACACAAGTCTGAGGTCATATTTGAACCCAGAACTTCTTGTCTCCAGAATTGCCTCTCTCTATCCATTGAGCCAACTAGCTGCCCCCAATGGAGGTTTTTATATTTGAGTTTATCGAAAAGGTTCCTGCTCTCAAGGTGTTCATATTCTAATGGGGGAGACAACATGCAAAGAATATGTATGAACAAGCTATATTCAGAATAAAATGGAGCTCTAATAATCAGAAAGAAGGCCCTAGCATTAAAGGAGATCCAGAAAGCCTTGTTTTGGAAGGTAGGATTTTAATTGAGTCTTGAAACCAGGGAAGCCAGGGGGTAGATACAAAGAGAGAGAGAATTCCAGGCATGGAGGACATCCTGGAAAAAAATGCCCCAGAGTTGGGAATAGTGGGGCTAAGTCCTCTCTATTGCCCAGGAGCACTAGAGGGATTTGGCATGAGCTATGGAAATAGAGCTCTATTGAATAAGAGGTCAGAATTAAGATGTGTCTGCTGCAAATGTCACATGCCAACTCCATGGTTGGTACACTGTAATGGAAATCAAAGAACCCACCCACTGAGAGAAGCTTAGCAAGACCCACTCAAGTGAGCTAACAGAACAGTTTGGGGATTATTAAGGGTCAACACGACATCACTTTGCTGACATCCCCAGATTGGTGGCATTTGCCTTCTGGGCTCTCCCTGCTGGGCTCTCCTTTTGACAATTGGTAGAATGAGGGTACCTTTGGGCCTGATACCAGGGAAAGACAATTTCTGATTTAAAATCTGGGCCAGAAGCAAGGAGAGAGGATTTCTGATTTCAAGTATCAGGGGAGACTAATTAGGTGGTGAGAATATGCTGGCTGGTTTGGTTTTTTTTTTTTTAAGACATATATAGACCCTCTTAATCAGATGTTACAAAAGGTCTTCTGGCTCTTTCCATCATCTCTGATTTAATGCTGTGGCAGCCGCAGGCACGAATCTTCAAAGAACAAGCAGGGTTATATATCATCTCATTTTATTCTGGAGGAAAAAAAAGCAGATCCTTGTCTCAGTGTCCAAGTTATATAACAGGCAGCTAGCTGCAGGTGAGCAGAGCTAGATTTTAGATCTAATTTGAGGAATCACCTCTGGCCTGTCACCATTTATAACATAGCTGGGGCTAACCAACCTAAGGAGAGTGGTGCAAAGGAGTACATAAAATGCTAGGGTCTTAATGGTCATTTGCCCCTCTAGAACAGATATAGATGAATATATGTATTAGTATAAAGGCAGTTTTAGAGCAGAAAGATTATTTTTAGTCCTAGAGAATCAGAGGACCTGGGTTTGAGTCTTGGCTGTGTGATGTTGGGCAAATTGCTTAAACTCTCAGAGCCTCAATTTTCTCATCTATAAAATGGGAATTCCAAGCAGCTTGGGATAGTGAAAGAGCATTGGATTTAGAGTCAGAGGGCCTGAGTTTGAATCCCAATTCTTTCTACGAGCTACTTATTTGTGTGTGACCTTGAGTGAGTTAATCAATCCATAAGCATGTAATTAAGTGCCTACTATCTATGTCAGGCACTGACCTAGGACCTGGGGATGCAAGGATAAAGAATGCAACAATCCCTATTCCTTAGGAGCTTAAATTAAGATGATTTCTTGACCTGAGTTTTCTTATCTATGAAATGAGGTGGTTGAACTAAATGCCTTCCAAGGTCCCTTCCAGCTCTGAGAACACAGATACCATCTTTTCAGCTCTACATTTTGTTGGACTAACCTCTATGGTTGTTTTGGGGCTTAAAGGAAAGCCATGTATGGAAAGGGCTTTGCAAACAAGAAAATGCACTGGAGAGGATATAGAATAAAGATTATTCATGCAGAGACATGCATGGATATTCCTTTTGTACATGCATATTCAGCAACTTATAAATAATAATGTATATATTACATATATATCTCAATCTCAAATATATATATATATATATATATATATATATATATATCTGTAGAGCAGTACTTCTGGCAAGTACTGTACTGGCTGCTTTGCAAAGAAGCCTAGATAGAGGGGGCAGCTGGGTCGCTCAGTGGATTGAGAGCCAGGCCTAGAGACCGGAGGCCCTAGGTTCAAATCTGGCCTCAGACACTTCCCAGCTGTGTGACCCTGGGCAAGTCACTTGACCCCCATTGCCTAGCCCTTACCACTCTTCTGCCTTGGAGCCAATACACGGTATTGATTTCAAGACAGAAGGTAAGGGTTAAAAAAAAAAGAAGCCTAAACAGAGACCCAAATTTCTGGGTTTTAAGTCTTTTAGACCCCCTTGCAAAGCAATGGATCCATGCCTTCCTAAGAGCTGCAGACAGACAGACATACGTACGTGAATCAGCAGGACTCAGTGGAAAGAGCCCGAGTCTGATTCGGACTCTGCTTCTCAATTAGCCTGAGTGACCTGGAGCACGTCACCTAGCATCATCCCTCCTGGCAAAATGAGGCTAATCTAGGATACCACGGATTAAATCGGTGTATGTGTGAAATCGCTTTTCCATTGTACTACCTATAGCACGTCCCGAAATCTTAGCGCAGTTTTGGGCTCTGATAGCTTAGAATGATGCTAAGAGTCTGGGACACCCGGTACGTAGAGGTGTACGCTGATACAGATTTCCATGTATCTTTCCTTGTGTGTGTCAGGGGGAACAAATATTCATACAGCCTGCGGACAAAAGAGATACCAAGCGGGTAAGCTTCTTTTACTTAGTTAGTTTCTAAAGCCCTCACCTTCCGTCTTAGAATCAATAGTGTGTATCGGTTCCAAGGCAGAAGAGCGGTAAGGGTAGGTAATGGTGACTTGCCCAGGGTGTTCATGTATTTTCACTGCCGCATTCCCCTAAAATCCATCCTCGCCTCTCGCTCCCGCCACAAAGAGCCTTTCCAAACCGCCCCCCCGCTTCCTCGGAGGGCGGCGCAGGGGTCTTGCCCGGGCTCTTAGGCAGGGCCTGCTGTGCACTAGCAGCTCGGAGTTCAGCAGCCTCCACATGCCCCGGAGACCTGCAACTGCGGCTCGTGAGCCGCCAGGCCACGCCCAGTCCCTGGCCTCCGTTGCTAGGGACTCGATCCTGGCTGTTGCCAAGGCCACCGCTCCCAGGGAGTAGGCGGGGCGAGGGAACCGGGTTTAGGGTGGGGTAGTGGTGAAAGGGTTGGGAGTTGGGGGGAGAGGAAAGGAGAGGTGGTGCAAAAGGGCAAGATCTCGCGAGGTCAGGCGAGATCTCGTACGAAGACTCCGCCGGCGGTTGCTAGGAGACGTACTCCATTTCCCTGGCGCCGGGAGAGAAGGGCCAGGGCGGTATTTGCGCGTGTTTGACTGCAGGGGGGCCGATTCGGAAGAAAGATGGTGAGGATGGGGTGGGGGAGGGAAGGAGGGAGGGAGGTGCAGGGATAAGAGGAGGAGGGAGCACCCTTTCTTCCCCGCCCCAAGAGGGGCAGACGGGACTCGTACCCAGACCTTCTCCCTCCCAAGTGATCGACCCAGGACCGCTACATTCGCGCTTCTCCGCGTTGCGGGGATGATAGATGCGTATCCAGCCTCCTTTTAGAGTACTCCTTGTTCCTCCCTCAACCCCCGAGGGAAGTGCTCTTAGTACCACTCACATGTTATAGCTGAGTAAACTGAGGCCAGTAGAAGGGAAGGGACTCGCCCTGGGTCACACACAACTGATGAAGCTAGGAGGCAGGATTCGAACTCAGGGCTTTCTGATTCTAAGCCCCAGTGGCTTATTCGTTATGCCACCCAATTATTTGTCATATTATCCCTGTGTTACAGATAATTATCCAATTATACATCATGCACGTATATGAAAATATACTTCTATGCACATCTACCCACAGATATATCCACAGGGGTATAGATGCACACATCTGAACATTACACATGCAACACAATATAGGTATAGGTGCATTTTGTCTTATCTATAACACATGCATGTTGTATGTACTTGTATGCATGTGTACATTTGTGCGTATAGCTACATATATATGTAGATGGATTATAGAGCTATGTCATCCAGATAGATGCAGATCTATCTAAAGAGAGTTCTCTCTGTCTAGCTAGAGGTAGCTCTGGAGATAGACACAGATATCTCAAGAATATAATAGCTAGCTAGATGAATAGAGAGGAAGAGAAATATGTCTCTAGCCACAGATACACCTGTTATCTAATGGGACATCTGGATACATAGCTATAGAATTGCACATATGGATGTCATAGGACATCTCACTAAAATATACCTGGATAAGAGCGATCTGTATATCTAGATAATAGGTAGCTATTGCTATAGATCCACATATAGTTAAATAATGTGATCTCTAGCTAGCTAGAGAGAAATAAAAATATCTACAATATATAGCTACAGACACATGATAAAACAGATAGCTATAGTTATATCTATGTAAATAGCCACAGATATGCGTAAATATAATGGGACATCTAGCTAGATATATCTGGACAGCAAGAATATATAAACATACCCATGTAGATAATGGGGCATTAGATATATTGCTATTAAGTATGCACATATGTAGACAAAAGGATAGCTAAACAGGCATACTAGTTAACAAGAAATAGATATAGATTAAACTAAATATAATGGGACATCCAGATATAGATATTTCTAGATATATCGCTATAGGTATCCACATACATTATATATGGGACCTCTACCTAGATAGAGATCTACCTAGTTATATAGCTATAGATAAACATAAGTATATAATATGACATCTAGACATAGATAGAAATATCTTTAAAATTTGTAATGCTCTTTATAAGAAGAATTTTAAGGTTAAAACAGCTTAGACTTAAGCGAAGACTTTTGGAACATCCTGTATTATCTCATTTTATCATCATAACAACCTTGGTAGGTAGAGGCTATTGTCCCCATTTTGCAGATGAGGTAGTCAAAAGGTGAAGTGACTGGTCCAGAGTCACATAGCTAGAAAGTCACACAGCTAGACTCTTTTACCTTCGTAACTCTCAAGTTCAGTGCCCTGTCTACATGTTGCACCTCTGTTACAGAAGAGGAAACTGAGGCTCCAAAACACTGTGACTTGCTAGAAGCCTTGTTTAGAACTCATCTGAGCAGGGATAGGATATGAACTCAGGTTTCCTATCTCTTTTCCCTTCACCTTGTCCTTTGAACTCTGAGGCCTGTGATTCTCTGATGCATGGACTCTAAATCAAGACCCCACTGCCTGCCAGCCAGCAGAGCTTCCCAAAATGAAAGGCTACTTGGCCCTAGTTGTCCCCTTTGGGAAGAATGAAAGGGCACTGTCCAAGCAGTGCAATGAAAAGGACAATGGATGTGGAGTCCAAGGAACAGAGTTCAAATTCTGAGTTTGCTTAGGCAATCTCATGCTTTCCTTCTTGGAACCTCAGTTTTCTTATCAGTAAAGTAAGTAAGGTTTGGACCAGATTGTTCCTAAAGCAGTCTCCAGTTCTAAATCTATGTACTTTTGATTAGAACTTGCTGTGTGCTTTGTTGTACAATCCTGTCTGACTCGTTGTGGGTTTTGCATGGAAGAAAGATACTGGAATGTGATTTGCTGTTTGCTTCTCCATTGTGTGCCATAATGACTGACATTTATGACTGTCCCTTTCCAAAGACTGTTTATACCTGCCATGGAGTTCAGACTAGCTCTGCCCTGCCATGTCATCAGCTCTGGCAATAGGACAGCTTCTATGGCAGGTGACAATCAGCCAGATTGGGTTCTTTGATACTGTAATTGAACACACTCAGTATTGATGTCAGCCTACAGAAGGATCCCCACCATTCAGGAGCACCTTGGTGTGAGGGTCTGAAGTATCAGGTAGCCCTGAGCTTGGCACTGCCTTTTTATTTTTATTTTATTTTTTCTTTCTTTTTTTTTAATTAAGAAAATTTTTTAAACCTTACCTTCCATCTTGGAATCAATACTGTGTATTGATGTTCCAAGGCAGAAGAGTGGTAAGGGCTAGGCAATGGGAGTTAAGTGATTTGCCCAGGGTCACACAGCTAGGAAGTGTTTGAGGTCACATTTGAACCTAGGACCTCCCATCTCTAGGCCTGGCTCTCAATCCACTGAGCTGCCCCCTATTTAAAAAAAATTTTTTTTACCAGTTACATGTATTACAAATTTCTACACAAATTTTCCCAAGTTATATCATCAGATTTACCTCCCTCCCTCTCTTCCCTTCCCCCTCCCAGTGATCTGGGATTTACATGTATTATCATTTGCAAAACATTTCCATATTGTTCATTTTTGTAAGTTGTCCCCCACTCCTGCCTTTCCTTTCCTTGGAAAAGTAGAATGGCCATAGGAATGGAGTTTTGCATTTACTGTTAGATGAGGTGGTTGTTTGGTTTTGTTGAACTCTGTGTGTGTGATAAATGTTTATTGCATGGGAAGGCTCACTTGGTAGGGGTATTCAGAAATGAATGTGATGTTAAAATAAAAATGTGAATAGAACTTTAAAAAACCATTTCTCAAAGGAGCATGGAGAGATGGAGCTTTTTATCTCCTTTGGCTTCTACCATTTTACTGCTGCTTTTTCCTTCACCTATTAAAATTCTTGTAGTTTTTCTGCCCAACATGCTCATTAACACCTTCCAGTACAGTACTGGTAGTGATTAATGGAAGTCGATTAATTGCCAGATCTCCAAGTAAAACTTTGCACTGATCTTTGATAGACATTTGCCAAACATCGTGGCCACGGCTGGAGTAACTCTCCTTTCATTGGCTTTTAAGCACTGCTTTTATAGTTTTAGGAATAAGATCGTTTTCTTCCTGTCTGGGAAAGAATCCATCAGTCTGAAAGAATAGTTCTGGGGCAGCTAGGTAGCCCAGTGGATAGAGAACCAAGTCTGGATTTGGGAGGACCTGCGTTCAAATTTGGTCTTATACTTGTGTGACCCTGGGCAAATCACTTAACTCCAATTTCTTAGCTCTTCTGTCTTGAAACTGATACTTTACTCTAAGAAAGAAGTTAAGATTTTACTAAAAAAAATTAGTTCTGAACATTTACTAATGTCTTCTTTATTAAAATCATGATATATATACATATATATTTAAAAACCTTACCTTCTGTCTTAAAATCAATAATAAGTATCAGTTTCAAGGCAGAAGAACAGTAAGGGCTAGGCAATGGGGGTTAAGTGCTGCCTGACCAGTCACACAGCTAGGAAGTAACTGAGGCCTCATCTGAACCTAGAACCTCCCATCTCTAGGTCTGGCTCTCAATCCACTGAGCTACCCAGCTGCCCCCACATTTCTACTGTGTATGCTCCTAAAGTTGTTACTAGTGATCTCTTAATTGTCAAACCAGGTGGATTTTCCTCAAACCTCATTCTTAACAAAATTCGTAGTTTTTGTTATTCTGAACTTAAACACCAACAAATAAAAGCACTTGTATAAGCAGAGAATGAAAAAGGATTCCACTTGAATCAACTAATCATCCTGACATGGAGCTTTCTTTGGGGGGGGGGGGGAATATATATATTATATATATATATATATATATATATTTACATATATATTTATATGTATATAAAATAAATTCAGCATATTCGTTTCAAAGCTCTTTTGCTTGTCTGTGTCTCCTGAACTTCCTTCTGTTCTCTTTCATGCAACTGAAAAGTTCTTTAGTGACCCTTTTGTCTGTTTCTTCTATTTCTGTCCCTAATTTCCTTTTACCTTCTAACCCTACCCATTAAAAAAGAAAAACTAAAATTAAAAATTAAAAACAAATAAGCCAAGTGCACACACACACACACACACACACACACACACACACATTGACCATGTCCAAAAATGTGCCATTCAGTGCCATGAGTCACATTGCTTCTCTCTTGGGAGATGGGTAGCATCCCTCTTCTGCTGGAGCTATAGTTGTAACTCCTCTCCATGGATCAAAGTTCTTGAGTCTCTCAAAGTTGTTTGTCTTTAGTTATTGTATAAATTGATCTCCTGCTTCTGCTCTCTTTAGTTGGTGTCATACAGGACCTCCCAGGTTTCTCAGAAACTATCCCTTTAGGGGCAGGTGGGTGGCTCAGTGGGTAGAGAGCCAGGCCTAGAAACAGGAGCTCCTGGGTTCAAATCTGGCTTCAGACATTTCCCAGCTGTTTGACCCTCAGCAAGTCACTTAACCTTTGTTGTCTAGCCTTTTCCACTCTTCTGCCTTGCAAATGGCACTTAGTATTGATTCTAAGACAGAAGGTAAGGGATAAAAAAAAAACCTATCTGTTTGATCATTTCATATGGCACAGTAATATATTCTCTTACGTTCATATAGCATATTTTATTCCATTTCCTGTCTGGTGGGCACCCTTCAGTTTCTGGTTCTCTATTTCAACAAAAAAGTGCTGTTTTAAATATTTTTATGCAGTCTAGGTCCTTTCTTTCTTTGATCTCTTGAGGTCACTCAATGGTGGTATCACTGGGACAAAGGGGAGCTCTGTACGGTTTATTTCTTGAATATAATTTCTGATCAATTTCCAGAGTGGCTGGACATAGCTTCACCAACAGTGCTTTAGTGTACCTGGCCTTCCCCGGCCAGGCTAAGAATTGTCATTTTCTTTTTGTCATCTTTGCCAATTCTCTTTCATGCTTGTCGCTCTCTATTCTTTTCCTTGCCACCTCAGGCCCTCTCTGTACTCTCTGACTCTGTCTCTTCCCTCCTAGCCAAATTGGGGACCATTTCCTCTCCTATCACACTTTAGGAATTGTTGCCAAAGACTTAAAATAACCAGATGCAGCTAGCTGCTCAAGCTCCTTTTACCCCCCCCCAATTTGGTCCCCTGTTCTTCTGTTATTCAGCCCCCCCCCATTTGGTCCCCTGTTCTTCTGTGATTCAGCAGTCATTGACTTAGGCCCTGGGAATGCCAGGCACATGATATTGTCTTCTGACAGCTGTGCTGGGGGACAGCAGGATTTATGGAAAAGCAATATTCTGTTTCTCCAAGGAAAGAAAAGGGGGGAGCAACTAATATTACACAGCTTCAAAGAATACCACTCTAAGGAAGCTTGGAACATAGATAGCATTTTGTTTTGTAACCCTTTAAATGCCCTTTATCATCATCTATTATAGTTATCTGTCCATGTCCTCCATTAGATGGTAAGCTCTCGCAGGGCAGAGAACTGTCTGGGCCTTCTCTAAACATTGTATCTCCTGTCCCCTCTGCCCCTTAGAAGTGTATCATGCACTTCAGAAGCACACAGTATTTAATAAAAGTCTCTTGGCTTATCTTACCTACTTTTTGCCATCAGCAAAAATCTACCTTTTTTCCCCTCCCACCCTCTTCATTGAGAGCAGAATAAAACAAAACCCATATTACAAATGTTTATAGTGAAGGGAATTAGCCATGTATACAACAAACAGTATGTTTCAGGTGGTACTTTGAGTGTATCATCTCTCAGTCAGAAGGTGGGCAGTATGTTTGATCATGAACCCCCTGGAACTGCAGCTGGTCACTGTTTTGAATGAAGAATTCCAAATGCTTTCCAGGTTAATTATCTTTACTAGAGTGTTGTCTTTGTCTAAATTGTTCTTTTGCTTCTATTTACTTCCTTCTGCATCAGTTCATACAAGTCTTAACAGGTTTCTCTGAAACTATCCATCGTTTTTTCAAAACCCTCACCTTCAGCCTTGGATTCAACAATTTGTATTGTTTCTAAGACAGAAGAGTGGTAAGGACTGGGCAATGGGGGTTAAGTGACTTGCCCAGGGTCACACAGCTGGGAAATGTCTGAGGTCAGATTTGAACCTAGGACCTCCTGTCTCTGGGCTTAGCTCTCAATCTACTGAACCACCCACATGCCCCACATCATTTTTTAAAACAGAAAAATAGTATTCTATCACATTTATATACCATGACTTGTTCAGCCATTCCCAAATTTAAAGGCATCCCCTCAGATTCCCACGTTGCTCCCTCACAAAGAGACACACATATTCACACACATATCCACATAACTTTAGGGTTTGTTTTGCTTAGGATAAATCCCTCCCCTATTCTGCCCTCCCTTTAATTTTCCCTTCTATTTCCCTTTTGGGTGAAAAGAACTTTTGATCCCATTTCTCTGTGTATGTATTCTTCCCTTTTTTAATCTGTTCAGATGAGAATGAGGTTCAGGTGTCAGCCACTCTCTCCCAACCCTTCCTCCTTGTTTATCTAGATGTCTACTTTCATAACATGATTACTGGGGATAATTTTCCCTTTCTTTTTCCATCCCTACCTAGTGTATTCCTTTCTCCCTTTTCCATTCTTTTAAGATCATTAAGGTATAACAGAATCATTCACAGGCCTTATGTCTAATTGGATTCCCTCTATGGCCCAGGATAATGATAAGAGATCAGAAGGGACACATACATCAACTTAGGACATTAGAATGTAAACAATTTATCATAGGATTTTTTTTATTATTCACTTGTTCTTCCAGCTGTACTTCCCGACTTCAGATTTGATGTTAGGACTGCATTCTGTGTACTTTAAGGGAATGTCTGGGCTGGTCCTAGGGCTACTCTTTTGGGGAATTGAATCTTGTGCTGTTCCAGGATCCCAGGAATAGCTCTCGTTTAGGACTTGCAAGGTTTCAGTGCTCTCAAAGTGGTCTAATCCAGGGCAAAATCCACTTTCTGCCCCCTGGTGCAAGATTTGCAAATCACTATAGCTAGACTCAGCTAAAGTCAGCCATTTAGAGCTGTGTGCAGGAGGGGCCGCCCCAATTTGGCCCAGAACTGCCTTTCTGGTTCTTCCTCTGTAGACTTCAGACTGGGTGCTTCTGCCCCTCGGCTCTGAGCCAAGAGAAGCGGCCTGCTTTTGGGTTTGCTCCTCTTTCATTACACTCTTTAGGGCAAGTGCCCTCTGAGGGCAAGGAGAGGAGGGCAGGTTCTCTGTCACTCCCCCCTATATCTGTGACTTGGACACAGAGTGTGGGCAACAGTGATGTCAGTTCACACCTGTCATTTGTGGTGTCTGCTGCTGTATGGCTCAATGAGTGCCTTGTCTAGGGCAGGGACTAGTTCTTGCCCAGGTTCACAGCCTCTCCCTGGGCACCGGAGTGATCTGTGTGGTGCACAAAGGTCATGCTGCCTAGAGCTGGAAAAATGACTTACTGTAACTGTTTCTTGGATTTCTCCATCAGAATTCAGGCAAGTTCATTTTCTAGATGGGTTTGGAGGAGTTGGTGGGGGCAGTTCTTCATGGCATTACTTCCTGCTATTTTACCCTCTCAGCTCTGTCTCAGTCAAACCTCATCCCCATCTCCTTGGTATTCTCTCCTTTTTGGGGATTCAGTGGATGCTTTTTTTGGTTTCCTTTTTTACCGATCTGGCTGCTCCTTAGTATCTTTTGCTGGATCTTGGTCTATGCCACATCCCTTAACTATGGTTCTATCCCAAGACCCTTCTCTCCTCTCCTCCTCTCTCTCTTTTCCTCCCCTCCTCTCCTTTACTCTTCATACTTTCAGTGATCTAGTCAGCTCCTTTTAGTTTAATTATAATTTCAATGTAGATGACTCCAAAATCTCGTCCTCAGCTCTCTGCAGAGCTATTTTTCACACCATATGTTCTATAGCTATCTCAAGCTCAATATGTCCAAAACAGAACTAATTTGTCTTTCCCTCAAACTCCCCCACTTCTGATCCTCCACGTTTCTGTGGCAGACACTACTATTCTTCTTAGCCTGGTTCACAACCTCAGTCATTCCTATCTCACTCCTGACACTTCCATGTAGCTGCCCTCTCTTACACCTATCCTCTTCTCTCACCTCACACAGCCCTTATCACTTCTTGCCCCATGCTAAAGTCTCTCCCCACACAAACAGCCTCCACACCCAGTTGCCAAAATGATATTCCTAAGGCCAAGTCTAACTGTGTTACTTCCCCGCTGAAAAAAATGTTAGGACCAAATGGAAACTGCTGTTTGGCATTTTAAAGCCCTACACAGCTTGGCCCCAGCATACCTTTCCAGCCTTATTACCTTATTCCTGGCTTTCTTCCTTACCCTTCCTCCTACAGGGCAGGCCATCTCTCACGTCCGCACTCTTCCTTGTCTGGAAAACCCTCTCTCTTCATAATCTCCTCTGAGAAACCTTAGGAACCTTCAAAGCTGAGCCCAAATGTCCCAAGCCCTTTGATCCTGCATCCACCCTTATTTGACCCTCTTCCAAAGCTGCTCGGTTCTTTTTGGGGGGATCTACTTTATATGCCCTTATTCCATATAGACATAGATTGTATACATGTTGCCTTCCCCAGGAGAACAGATTGGGAGCTTCTCTTAGGGCAGAGACTATTTCCTTTATTATCTTTTTGTCCCAAATGCCTAGCACAGTGCCTGGCATGTAATAGGGGCTCAGCAAATGCTTCATTAAGTGACCATATGCATGTGATTAACTCATGGGCAAAAGAAGGTTGGCTGATATTGTGGCAAGTAGCATTTGAAGTGGAATATCCTTGAAGTGGACATTTCTTTTTTTTTTTAACCTTACCTTCCAATCCTGTGTATTGGCTCCAAGCCAGAAGGGTGGTAAGAGCTAGGCAATGGGGGTCAAGTGACTTGCCCAGGGTCACATAGCTGGGAAGTGTCTGAGGCCAGATTTGAACCCTGGACCTCCCGTCTCTAAGCCTGATTCCCAATCCACTGAGTGACCCAGCTGCCCCCTGGAGTGAACATTTCTGACGGGAAGAATGGCATGGGCAGACTGGCATGGGCAGACGTGTGAGTCAAGATGGCCCCCCTCTCCATGGCATATCAGAAAGCCTCTCTATATCTGTGTGCTCAGTCTCACCTAAAGGTCCTGTTAGGTAACAAAATCATGCCAAGATGGAAGCTGTCCAACCAATGTGCCCAGCTATGTTGATGAGTGATTTTCCATTTATTTAAGGCACCTAAAAAGAAGGGAGGAGGAAAGAAGGGAAAAGCTAAACCTTCAGCAATTGTCGATGGCATCCCACCGGAGGATATGAACAAGGAGCAGGTAAGAGTGGGCCGAAAGTGTGTCAGGAAGACCACATGTATGTGCAGCTGGGTCTCGAGGCAGATTCGGGAGATCTCTGCCGCTTCGTCGACCCTTACCTGCCCACCCTGTTCTTTCTACAGGTGGAGGAACACATCATGAGGATCAGGGAGGAGCTGGACAGGGAAAGGGAGGAACGCAACTACTTTCAGCTGGAGCGAGACAAGATCCACACCTTCTGGGACATCACTCGGAGGCAGCTGGAGGAGAAGAAAGCAGAGCTCCGCAACAAGGACCGAGAGATGGAGGAGGCCGAGGAGAGACATCAAGTGGAGATTAAAGTGAGAGGCAGCGGCGGAGGAGGGGGGGGGCACCCCAGAGGATCTGGGAGAATCCTCCGGGTCAGATGGGCTGCTGAGGCTGGCCTCCCCTTACCTTGGGTACGGGCCACGGGAGGAAGGGCCTTGCCCCGGGGCACGCGTGAACCCCGGACGTGTCCCATCTGCAGGCCGGGCCCCCAACTCGGGTTTGTGGGGTGCCCGACGACCTCCGCCCCAGGCCCTGAGTTCTGGCCTTGCTTTAGGTTTACAAACAGAAAGTGAAGCACTTGCTCTACGAGCACCAGAACAACCTGACCGAGATGAAAGCCGAAGGGACGGTGTCCTTGAAGCTGGCGCAGAAGGAGCACCGGACCCAGGAGAACGAGATGCGCAAGAACATGCGCAACCTCAAGGTGGAGCTCAAGGAGCAGGAGCTGGCCAACGAGGTGGTGATGAAAAACCTGCGCCTGGTAGGTGGGGCCGCGGGGCGGGGCGGGGCGGGGCCGCGGGGGGCTGGCTTCTTCGAGACCCAGGTTTTCCTCCTGAAGCTTTTGAGTTACTTTCAGCGGAAAAACAAGCGGCCAGGGTGGGGAATAGCGCGGCGCCTCGGCCCTTGTTTGCGAGTTATTGCCGATAGGCCATTTTCTGGAGAGGTTGTGGCTGGGGAGGAGGAAGGGGAAGCGCCCCAGCCAGACCTTCCTTCCTTGTCAAATGAAAAGTGCAATTGTGGGCCTGACGCGGGGGGGGGCTTCTAGCGGTTCGAAAACCAGAGAATGTTAATGTGTGTGACTCTGGTGCCCGCTAGAGGCAAGGGAGGGGGCATTTCCCAGGGCCTTGGCAGCTGCCGAGGGCTCATCAGATTGACCAGCCCCCTACTGCACTAGCATTAATGATGTTGTTCATATTAGTGATGCCAATGAAGTAGTGCAGAGGGCAAGCTAAGTGGCTCAGTGGCTCTTGGAGCATCAGGCCTGGAGATGGTCATTGTGGGTTCAAATCTGGCCTCACACATTTCTGAGCTGGTTGACCCTGAACAAGTCACTTAACCCCCAGTGCCCAGCCCTTACCATTCTTCTGTCTCAGAACCAATACTCAGCATTGATTCTAAGATGGAAGAAAAGGGTTTAAACAGACAAAACCCAATCTGACCTCAGATACTTACTAGGGGTATGAGCCTAGGCAAGTCACTTAACCTCCGAGGTTACCAGACCCTTGCCACCCATCTGCCTTGGAACTGATACTAAGACAGAAGGTAAGGGTTTAAAATGTTTTTAATTTTAAAAAGGCAGTAGCAATGCAGCATAGTGTACGGAGTGGTGGATTTTAAATCAGACTTGTGTTCCAGTTCTGCCATAGACACTTATTAGTTGTGTGAGAACGAGCAGGTCGCCAAACTCCTTCTCAAAGTTAAGAAAAGCCTCAGTTTCTTTATTTGAAAGCAGAGACAATAAGACTTGCATGATTTATCTCACAGAGTTGTCATGAGGAAAACAAGTTATAGACTGCAAGATTCTATCTATATACAAGTTATTCCAGATAGAGAGGAGGAATCAAATCAGGTTACCTTCCATAGTATATAATTTTATCACCAAAGCTCATGATTCTTCCTCTCAACAGCATTATATGCATGCAGGTCTAAAATGGATTTTGAAATAGGTTATTAACTTCTTTGCTAAATAAACTGAAATCTGCTTTAGCTAAAAATGCTACTTTGTAAATAAATGTAAGAAATCAGAGGCAGAGAATGGTCTGCTTTTGGGAAAAACAAACCTCTCATAGGGACAGAGCATAGTGAATATGCTTCTGTGCAGGGAGCTGAATAAGATGCTGTGCCGGGGGAATCGACCTTGCCCTGATAATGTCATCATAAATCCAGGCATATCTTTTTCCTAGGACAGTAAAGCTATGGAACATGATAATCACTGGAATCATTTTATCCAACATATTGTATTCTCTACACAGAGGAGAAACTAATTCACCAAAGCAAAGGGATTTTCCAGGCAGCAAAGATACTTGGTTGAGCCGAGTATGACTCCCCCAAATTGTCCATCTGTTATTTTTGCAGAGCTCCTGTAATGCTGTACTTTTTTTTTTTAACAGAAACATGATGAGGAAATCACTCGTATGAGAAATGACTTTGAGAGACAAGTACGAGGTTAGTTATATAATCTTGTGAATCTCTTTCCTCTGCTATGTCAAAACTGTTTAGCAAATCTAACTTCCTTCCCAGAAAAGTGCGTATCCTCCTGACAAAAAAGTAGTCTTTAGGCCTGGTGTAATGCTACCACTACCTCTATTGTTCTGAGGAAAAAAAGAGAAGGGGGCATTTCCAGGGCTACTTTGCCTGCCTTCAACAGCAGGGTGGGCTAATATGGAGACTTAGGTGAGAAGTCAATGGGACATTGTGTCCACATGTGCTCCTTCTCTAGAACCATTCAGGCAGAATCCTTAGAGCTTCTGGCCCTTTGCTCAGCTCTGTGTAGAGGCTCCCAGGGCAGTTCTCTGAGCATGTCTAACAGTAAAGTTTTTCTAGTCAGTCTGTAGCATGACAGTTCATTAAGCCAGTCTCTGCAGGAGCATCTTGCAACAGGCCCAGTTTTCTGGAGTCCATAAGAACCTAGTTGGTCCCAAACCTGCTACATTGCTCCTGATCCAGGTCCACTGGTACTGAGGGCCTTCATAGCTCCTTGTCTGCCCCTGCTAAACTGCTCTGTGCATTGTTTCCTTCAGAGATTGAGGCCAAATATGATAAGAAGATGAAAATGCTTCGAGATGAGCTGGATCTTCGGAGAAAGACAGAGATCCATGAGGTTGAGGAGAGGAAGAATGGCCAAATCAACACATTGATGAAGAACCACGAGAAGGCCTTCAGCGACATCAAGAACTATTACAATGACATAACCCTGAACAATCTGGCTCTCATCAACTCTCTCAAGGTGACCTACCCCCAGCATCTTTTCCAATCCTATGATATCTCCCTAGCTACTCCCAGGGACCCTTGTTTGCTCCCGATTTGAAATTGCCCATGAAACCCAGTGATCATTGGCCCAGGGCACTTGCAGCCTTTTGTGGCATGGTGGTCATGTCCTCCTTGTTAAGTGTGGGTTGGAATGGCAAGAGCCAGGGACCAGGAATCAGCTGACCTGATTCTTCTTGCCTGCTAGCTATGTGGTTGTAGCCAAGTGGTCCAGCCTCTGAGCCTCAGACTCTCCTGCTAGCTATGTGGTTGTGGCCAAGTGGTCCAGCCTCTGAGCCTCAGACTCTCCAGCTGTGAACAGAAATAATGATAAGTGGATGACTTGCTGCTTCAGGGGAAGTGTTGCTGTGAGATTCACACAAGAGGCTACTATAAAGTGCTTTGGTTCTGCAGGGTCATATGCTTCTCTCTACCTACTGTTGCTTAGAGGAGAAGTCTAGGCAATTTCCTGAGGCCCAGGTAGAGGGCATATTTTGAACCCAGGTCTTCAGTACAACACCACTAGGCCATATTGTCTTTCAACTGGGCTTTTATCACTCTTCTTTCTTTCCTGAGCACATTTGTGTTGATTTCCCTTTGAGACACTGATTAAGCCTATTTCCTTCCATAATCTGACCAGTTAATTCCCAAAAAGTTTGCAGGATCTAGTTGGAAAATTTTCACCAGCAAACAGAAGTATCTTTGCTTTCCATTTCCTTCCTGTATCTGCCTCACATGCTCATTCTTTTCTCTGCAGGAGCAAATGGAGGACATGAAAAAGAAGGAGGACCATTTAGAAAAGGAGATGGCAGAAGTCATGATGCAGAACAAGAGGCTGGCGGATCCTCTGCAGAAGGCCCGAGAAGAACTGATAGAACTACATAGGAAATTGGTCAACTATGAAAAGGATAAACAGGCCCTGACTGTGAGTCCCCTTCTGAGCTCACTGTTTTTCCAGGAGGGATTCTCATTGTTGTTTGTGTAGCCCCCAGTGCTTATAGCTGGGCTTACAGGCGAAGAAGCAGTCATGAATTGTGCTCTCTCTGAGGCCTAACCCTAACCCCTGCTTGTACTTAGAGCTTTTGGGTGAAGAGGAAAAGGGAAGCCTGGCGACCTTTATTGTGTTGGATGTTAAGGAGAAATCTAGCGCAAAGCTCACCTGGTTCCCTTCTTTATCATCCTCTCCTTTTCCTGGAGGCTCTGTAGGAGGGCCAGTAAGGAGGTTTGGTGGATTATCTCAGGGAAATAAAGCTAGATTGAGAGGGGGAGAAACCCCCATACTCCTGCTTTTGCAAAGATGCTGAGCTTGGTCAGAATGATGCCTGCTCTTTTACCAGCAGATGCTGCCTTGCTCAGGCTTCAGCTGCTCATGTGTTTGAGCTGCTCCTTTCTGGAGGTTATTTTTAGCCTTGACAACTCCCGAGAGTCAGCACTGAACCGATGCCGATTAGGCCCAACCGTGTTTCTGCCCCTTTCCCTCTCGTTTTCTCTTCAGAGTACAAAAGCCCGTTTGAAAGTCACTGAGAAGGATTTGAAAGACCTGCAGTGGGAGCACGAAGTGTTAGAGCAGCGGTTCATCAAGGTGAGAAAACTGCTGTGGGGTCGCAGGGGATGAGGACTGGTGAAGGGTGCAACCAGCATCCTCAGGGGCAGGGGCAGACAGACACTCTCCTTCTCCCTCCCTGTGACCATCTGAGAGTGAAGTTCAAATCTTCCTGGATATCAACTAGAGTCACTTGGCAGATGGAACATTGTGATAGGAATCAAGACTTTCACCTTCTTCTGGATTCTTGTCTTTTAATTGTTCTCTATGCTTTGAAGTCTCTCCATTTGTAAACTAGGAATAGTATCACCTCTTTCTTGTAGATTCTGCATCTTGAGACTAATAGTTTGTGATGTGCTTATCAGAGGAAAGGGGTCTGAGGCAAAAGAAAGTCAATCCCCAGTTAGGGAAAATATGGACCATTTGACCAGTGAGACCATGAGACTGAAACCTAATGCGCACCTTCAGAAATTCACTGCTGAGGGACAAGGAAAGGGGGGCCTGACTAGGTGCTACTCTTCAACCAAGATTTTTAGGCCCTGGCTAATCTATGACTTGACTGCCTTTGTATCTCTGAATTTCCTCTTGGGCTTAAGAGTCAGTCAACAAGCATTTATGTGCTTCCCTTTGTGTTAAGTGCTTGGAATACAAAAAGAAGGACAGAAAACATAGTGCCTACCTGCCCTCCAGAAGCTCACATTCTAATGGGGGAGACACCACACAATAATTACATACATGCAGTATAAATAGAAAGAGAGAAGACACTAGCAATGGGACAGAAGACCAGCCTTTTACAGAAGGTGGGATTTGAGCTGAATCATGAAGGAGGCTAGGGAAGCCAAGAAGCAGATAATAAGAGAAGTGAGAGGTTTATTCAACCAGTGAAAAGACAGGAGAGATGTGGATTGAGATGAAGAATCCCAGGTTCAAATCTGGCTTCAGACATTTCCTAGCTATGTGAGTCTGGGCAAGTCACTTAACCTCCCCCCCCCCCCCCACCTCTTACTGTTTTTTCTGCCTTGGAACCAATACATTAGTATTCTTCCTAAGACCAGAAAATAAGGGTTTAAAAAAAAAAAGAAAAGACAATGGAGGAGGCCCAGTGTGGCTGGATTGTAAAGAAGGGAGAGGGGAGCAAAGTGTAAGCAGAATGAAAAGGTCAGAAGGGGCCACACAAGAAAGAGCATTTGGTTTTGATCCTGTAATTAATGGAGAGCCAGTGGATGTTAGTGAACACAACATGTTGGGACCTGGCTTCAGGAAAGTCCCCTCAGCAGCTGAGTGGAGGGAGTAGAAGTCGAAAGAGACTTGAGGCAGGGAAGCTGCAGCTGCAATGATCCAAGTGTGAGGTAATGAGAAAGTGTGCCAGGCTAGTGGTCGTGGGAGTGGAGAGAAGGCTGTGGGTGCCATGAAGGTGTCAGTGACAAGACTAGACAGCAGATTGGAGATTTGGGGCAAGGAGTCCGAGTGAGGAACGGAGGATAACACTAATGTTGCTGGTGAGCCTGGATAAATGAGAGAATGATAGAGCCCAGATTAGTCATTGGAAAGTTGCTGGGAAGGGAACAAGCTTGGATTTGAGATGCCTCTGGGTCATCCAGTTTGAGGTGTTTGTTATACAGGCCTGGAGCTTGGGAGAGAGCCATGGGCTGGATGGACAGGTCTGAGAATTATGTATCTAGAGACAAGAGCTGAACACTTGGGAACCAACAGACTTTACAGACAACTATAGCAGTATACTTGATTTAACAGTAATATATGGCAGGTGAAGGCTGTCCTGGTCTGAACCTTTCTGAATTTCTTGAGCTGGGTTGCATTTCAAAATAGTGCTTGAATTATCGTCACCTACTAGCAAAAGTGGATGATTTCCTGTTACAGTGAAACTTTTGCTGCAAAAATATTCCTGTTACATATGGCTGGTGCTTTGTGTAAGGTGTTCTATGGAAATTTATTTTCCTTTTAAATTACCTAAATTTATAACATTTGAATATTACTATTTAGAGATTGATATAGGATCCCCAGGAACAGACAGAGAGACAGATAGATATAGATAGATCTCCAAAGAATCAGTAAGATGTGATTTCTTTCATTTTTACTCTCACTTTATGTCTTAGAATCAATACTAAGTATTGGTTCCAAGGCAGAAGAATGTAAGGGCTAGGCAGCTGGGGTTAACTAGCCCAGAGCGACAACAGCTAGGAGGAAAAGTGTCTGAGGTCTGATTTGAACCCAGGACCTCCTGTCTCCAGGCCCAGTTTACCATCCACTGAGCCTCCTAGCTGCCCCCTAGACATGATATCTTAATTAACTGATGATCTTAAATGATGGGATGTCCCAGGATATTTGGGCCCCTACCCCCCAACCCCTAGTATTTTATTTTCTGAGATCACCTTCCATCTACTTTGCCTATATCTTGTGTGTACCTAGTTATTTTCATGTTCTCTCCTCCTTTAGAATGTAAGCTCCTTGAGGGCAAGGATCCATGTTGCCTTTCTTTACATTTCCAGTACTTGGCATATCATGTCTATCACCTACTGGGCATTTCATAAATGCATGTTTATTGACTTACTGAGTTATACAAAAGGAAGAATAGAGCTGAGAGTGAAAGAGCTTCATGATAGCTCTTAATGTTAAGATCCTGGGACCTTGTAGTAATCATGAGGCCAGGAGCCTTCCTTCCCTCCTTAACAAAAAAAGTGTGTATTAACGGAGAAGCAAGTGAATTAGGAATGAGAAACTTTGTCATTTGGCTATAAATTTTTATATCTTTATCTTGTTCTGTGATTTTAAAAGTTTTTAGCATCAACTATCAGAGGAAAAAACCTTTCTCCTGATAGAACTAAAGACATATGACTTCAAATATGGCAGCAAATTTCAAAAAAAGTTCTAATTGGCAAAACATTGTCATCATTGAGTCATTCAGTTGTGTCTGACCCTGTGTGACTTTGTCCATGAGGTTTTCTTGGCAAAGATACTAGAGTGGTTTGCTTCTCCTTCTCCAGTGTGTCCTCATTTAACAAATGAGGAACTGAGGCAAGTAGGAACCAAGTGATTTGCCCAGAGTCACATAGCCAGTAAATGTTCGAGGTCAGATTTGAATCTCAGATCTTCCTAATTTCAGATACAACACGCTATCCATTGTGGCCACCTAGCTGCCCAGCAAGCCAAAGAACCTGACAATTTTAGGAAACTGTTAGCCCACTGATCAAGTAATTATGTATGCACTAGGTTTGAAGTTTGTGAAACTTTAACCATTTGTAAACATATAGATTCTTTACTAGGATTCTGAAAAGTCCAAAGCACACAACAGATAGCTTGTGGGAGATTTCATAGGCCTGGTTTTGTTGGGGAATTAAGGCATGGGGCAGTGGGGTTGGCCAAGACCACATGACCAGATGATGATGGAGAAAGAGGAGGAAACCCAGGAATTAGAGCTTAGTCCCCAATTCCATTCTGCCTCTCCTCTTTCAGAGGATGGTCTGTCTAGTTTTAACCAAGTCCAGATCTTTGAACAATGTTTTTCTGAAAGAGAAGAACTTTGTGTTGAGCTAGTGCATTAAAAAAACATTTGAGGGAAGTTGGGTAGCTCAATGTATTGAGAGCCAGGCCTAGAAATCCTAGGTTCAAATCTGGCCCCAGACACTGCCCAGCTGTGTGACTCTGGGCAAGTCACTTGGCCCCCGTTGCCTAGCCCTTACCACTCTTCTGCCTTGGAACCAATACACATTATTGATTCCAAGACAGAAGGTAAAGGTTTAAAATAAATAAATAAAGAAATACCCTTGCACATTCCACTTGAAGGGCAGTTGCTCTGACCATCACTGTGGGGTAATCTGGGTGCAATTGTGAAACTTTGGAATGAAATGTCCAATCTGGTTAGCTTGATTACAGTTAGATACCCCGAGTGTCTGCTTCTGCTTAAGCCATCTCCCATTGCCTTTGGAGAAATGACAAAAACATGGGTCATTTTCTCTCCAGTGAATTGCAGGTGTTCTGTAAGCCTTGATGCTACTTGTCAGTGAAAGCTTTCCCTAAGATATGATTTTGTTTCTCCCCACATTCCCTTTTCCTGAACCAGGTACAAGTAGAACGAGATGATCTGTATGCCAAGTTCAATAAAGCCATCCTAGAAGTACAGCAGAAAACTGGCTTCAAGAATCTGATCCTGGAGCGCAAGCTGGCAACCATGGCAAATGTGATGGAGAGGAAGGAGGTGCAGCTGAATGAAATCCTCTCAGCCTCCAACCTTGACCCCGAAGCCCTGTCGGTGGTCTCCCGAAAACTGGAGGTATGGGCACTTTGGAAGTGTTTGGACAGAGGGCTTCTTCTCTCACTGTGCTTTTTCATAAGCCTGGGCAATTGAGGTATCTGTTGTTGCCCTGTTTTTGAGAGTTCCCTCCAAACGCAGGATGTTTCCTTTATGGCTTGTTTTCCTGATGATGTAAATGGGAACTTGTTATCCAGCTGCATCTAAGATCTTTGACAGTTAAATGATGATGGGTTTGAGAGGGCGAGATCTTCAAAGTCTCTTTGATGGTCTGCTTTCATCTTGGCTCCAGCAGGTACTCCCTCCAGGTCCTTGGGCAGATACATAATGCCTGGAGAAAAGAGCTGTCAGTTGGCTCTCTGTTTAGACCAGCGCTGTCACTTTTGACAGGGCTTGGGGGTGGGTAGGTGGGGCAAATGTTCTTTCTGGAAGAGATGGCCCATTGGACCATATTGATCCAACTAGCAGCATAATGGGATGGGATGGCAGATGACATTTCCTTTATGACTCAGATAGGAATCAGGAACCCAATACTTCCAAGTGGGAGAAACACCCCCTCTATCCCCTCATTTAAGGGCAGTGAAAAGCGTGCTGACTACAAGAGTCAGGAGACCCTGAATTGACTCCCACTAGACTAGGTGGACAAGTTAGGTGTGCTCTGGGGCTGTTTCCCCCTATAGCAAAGGTGTGGAAGTTCACCAAGAGGATTTCTAAGGTTCCTTTGAGCTCTAATTCTGTAATGCCATGATTTCACAGAAAGGGCAGGTGAAACAGGGTAAGGGACCTTTGGAGCCACTATAGAGGATGATTGTGTTGAGAGACTTGGATGTTTTTGTCACCTGAAGAAGTCCAGCTCCATATTTTCTGTTGATCCACCCTGTACCACCTTGGGAAGGGTCCTGGGGAGTCAGGAATCAGTCAGGCATCTCCTTCAAAACAAGTTACCATCATCTGCTACATTCAAGCTCTCTGTTCTGGCATTCAGAGGCAGTCGGTGTTTGCTCTTGAGCTTTTGAGTTGCTTATCACAAAAGCAGATCCAGAACCAGAAGCATAATGCCTTCCCCTGCAGGCCTTGCCATTTGACACATTCTCAGCTTGCATTGCTGCCCAGGAATAGGGAGGAAGCCTTCACTCTTTCTCAGAGGAGGTGCTTTTTCTGTCTTCATAATCATTAGATTTTAGGATTACTCTTTGTTGTAAAGTTATCTGGAATATGTTTGGTTAACTTTACGTGTCTGCCATCTTCCTCTACTCGTGTAGTAAGCTCTCTCTGACCTTGCCCTCAAACCTCTGAAGGGCAAGGGATGATGGCAGAGGCAGACACAGGATATCGGTCATTCTCTGGGACATGCTTGATGGCCTCTCTGCCACTGCACAAGCTTTGCCTTTGGGTATAAGCCTATGCAAGTTTTGCATTGGGTTGGCTGCCATGAAATGATGTGCAAGAGAATTGGAGGACTTTCCTCTCTGGAGGGCATGGCCTATTCTGGCCCCTTTCCATAGTTAGAAAGCAGAATGAAGCTGAATGTGATGCGTACCTGGAGAGTCCTGTGCAGATCAAAGCTGTTTCCTTTGGAGCCAACACAAAACTTGTCTTAAGTGGATTCATGTCTTCTAGTCCTAATCAGTTAGTAATGGGGCAGTGAGGTGGCTTAGTGGATAGAGCGCCAGGCCTCAGGTATACCTGACTTCAAATCTGGCTTCAGACTCTTTACTAACTGTGTGACCCTGGGCAAGTCATTTAACCCTATTTGCCTCAGTTTCCCAGTCTGTAAAATGAGCTGGAGAAGGAAATGGCAAACTATTCCAGTATCTGCCAAGAAAGCCCTAATGGGGATATGAAGTCAGACATGACTGATGCGACTCAATGACAAGTTCACTGATAGAGACAACTTATTGTAGAAAGTGTCCTGTATGCCGGGGCAGAGAACCTCCTCTGGAAACTCTGCTTGGAAAACCTGGAATCCTACCCCCAAGGGGGAGGAGGCTTCTCAAGGGATTAACTGATGTGTCCTCTCCCTTCAGGAAACATGTTGTCATCTTATTTTTGTTTGACAGAAGAGGCATTTTGAGATGAATGGAAGTCAAAATGATTTGTCCAAGGTCACCCTCCACTCTTCTCATTGCCAGGGCTCTTCTCTCACTCTCTCTCAGAATGAAGAGCCCTGAAGGGCTAATTAGCTAAAGAAAGCTGTCAGAAATAGCATTAGACCAGCCAGTGCTGATATGTAGGGCACATTCACATCCCTCTTCCAGAGGGGAATAAGAGTGTGAAGCAAGTTCCATTCTCTCTGGGGGAAGAAAGACCCTCCCTCCCCACCTTCACTCTTACACCAGCTAAACTCAGTCGCAGAAGCTGTGAGGCTGATGTTCAAAGCCTTCACTGCCTGCCCATGTTTGGGGTCCTCTCTTTAGTGCCTGTCTAGAAGTTCTGGGACCAACCACAGTTTATTTGGGGCTCATTGGCTCTCAACTTAACTCAAGTCTCATAGCCAACCTATTTGCTTTCCCTCTTCAGGATGTTCTGGAATCTAAAAATAATGCTATCAAGGAGCTGCAGTACGAGCTTGCCCGGGTTTGCAAGGTAAGATTGAGACTGGCTAAGGGAGGTTTGGGTGAAAATGAGGGTATGGGAAGTGGTTGCTGACAGTGTGAAAAGGCATTAGATCCCTCTCTTTGGCACCACCACATTTCCCAAACTTTCTTCGTAGTTTTATCCAAAATCAGTGCTAGGTTTGATGTGGTAACGTGAGAGCCATTTGTGCCTATGGAGAACCCTGAGGGTTCCATCTTTCAACATAGTGGCATGGAGAATGTTTCCCGCCTTTACATCCTTTCCCAAACCATGTTTTATTGATGTTCTCTGACTTGGATTTGGAATCAGCAGGTCTAGATTCAGATTCTTGGCCTGTGTGACATCAGCCAAAGTCCTATGACCCATTGGGCCACAATCTCCTTGTCTAGACCAGGGAGCCCCTATGGTCCCTTTCACCTCCATAACCTGTGACCACCTTTCCTTCCTAAGAGGTGTGGGACACACTTGCTAAAACAGAGGGGTTTCCTCTTAGTTACACAACATTCACCTGCTCTCCTGGAGAGGAGTTGAGCTTATGGGGGCAGGGGTAGGGAGAGTGGGAACCAGTTTTACTAGATCTCACCCATAGGGAGCTGGCTTCTAGAGGAATGGACTTTTTCTTTGTTTTTGGATGTATTGGGTGATATTTATTGGTTAATCTTCACCTCCAAGCATCTAGCACTGTCAATGCACAGAGATGGTTTTTGGTAATAATTTGACAAATGAACCTGGATCATCCTACAAACACATGCTTATGGCTTATCAGCTCCCTTAGGAGATTTCACTCTGTCTCATCTCAGGCACTGGGTTGGGATGTTATTTATTATTTAGCATCTTTGCATCTGCCTTAAATCTCTGGATTTTCTTCTGCTGCTCTATCAGTTTTTCTTCTTCGCCTGCCATAGTCAGGATGTCTATACCTTTAGTGTTTTCAGGACTGTGGTCTTAACTCTGACTGCCCCTAGTTGACCTTTAGTCTTTGGTTTATCTTTTGAAAACGTGCTCTGTAAATCACATGCTCTTTAAATCCTTATTACTCATTATTCTTTAATATCATCCTTTAAGACTATACTTTATCCTTTCATTCTTGTCGCTTTTTATTCTCTTCCTTGCTACCTCAGCCCTGCAACTTACTCTCTGTCTCTTACCTCTTATCCAAATTTGGGGCTATTTCCTCCCCTATCCTATCTTAAAGGATGATATTAAAGAATAATGAGTAATAAGGATTTAAAGAGCACGTTTTCAAAAGAAAAACCAAAGACTAAAGGCCAACTAGGGGCAGTCAGAGTTAAGATCACAGTCCTGAAAACACTAAAGGTATAGACATCCTGACTATGAGGCAGTCTACTGGCAGCTGTGCTGGGGGACAGCAGCTGTACCAGAATAGTAACTTGGTTAAGGTTAAGCATATAATTCTTTTGGGATGAACACTGGCAGAGGCAGTGTCTCCATTCTGGCTCTGTATAACCCCCAGCAGGCCTCTTGTCACTCTGCCTTTGTGCAACACCTAGTCTAAAGGACTTGGTGTGTTCAGATGCGCACTGGATCCCATTCCAGTGCCTCATCATGGATCAGGCAACTCTGGGTTCTTTGTGGATGGACTTCATGAAGCTCAGAGTAAGAAAGTCTTTGTTTAAAGACCCAGTGAAGGACAGGATGTCTGATGTTCAAGGACCAGCCTGGATAAATCAGAGGCTTGTTTAGTACTAGTTAGGAGGCTTCTAGTCTGCATTGGTGAAGGGACTTGTCCCCACTGACGGGATCTCAGACCCTTGAAGGGCCAGGACTCAATAGACAATGTGCCCCATTTCAGCCTTTGGGCCCACCAGAGTTAGGAGTATACCTGCTGGCTCATTCTCTAGCAGATCCCTCCCATATCCCCCCTTCTTTTCCTGGCTCAGCTCTCTAGTTGCTTCCTTCCCCCAGAGCTCTGGCTCAACTTCATAAACACTTGGTTCTTTCATGTCCCTCATTCACACCTCTTTGCCTATCTTTGAAACAAGGGTTTGGGTGTTTTTTGGTCTTCCCTTAAATGGGGGTGGGGTGGAGATAATGAAAAGATACATCTTTATTAAGTGAAAAATAAGAGAAGGAATATTGATTCAGTGAGCAATGATGAATATGGAGAATTCAGAGAAACTTGGAAAGACTATGTGAACTGATGCATTGAAGTTAGGAGAACGATTTATGTGCTGACCCCAATTCATAGAAAAGAAAACCATGAAAGACTTCCCAAGTGATCCACGCAGACTTGGCAGTAGTAACTCCAGAGGACTAATGATGAACCCTGCCTCTGGCCTGGGACAGAGGGAGGCCGTTTTTTTCTGACTGGGCCAGGGTCTTGATTTTCCCTGGGACTTACTTGTTACAAGGGAGGGTTTCTCATAGTAGGGTTGGGAGAGCCACTGGGAACAGAGAAAATGTTTTTAAAAAATTAAGAGGAAAAGCTGTCATACAAGCAGGAGCATGGTGTATCCCCAGGGCCAACCTTCCCTTTCCTTTCTTTTCCTGCAGGCGCACAATGACTTGTTGCGAACATATGAAGCCAAGCTCATTGCCTTTGGAATCCCTCTGGATAACGTGGGGTTCAAGCCTCTGGAGACATCAGTGGTAGGACAGGCCCTGGGGCATGGCCCAGCCGGACTGGTGTCTACGCCTACGTAACCTGGATGGACCTCCACCTGCCCTTCCCTCCCCAGCCACAGCCATCGAGTAGGCCAGATGCTGCCCATGGCTGAGGAGCTGAAGCTGAGCCAAGCCTCCAGAGGTGTTTGCTCTACGTGCACCCCCTTTCATAGACTTAAGGACGGTTATTTTTATAAACTATCCTGAGCAGATGACATTTTAACAATTTGCCTCTTCACCTTGTCCTCTGTTTCAAGGAAACATTAAATCGGGCCCAGGCATAGGGGAGAAGCTATACTGTGTTTTCTTGGTGGCCGGTCCCTGTCCGAGAATCACCGTCTGCCCTTCTCTGATCCCCCTACCCCCAGCCTCCTCACACACTTTTCCCCAGCCCGCTGCCCTGTGGCCTCCCCAAACCTCCGACCCGACTCCTGGGGGCAGAGCCAATTGTCCATGCCTTTCAAGGTCCCCCCCACCCCCCAGCCCCTGGGAGGCAGTGAAGGAGCAAGCCGCCCGCTGAGGCCAGCACACAATTTATTGATCTCAGCAGCATCCCAGGAAATGACCGAGGGGGAAAGGGAGCCGCTGGGATGGCTGCTCACTTGTGTCTCTGGTTCTTGGCTGTCTAGCTCCCTCTGTAGGTGGTGTAGGAGAACGGACTCAGCAGCAAGGGCACGTGGAACTTTTGGGCCTCGTTTGTGATGCTGAAAACGACCTGAGAGAGAGAAGCAGTGGGCGGGCGGGATGCAGGTAGGTGAGCCCAGACCCCCAAGGCAAGGCTAGGTTGTCTGGAGGAGAGGGGCCACCATCGCCTTCAAGGGGAAAATGAGTCAGCAGAGGCAGGGCCTGCCTTGTGGGGGCGGGATGACTGCCAGCCTAACTGGGTCCTGGCGCCTCAGCAGTGATGCTCCAACAGGCAGGGTTCTTCTGCCCATGACGCACATTTTGTTTTGCTTTCTCACTTGAAAGGAAGGCTTACAGCCTATTAGGTACACCAAGGCATGTCCCTCAGCTCCAGCAAGCCTGGAGGGTCCCAGGTCTAGGAGAACAGATACATTCAGGGTAGATCATATCATGGGCCAGCTATAGCAAGTGGGCACCGTGGAGGGAGAACTGGACAAGAGACAAGAGGACTGGAGTTCAAATCCTGCCCAACATTTACTAACTGCTCAGCCCTGGGCAAGCCACTTAACCTCTGTTTGTCTCAGTTTCCTCATCTGTTAAATGGGCATGATAATAATAGCACCTCCTTCAGGGGGTGGCTGTGAGGATAAACTGAGATCATCCATGTAAAGGCCAGCTATGACATGATTGCAGAGCTGAGTCTGGAGGCCCTCCCTGCCCCCGCTGCCTCGGCCTGATGCTGCCTTCCCCTTGTGAACTTTTACCTCCACATAGGGGTAGAAGCTGGTTTGTCCCATCTTGTTCCAGTAGCCTTCTGTGTCAAAGAACAGCTTGTAGGTTCCAGCCTTCATTTGATCAGGAGTCAGAAGTCCGGGGCAGCGGCCATCGGCATTGGTGTAACTGGAGAAGGGAGAAGGCTGAGGATTAGAAAGCAGGAGCTCCATCCCCTCCAGCCTAGACTGGGAGGCAGTGGAGGCCAGCCTCCAGGCCTTCAGGGGGGACTTTGGGGATCTCCCTCCTCCATCTCCCCTAGCCTGGCAGGTGCCGGAGGGGATGCTATATGTTAGTTAGACCAAACTTCTCTGGCCCTGAAGTAGGGATCACCAGAAACTGTGATAGACCTATCCTTTTTTCTTTTTAAAACCTTATTTTCTGTGTTAGTAGAGGCTAGACAAATGATGAAGTAACCTGCCCAGGTTCTTACAGCCAGAAAGCGTCTAAGGGCAGATCTGAACCCAGGTCCTCCTGCCTCCAAGCCTGGCGCTCCCTGGAGCTGCCCAGCCCTTCATGGTGGAGCAGGAACCAACCCAAAACATTAAAAAAAGGGCAAATCATTTGAAACTCAAACAGAGCTGTTCTCTTTGCCATCATGGCAAACCTCAGCCTAAACCAGAGGGTCAGAACCCGAGACCCTGCCCCAAGGAGCATGGTCCGCCACCTCCCTGCCCATGCAAGTCCCATCCCTCCAGGGGCTACCAGAGCTCCCGCTTCTTCCGGCCATTCCCCTGGTCACTAGAAGGGGGAGACCAGCCGCTTCAGAGGATGAAGAAGGGAAAGGGCCCCCTGGCCGTGCACCAGAGCTCGGGAGCCCAGTTCAACCCTAATGAGATGGTCCTGATGGAGAGAGGCCAGTGGGATGCCATGGGTCAGGCCCTGGGCATGAACCCTGAGCCAGGAGCTTGCCTCTCTGGGGCCCAGGCCTGGAACAAAACCGACAATGGGGCCCCCATGGTGGCCACCGATGGTCCCTTCCCTCCCAGGCCTGACCCTTGCCTGGGAGGGGAGAAAGGGAGAGAACGTAGGCCTAGAGCCTCCATTAAGGCCTTTACAGACCCAGCCTGCACCCCTGGGGGGAGCCTAGGAGAAAGCCAGGGAGGAGAAAGGGGGATCCACGTTCCCCTTGGAGCCTTCCTCGTTTTCCTCACAGAGTGCAGGGCAGCTGGGGCCTGGGCCCCTGGGCCACTCGCCCCCCTTACCTTTTCCTCAGCTCTGTCCATTGCTGCTTACAGTCTCCCAGCCTGAAGAGGCGAAGGCAGAGGCCCCGGGCCGGCAGACCGGAGGCCGTGTCCAGCACGTGTGTGGTCAGTGGGCTGCTCACTGCCTCCATGCCTCCTTTCTGCGGGGTGAGAAAAGGCTGTAGGGCACAGTCCGGACACCTGGCCCACACCCAGCCCCGTCAGGGGGATGTTTGCTGAGCGCCGGTGATTGGGCAACTCTTTAGAGAGAAAACAAATGCCCCGACTTGTCCTGTTTTCTTTAGGGCGCACAGACCCAGCGATGAGAAAATAGACAGCGGAGGCTTCTCAGGGCTTGGGCCCAGCGGGTTTGCTTGTGCCGTGGATGTCCTCCCAAGCTCCCAGCCAGCTGGGCTGCGTAGTCCTAGGCTCAGAACCAGGACCCAACGCTGACCCGAGGCAAGTCACCAACCTCGGAGCCTCCGTTTCCTCATCTGTAAAATGGGGGTCATGCTGGGCCCTGCCTCCCCAGAGCACCGTATACATGGGACGGACCTCCCTGATTAGAAATTGAAGCCTGGCCGGCCTCCCTCTCCTATGGCCACTTCTCAGGGCCATCGGGCCTTCTTGGAGAGTGGCAAGCCCCTGCCGCTCGGCTTTATGGGCCGGGGGGAGCTTTTCACTGATGGGCTCCTAAAGAGGGCCCTGGCCCAGGGGAGGCCTGCCCGGCCTCTGGCCTTCTGGCGCTCGGCCCTTCCCGGCCCACTTACCTCTCCGGGGCAGAGATGCTGCTGGACCAGGTGCAGCCGCTGCGCACTCATGGGACCAAGCTCCCGAGTGGAAGCAGGGGAGGACCTGGGGCTCCCAGAGTTCACTGGGAGGAGGACCAGAGGGCAGAGGCAGGGCCAGCCCAGGGAGGCCAGAGGTCAGCTCCCTAACCTGGTGCTAACCCTGGGAAAGGGCCAGGAGAGGCCTAACAGATGGGAAGGTAAACATCTCTCCCCCCCTCCCCCCAGTGAGAGGGCAGGCAGAGTTTGGGGGGTGGGGGTGGGGCTCATTTGCTGGCACAAGCATGGAACGGCAGCCCAGCTAAGGCCTGGCAGGGATCCCCATGGCCGCTCCCTCTGGGCCTCCCCGGCCCAACCCCCTGGCCTCCTGGCCTCCTGGCAGCGGGACTGGCCCCTCTACCCACCCGGTTGTGGACTGCCCTGGCTGAGCCAAATGCAGAAGGTTGCAGTGAAGTTTGCAGAAGGAAAGTCTCCTGGAAGAGGCCCTGGATAAGGAGCAAGGCTCCTCCCTAGAATTAGGGGGGGTGTCGGGGGAGGGATGGGCCTCAGCCAGTTAGACACTACCTGGGCCCCAGGGGAGGAGCCAGGCTGGAGACCTATGGAGGCTAGCCTCTCCAGCTCCAGGGCCCGCTGCTTCCTCCTTCCCCAGCCCCTCCGTCCTGGGTCCCCAGGCCTTGTCCCGGCCAGGCCTCAGTGGCTCCCTCCCTACTCTCCTACCTGGAGGGGAGAGAAAACTGAGGACAATAACTGAAACGGTGGAGGAGGAAAGGACCCCAATTGAGGAAAGGCAGCTGGGAGTCAGGGCTTGGGGTCCCTGGGAAGAGGCCAGACTGGGAAAAAGGAAGTGGCAGGCCACAGACTGCTCACTGAGCCACGGAAACAGCCTGAAATGATGAGTCAGATGGAACTTACTTGGGGGGGCCCTTCAGGCTTATCAGGGGGGAAGAGGGGGTACTCCTGAGAGCAGCACCAGCACCTTTGCCCAGGACCCCCAAGTTCTGTTTCTCGTTGGACTTTTCCTCTGTCTGTCTCTCTCTGTCTCTCTCCCTCCTGGCTTGGCGCCTCTCTTAGGTGCTACCCCATCCTGGTCCACCTTGAGGCCAGCCCCCCCATCCCAACAACCCGCATGCTCTGTAACACTGACACTGAGGGGAGATTCGGGGTTCCCCTTTCCTTGGGATTCTCGGGCCTGGCAGGGCGAGCTCGGGCAGGATGGCCCGCCACATCCCAAGGCCACTAAGGTGAGGGCTGCATTTCCCAGCAGATGTCTGTCTCTCTGAAGTTTCTGGTGTGGGATTGGGAGCAAGAGGAAAGCCTGAAGAAAGAAAGGTAAATGGGTCACTGGGAGAGTGGGGGGCGCCGAGACAGTCTACTCTGGGAATCACACTTCGTGTCTTCCTTAACCTTTATCAGTGCGAGACAAGACGGAGCTGAAGGAGTGAGAGGAACCTCGTTATCTCCGGTGATTAAAGGTGTCAAATTCTGGCCGTAGAAACCTGTGCTTGTGCTTTACTGCTAATAGTTAGGGAGAACTTGGTGTCCGAGATGAGGTAGAACCTCCTCGGCCCGCTCCTCTCCTCTGGGGACAGAGTCCTCTTGTGCCATTGGCCCTGGTGTCTGGCCTCGGCCCCCAGAGGGGGATGGGTCTGCAATGTTGCCCAGAATTGTAGTTTTCCCAGGAAATCTCCCCTATTGAGTCACCGGCGAGGGTCCAGGGACGTTCCCACCCTCCGTGGTTCTGCGTTACTGCACCAGCCCGTTCCCTGGATGCTGTCGGCTCCATTCTCTGTTCAGAATGTCCGGAGTAGATGAACGTCCAGCCACTCATTCTGTGGGGTCACGTTCCCTGCCAAGGGGCCGCTCCTCCAGGCAGAGCCTGCTTTGTGTCCCTCTTTGTACCCAGAACAGCGCCTGGCGTGTAAATGCTTAATAAATGCTCGCTGAATTACATCGATTTGGATTGTATTATTCTAGACTGAAAAATCTCCATTAGCTTCGGAGAGCAATAGCAAGCAGCCCCGGAAACTGACTTTGTGCCATTGCTCAAACTTCCCTGAAGCTTTCCCACCCTCGTGCCTCGGCTGATACGATGGCCTCCAAATCCTTCTGTCGAAGCGATGCCCGTGGGCGCCCGTGGTGGCTGAGTGGGCAGAGAGCCAGGCCTGGAGGGGCATGTCCACAGACCCTTCCTGGCTGTCTGGACAAGTCACTTCACCCCAATGCCCAGCCTCTAGACGCCGTCGCTTCCATGAAGCAGAGCTGGATTCCATCTGCTAGAAATGGTCTTTCTTTTCTGTGCAATCCTGGGCTTGCTGTGGCCCCCTTGTGCCCAGGATCAGGTCTCCACTGGCCTTTGGGTGCTTCTTTGGAGTCTGCAGCATACTTTGATTTATATTCTTATTCAATATCCTTTAGGCATCTCAAACTCAATGTGTCCAAATCAATGCATTTTCCCTCCCTCTTCCAAACTCTGCCAGATCACCACTACCTTCCAGTCACTTAACGCCACACATTAATCAGTAAATCTTGTCACTACTTTTTTGCAAGGCTTCTCTTGTGTCTGGCTTCTCTGCATTCATTTGGTCCTCTTCTGGCCTTTCCTCTATTCCTGTGGTCCACAACCCTGACTCTGGCCCTCCTCTCCTCTTTCCTAGGCTTCTTGTCTCCTCTCTCCAATCCAGCCACCATTCCATGAACAATGTTTTTCCTAATGTGCCCATCTGACCGTGTCATTCCCCTACTTAACAAACTCCAGTTCCTGTAGAACTAAATATACACTCGTCTGACGTCCAGAACGGATCATCACCTGTCCCCCAACCTGCCTTTCTATAG
This sequence comes from Monodelphis domestica, assembly GCF_027887165.1. NCBI lineage: Eukaryota > Metazoa > Chordata > Mammalia > Didelphimorphia > Didelphidae > Monodelphis > Monodelphis domestica. The sequence continues at coordinate 708,580,985 of NC_077227.1, forward strand.
CCTTTCTCATCCAGTCTCAACTCCCCAATCAGACTGACCTCATGGCACTCCTGTCTCCTTTGCTCCCCTTACCTGGAAAGGACTCTCTTCATCCCTTCCTCTAAAAAAAACACTTTTTTTTTTTTAGTGGGCAAACTGGGGTTGTGACTTGCCCTGGGTCACACAGCTAGGAAATGTCCAAGGCTAGATTTGAACTCATAAAGAAGCGTCTTCCTGATTCCAAGTCCAGTACTCTATCCAAGCCCCCCTAGCTACCCTTCAACAGCCACTTTCAACATGACTTTCTTCATCTCCCTAGATACTTACTTTTCCATCTCAAAATTACCTTTTATTTATTTTATATATATTTTGTCCTTAGCTACATATATAGTGTTTCCTCTGAGAAAGTGTATGCTTCTTAGGGAAAGAAGCAATTTCAGTTTTGTCTTTGTCTCTCCAATACCTGACACAGTGTCTCCACAAGTTCTCATGTTTTATGAAGTGATGTGGTTAACAAATGAATCACAGTCCTTTATAAGAATTTACAAATAGCTTTAATTTTTCAAAGCAATCCTTGGCTGCCCTGTTCTTAGGAAGAAAAGCAAGTATCTACAGGTTGGAATGGTTTGTTAGATTCTTCTTTCCCTATCAAATAATGCTTTGCATTAGTTAAACCTCTTTTTGAAATGGTGATAGTCCATATAGATGTTTATTCCCTTATCCATTTCCCATTTTTTAGCATCAGTAACTTGCTTAAATAGGTTGGGTCAAGGCAATTTTAATTTCATCCTATATCTGTCTCTTTTTTAAACTTCTAATTTAGGTTGTATTTTTATTTTTACTCTCTCATAATTTGATGGTATCCATGATCAGAGCTGATTGAGAAATGATATATTGATAATAAAGCATTCCCCCAATATATAGTAAACTTCATTTTTAAAAATTATCTTAGTCATTGTTTTCCATGTCCAGAACCTTCTGACTCTCTTCTTGGAAGATAATATTCATGACAAAGGGTAAATGATAGATATTGGGCTTGCTGGGAAAACGGGCACATTGATGCATTGTTGGTGGGGCTGTGAATTGTTCCAATCATTCTGCAAATGAATTTGGAACTATATCCCCAATCTTTGACCCAATGATACCACTAAGAAGTCTAATTACCCAAAGAGTCCAAAGGAAGAGAAGACCAACCTATATGTATAAAAATATTTATAGTAACTTTTTTGTAGTGGCAAAAAAAAAGGAAACTAAAGAGGTGCCAACAATTGGGGGAATGATTTGAACAAATTTCGTTATGTGAATTAATGGAATACTGTTGTAGTGTATGAAATGACAAAAAAAAATTTCAGAGAAACCTAGGAAATCTTATGTGCAGAGTAAGATAAGTGGAAACAGAAGAACAATTTATATAAGAACATTTTAAAGATAATTTCACAAGACTTAAGAACTCAAGAACAAGCATGAATCCAGAGGACTGCTGATGACAAAGCATGGCCCTCATCTCCTAACAGAAAGGTCATGGACTTTGGACACAGAACAAAACATATTTTTGTACCTAACCAGTGCAGGAATTCCTTTTACTTGACTTTTTTTTGTTACTTTTTTCTTTCTCTACCTGAGGCAAAGGAGGCAGGAGGCAAGAGGAAGAAATATTTTTTTGTTGTTGTTCATTGAAAAAAGGAAAACATATATAGACATCGTTTCTACATAATCTGCCAACTACCTTCATTTTTTGAGCTAAATCATGTTTCTTGACATGTTTTGGGTTGTTTGTTTTTGTTTTTGTTTTTTGTCATCTCTTATACTCATCTTTGCACACTGGTCACCAAGTATTTCGATCGACAGACAGACAGACAGACAGACAGAGACAGACAGACAGACAGATAGATAGATAGATAGATAGATAGATAGATAGATAGATAGATAGATAGATAGATAGATAGATGGATGGATGGATGGATGGATGGATAGATAGATAGATAGATAGATAGATAGATAGATAGATAGATAGATAGATAGATAGATAGATGGATGGATGGATGGATGGATAGATAGATAGATAGATAGATAGATAGATAGATAGATAGATAGATAGATGGCTAGATAGATAGATAGATAGATAGATAGTATATATTGATGTAAAATGGAAGGTCTTATTGAGTCCTTCATAGAATTTCTTTATCTTCTGTAACATGTTGCATAAACCTCAATTATCAAATAACATTGGGAGATGTTATTTATTTTTCCCCTTTCATGCTCATAAGCATTGTAAGACAAGATGATGACCCATGAAATGCTTCTTGTTGCTTTTGGATGCAAGACCAAAAACCAATCCCTTTATTTACCTGTCCCAAGAGAACCTTTGAATCAGCAGCTTCCTCTGGTTTTCATTTCTAGTGAGAATATTTGGATACCAAAGTAGGAACAATAATGTGTCCCTGTGGGGGCAGCTTGATGTCATGGAGAAAACATCAAATTTAGACTTGGAAGACCTGGGCTCCAGGGGCTGCTAATTTATTTAGTAAAAATGATGTAGAGGCAGCTGGGTAGCTCAATGGATTGAGAGTCAGGCCCAGAGATGGTAGGTCCTGGGTTCAAATCTGGCCTCAGACAGTTCCTAGCTGTGTGACCCTGGGCACACTTTTTACCTATTTACCAATTACCTAACCCTTACCACTCTTCTGCTTTAGCACCAATACCCAGGATTCATTCTATGATGGAATGTAAGGGTTTTAAAAAATAAGTAAATAAATAAAAATAAAAATGATGTATATATTTAATCCATGCTAGTTTTTCATAAGTTTTTAGTATTTAGTTTATATTATATATATAAAAGTTCATTTAGTAGTTAATCGTTTATTTAGTATTTCATTGATTATGCATGTATTTGGTATTTCATTGGTTATATATAGTGTATATATATAAATATACCAGTTTATTTAGTATCTATGATGCATATATGTATGTATTTAGTATAAGCTATTTTGTATTAGTTTATTTGTAGTATAAGTTTATTAGTAATAAGTGTATTTGTATATATGTAGTACATGTGGATGTGTATACAAGTGTATGTAAAGTATTTTGTCTTTAATATTTAGTTTATTGTTTATATATTTAGTATATATCTATACCAGTTTATCTAGTATTTATTTAATATTTCATTTGTTGTGTATATATACACCAATTTATTTAGTATTTAGTTTATTATGTATATATTTAGCACATATATAACTATTTAGTATTTAGTACTTCCTTTATTATGTATATATTTGTATTTTCATATATACACACCAATTGTTTAGTACTTAGTTTATTATGTATATATTTAGAATATCCATATATCAGTCTATTTAGTATTTAAGTACTTATTTGGGATTTCATTTATTACATATAGATTTATATACACATACCAGTTTATTTACTACTTTATTATGTATATAGAATATTAGTATTAATATATAGTAGTTATATATTATGTTAAGCATATATTTTCCATATAATAACATAATACATTTATATTATATATTAATTATATATAATCATTAGTTTATATATGTATGTATCTATTTAGGCAATATTATTTGTTACTTTTGAAGGTGCATTGCTGCTCACATCCACCAGGGGGCAGGCTAGAGCCATGTTCCTCTAAGGCGTGCCAGGACTCATGAGGAAGTTTAGAACTGAATCTCAAATACCCAGATACTCGGTATTAGTTTTAGTCTTTCATGCTCAGCCTGGACTCATCCGCGTAGTTCCCCCAGACCTCCCCCCGGCACTCGCCCTCATTCAGCCGGGATGAAGTCAATGGAACAATCTTCTGCTTCTTCCCACACATCCCCGCTCGGTGGGAATTTCCCAGAAGCTCCTGAGCCTGGGGAAGGGGCTGCGGGCTGCCGCTGCCTCCCAGCTCCGCTCCCTCCTCCTTTCTTTGTAGGTACAGCCCCTCTAGCGGGGAATCACCGATTACCACTATCCTACCGAAATGAAGGCCTCTTTCTTCAGGAATTTTATTAAGCTCTTACAGTATAAAGGAACCCCGTGAGCTCCAGAGACAGGTAAAACGGAAATGGTTCCTGACTCCCAGGCGGGAGAAGATGCCTAGCCGTGTGTCGTGCATTTGAAATGAATCTGAGACATGAGCAAATGATAAAAGTGCTTTTTATACTAATAAAGTCAGATATAAATAACGAGATGTTCATCATTCATGGATGGGCAAATGCAATATAATAAAATGAAAATGCTACCAAATAAATAAGAAATGAATGAATGAATGAATGAAAGGAATATAGGAGGATGCAGCAAGGTGATGCAATGGATGGGGTGTCAGGCTGGAGTCGGGAAGACAGGAGTTCAAATATGACCCCAAATGTTTCCTAGCTGTGGGATCCTGGGAAAGTCACTTCACCCTGTTTGCCCCAAATAAATAAAATATAATGGATATAAGATAACTCCAGGAGGGAGGTTATTAGTGAGAATTAGGGAAGCTCGAGCTGGGATGTTTTTAAGGAATTCAGGGGTTTTTAGAGGTGGAGGTGAGGAGCGCATGCCTTCCAGGAACGGAGAATAGTCAGTGCAAAGAAGGCGCCCAGATGGGTGCAGAACAGCCAGTATCTCAAGATTATGTTCCAAAAGAGGAGTAATGTGGAAGAAATTCAAAAAGATCAGAAAAGGAAAAAATCATGAAAAAGACTCAATGATCTTGAAGCAATAGGAGTGCCTGGATCTTGTTGAGCAAGGTGGTTATGTGAAAATGACTAGAGGATGGAGTGGAGGAGGGTCCATGTAAAGTGGAAGGAATGCACAGGAAGTGTGCAAAAAGGGTCTTTAAAAGTAGTGGCAGCTTCCTTGTGAAGTCCAGTTCTTCAGAGTTTGGAGTTCCAGTTGGAGGCTGGTGAAGGATCTGCTTGGTGGACCTGAGACTCTGAAATTTGGTAATATTGTTCTTGAAAATCTTCCTTCTATCACATGGGCAAGTGCAAAGGCTGACTCCCTTTCCTGGCTTTTCTGGAGGTACTAGCCTCCAGAGAGGCCCCTCATCTTGGAGGAAGCCTAGTGGCTAGAGTCCTTGTTTAATTTACCTCTGGGCCTCCTTTGCTGGGGTCTCTGAAGCCCTCCCTGGTTCTGACCAGGCCAGAGTAATTATCTACTCTTTCTCTTATTTCCTTACTTTTAAATCTTTCTCCTTTTGTAAATAAACTACCATAAAAAGTCATCTTGACTTGAATAATATAATTTCGGAGACCATGTTTTTATACAGTTAGTCCTACCTTTTTATTTTAACCCTTACAACCTGGAGTCAGGAAGACCTGGGTTCAAATCTAATTTCACTCATTAGCTGTATAACCCTGGGCAAGTCACTTAACCCCAACACAGTTTTCTCATCTGTTAAATGGAAGAAGGAAATGGCAAACCACTCCAGTATCTCTGTCAAGAAAACCCCAAAAGGGATCACAAAGAGTAGGATGTGACTGAAAACATATCAACAACAACCCAAGAGTGGTAGCTATGTGAGTAGAAAGGAGGGGATGTATAGTAGAGAAATAGAGGGGGCAGCTAGGTAGCTCAGGCCTAGAGTCAGTCAGGCCTAGAGATGGGGGATCCTGGGTTCAGATGTGAACTCAGACACTCTCCAGCTGTGTGACCCTGGGCAAGTCACTTGACCCCCATTTCCTAGCCCTTACTGCTCTTCTGCCTTGGAACCAAGGCACAATATTGATTCTAAGATGGTAGATAAGGGTTTAAAAAAAGAAAGAATGAAATAGAAACCTTGAGTAACCTCAACAGCAATAGGAAAATGCATGTTGGTTCCAAGCAAGCTGCACCATATTGTCATACTGATGACTTGCCCTAGAAGGAGCATAGAAGATGCCACCAGGAACATGTGTGGTCCGAAAAGGTGGGTCTACCATGTAGGCAAGACAGCCTGAATGCTCCACTGGAATCCATAAATTAAAAAATAGAAAATGCCCATTGGTAGATAAATGAAGCAGCATTTATTTCAAGACATGGAAAAGAATCATAGAGGCAACATGGAAAGTATTAAATTCCTGGGTCAGATCCTAGTTCAGAATATTTCCTTGTTGTGTGAACTTGGCCAAAATACTTCCGTTCCTTGGTATTTGTTCCTATGGGGTGCTAAACCTACCTCACAGAATTATTGGGAGGAAAGTACTTTATAAAACTAAAGATACTATGAGTTATTGATGGGGAGGAATGGTGGTACACCTTCATTCTGAGCATGGGAACATCCACTGCATTTCTGCCCTTTAGATGAGAGAGGTTAGTTGGAGATAAAGCTTGATTTGGGTAAAGTTCTTGGCCACCTTCCAAGAAGACCATCGCTTATAGTCTCAAGGCATCTAGAAGTCTCCAGAGCTCTGCACTTGTGGGCAGCCCTAGAGAATGGCCCAAATCTGCTGTTCCTGCTCTTTCTTCTTCCCTCCCCACCTATTGCCATCTCTTAGGGTTTAAGATTCCCTTCCCCATTTTCAGAAGATGAGTCAGATCAGATGAATCTTGCCTTACAAGGTGGAGAGACAGTCCATAGGGCCATTTATGGAGTCTTTGCTATGTGGGAAGGAAGAGGACAAGGAACCAAATGGAAAATGGCTTCATTGTGAAGTGACTTTCTTCAACCTTCTCTCTGCAAGAGGCTAGGTGTGTAGAGAGGCACCTTTGGGGGATGGCCCAAGAGGACAGTGGGAGGGGAAAGTCACTCCCCCTGAAACCCAAGAATGTTCTTTCCCCCCTAGAACACTGGAGCCAGCATTGTCCTTAGCTCACTCCCTATGCCTTTAGGGCCTGGGGGATGGAAAGGAGGGGCTCTGAGTCATCTTGTTTCTATCCTTTGGGTAATAACTGATTCCTTTCTTCCCAGAGCTTGTTTGGTTGAAATAGTGTCTCCAGAGTTTCCTCGTCTTCACTATATATTTCTCATCAGGGAAATGGGGTTAGGGTGGTATGGTGGAAAGCTAGTATCTTTGCCACTAGCTGTGACTGTCACCTGCCCTCTTTGGGCCTGTTTCCTCATCTTTAAAAGGAGAAAATTGAAAAAAAATGTAATGAAAGGAGGGGATTGGCCTAGGTGATCTCTGCAATACCTTCCGGCTTTTAGACTTTGTGATTCTAAAGCAGTACAGACAGCAAAACTTTATTTTTCCCTGCATGTGGTAATGTCAAGAAAATACTTGGCACGCTCCTTCCTATTCCCACTCTCATCCCCTATCTCAAATGGCATAGGAAGCAGCCTTGGTTAATTCGAAGCGCCATATCCAGTTGGTCCCCAAGACATTTTCAATAGTCAAAAAATATTTATTAAGTCCTACTATGTGCTGAGAATATTATAATAATAAGATAGGACCTGCCCTCAAGGAGTTTACAATGAAATGGGGGAAGACATGGAGATAAGGAGTGGAACCACTGCACAGTATTGATTCTAAGATAGAAGGCAAGGATTAAAAAAAAAAAGGAGGGGGAGATAGAAAGAGCAGCTAGTGGCTCTGTGGATAGAGAGCCAGGCATACCTGGGTTCAAATCTGGTCTCAGCCACTTCCTAGCTAGGGGACCCTCAGCAAGACATTTAATCCTATTTGCCTCTCCCTGGCCCTTCTGTCTTAGAGTTGTTACTAAGACAGAAAGTGAAGGTTTTAGGGGAGGAAAATAGGGTATAGAGGCAGAATGTGTCTGGACACTACAGATGATTCCTTGAGGCTAGAGCTTAGTCAGTCAATTGATTAAGCACCTACTATGGGTCATATGGGCAACTAGGTGGCACCATCATGGAGTTCAGGACCTTGAGTCAGGAAGCCTCACCTTCTTATTCTAAATTCTAAATTCAAATCCAGCCTCAGACACTCGCTAGCTATGTGATTCTGGCAAGTCGCTTTATCCTGTTTGCCCCTATTTCTTCATCTGTAAAAGGAGCCGAATAAGGAAATGGCAAACCACTCTAGGATCTTTGCCAATAAACCCCAACATGTGCCAGACACTGTACTGAGTGCTAGGTATATAAAAAAGAGGCAAAAGGCAGTTCCTGCCCTCAAGGGGCACACAGTCTGATGGAGGTGAGCAGAAATGGAACTCGAGGTGCAATTCCAGAATGGGGCCCCCCACTGGAGGTTAAGTGTTTCCACCAAGAAAAGGGAACTCTGGGAGATGTCCTTGCTTATGGACCGACCCCTGAGTGGGACACTGAGGAAGGATACCTCTAAGAGATCAACAGAAGAAGGCCAATGATCTTCATACAGAAAAACCCCAAAGGACCAGTGATGAGGGGACCCTGATGAGGAACCACATTCCTTTGCCATCTGCTGGGGTCTTCAGAGAACAAAAGGAGAAGCCAACAGGCAATGGCTTGATGGATGCCGTGTAGCTGAGAGAGCTCCATCAAAGAGTTCTGTTCCTCGGCAGGAGAAGCATACTCTGGGCACCATCAGCTGTGTGACTATTCATTGTATGACTAAAAGAGATTTGTGAGAATTGATTTTTCCTACACTATATGAATTCCTATATATTAGGGAGAATGACACTGTATTCCTATGGCTGGGATCTGGGTCAGAGACACCATCCAGTCTGCTGCTTTTTCCATTTTCTTCATCTTGGGGAATCCCAAGGAATGTCTTCCTTTTTTTTTTTAATGAATTTGGTTACTAAACGAAGGGGACAAGGAGTTCCTCTCCTTTATATGTGATCTGCCCTCCTGTGGGGATGGGGAGGAGATTGATGGACCACCTCTTAACTAGTTATCATCAAGTAGAGATGTTTTGGGATGGCCAAGAGAGAGGCTGATAATAAGCTCCTAAACATCTATTTATTAGACCACCTGACCCAGAGAACAATGGAGACCTCCATTACTTTACCGGTTATGATGCTGACCTAACCAGTAATCTGATAGAATTGATAAACTTATACTCTTACCCCCAAATCAGTCTCTGGAGAGAATTTTAATCAGAACAGACTGAGATCTCCAGGAAATCATTGCCCATGAGAGGGTCGTATTTTTTTAACTACTTCTTCTTTTCTTTGGCTTGTAAATAAGTCCATTCGTTCTTTGAGTCTTGTGAACCTGGCCCCTTGAGGGGTTGAGGACAGTATGGTAGTTGGCATCAGATAATAAAGTTCCAAGATTATCTCGGGACTGGCAACATGGCACGGAAGTGAGAAATTCCTCTAAGTGAACTTGGAAGCATCTTATCATCCTGTGAGAGCATGATACATGGGCTACACTGCTGTGCTTTGGTGGGAGGCATGATCTAAGGGCCCCCAAACTAAGGCTTAGAGTAGGGACAGAATGTGCCCTGGAGTCTAGAGAGTAATTCATTCATCCCTTCACTCCAAAGAACACTGATTGAGTTTGTTGGGCGCAAAATACTGTGGGGACACAATTATTGTTGTTCAGTTGTTTTTCAGTTGCATATGACTCTTCATGACTCAATATGGGGTTTTCTTGGGAAGAATACTGGGGTGGTTTACCATTTCCTTCTCCAGCTCATTTTCTAGATGAGGAAACCAAAGCAATCAGGATTAAATGACTTATCTAGAGTCACAGAGCCGGTAAGTGTCTGAGGTTGGATTTGAACTCAGGAAGATGAGTCTAGACTCAGCACTCTATCTACTGTACACAGAGACACTTGTAAATGATCTCTAAGTTTGCTTTCAACTTTAAATTTTATAATTCCAAGATGGTACAGACCCTGCTCTTAAAGATTGCACAGTCTAATGGGGGAAAAGACATAGGTAAGATGAAAGGAGTGAATATGATCAAGGGGGAGATCCAAATAATGGTCTATGAACATTTTTTAAACCCTTACCTTCCATCTTAGAATCAATACTATGTATTGGTTCCAAGGCAGAATTGCTGTAAGGGCTAGGCAATGGAGGTTAAGTGACTTGCCAGGGTCACACAGCTAGGAATTATCTGAAATATTTGAACCCAAGAACCTTTGTAGTAAAGGATTTTTTTTTTTTGGGTAAGCCCTTATCTTCTGTCTTAGAATCCATACTATGTATTGGTTCCAAGGTAGAAGAGTGATAAGGGTTAGGCAATGGGAGTCAAATGACTTGCCCAGGGTCATACAGCTAGGAAGAGTCTGAAGCCAGATTTGAACCCAGGATCTCCCATCCCTAGGCCTGGCTCTCAATCCACTGAGCGACCCAACTTCCCCCTCTATGAACATTTCAAGGCAGAAAAGATCACTTTAACTTGGAAGAGCCAGGGAGGGCTTCATAGAGGAGGTGGCACCTGATTTGGATCTTGAAAGAAGGAAGGAGTGTTAATAGATAGAGATGGGAAGTGTGTGGAGGAGACTATCTCAGGTATGGGAAATAGTCTTCACAATAGTATGGAGAGAAAAGGTGAACTGAGAAAGTGGTTGGAGACATCTCATTTGGCTGGAATGTCAAGTATATTATTCTTATTGTTCGGTCATGTCTGACTCTTTGTGATCTCATTTGGGGTTTTCTTGGCAAAGATACTGAAGTGGTTTGCCATTTCCTTCTCCAGCTCATTTGAAAGATGAAGAAACTGAGGCAAACAGGGTTAAATGACTGGCCCAGCTAGTAAATTTCTGAAGCCAGATTTAAATTCGGGTCTTCCTGGCTCTAGGCTGGCTCTCTATCCACGGTGCCACCTAACTTCCCCAGAGTAAAGTATACAAAGCGATAAAGTATGGGATAAGTTTGGAAAGATAAATCAGAGCCAGATTATGAGAGGTCTTAAATGCCAAAATCAGTCTTTATTTACAAAGGCACGTGGGAATTACGGAAGGTTATTTAGCAGAAAGGTAATATGGGAAGATAGCAGAGTAGCAGGAAAAATAACAGTGAGCTCCCCACTCCACTCTTGCTCCCATCACCACCAAACCTATCTAGAAAACAGTGCAGACTGAGTCCTGTGGGGAAATCCAAGCAAAAGTCACAGTGATTTACTTTTCTAGACTGGGTCAGCATGGGAAGCAGTGAGGTTTGTGGGCATTGGGAATGGGGTACAGCCAGGAACGGTCCCCTTGATGAGCACTCCAGTGCCTAAAGACTGTGTCCAAGGGCAAAATGACTAAAGGACATCACTAAGGGAACAGCTGGCAGCTTTGCCACTCACTACCCAGGTCTGTGTCACAGAAGCAGAGCAAACTAAAGAAGCAACCTGTGCCCACTGGCTAAAAGAAGGATAAGAAGCAACTTGGGGGTCTAGGTGGTGTATTGAGAAGGAACAAGTCTAGGAGCAAACAGCAGCTTCTAGGAACAGAGTGGAATCTCAGCTCTATCTTCTAACTCCTTCTAAAGAGGGAATAACCAGGGCAGAACACTAGAGCAAAGGGGAACCTGCAATTCTGTCACTCCAAAACAAAAGAGCCTCCCAGCTGGCTGATAGAGGCTGAGTCTAGCAGCATCTAGGCAAAACAGTGGATAGAGGGTCATGAAATCTCATCTTCCTGAGTTCAAATCTATACTCGGACACTTCCTATGTGATCTTGGACAAATTGCTTAACCTTGCCTGCCTCAGTTCCCTCCTCTATAAAATAAGCTGGAGAAGGAAATGACAAACCACTCTAGTATCTTTGTCAAGAAAACCCCAAATGGGATCACAAAGAGTTGGACTCAACTAAAGAATGAACAACAAACTAGCAGCATCCACTCTGTGAACTTTAGATTACTCCACCCTACTTAGTCTAACAAAAACAGGAATGTCTACACCCATATTCAAGGGTTAAATATTTAAGAGGATGGCCTATGACAGACATGTGCTAACAAATGACAAATCAGAAACAGCTGACAGACCCCTGGGCTTTCCTAAGTCAAGCTTAAGCTACCATTGATACATGTGAGACACAGAAAGTGATATAAAGAACGGTCTATATATTTCGCATCACTTCCTCTCTCCGCCCCCAAAGAGGCATGTGTGACTCTTGCTCAGACCCAAACTCAGGTCAGGAACTTATAGATTTGGCCAGGTGGCCAACAATCAACTTTGCCTTGGATCAGAGCACTTTGGGAGCACTGAAAGTTCACTAGTTCCAAGCTGAAGCTGTCCCTGAGATCCTAGAATAACAATACTTAATAACTCCTAGAAAATGGCAATAGGGCTTGCCTGGATCTTCCCTCCAGAAATGTACAGAGCTAGCCCTAAAATAAGACCATAGTCAAGAAGTAGGCTGGGAGAGTGAGCAAACAAAAAGAATCTCACTATAAAAAGCCATCAAAGTGACATCAAGACTCAAACCCAGAAGAAGGGAATCATTCCAAATCATTCACAAGTTAAGCCTCAAGGAAAAACATATCTTGGGCATGAATTCAATCAGAATTCCTGGAAGCAAAGAAGCAAGAATTTTTAAAAAGTCAGTCTATTTATATATGAAGATATATATATATATATATACATATATGTATATGTATATTATTTTTTGTGGAGGTTGGAGATCCACAGGTATTGCACATTTCACATTTTTAGATTTTTTTCAATGTATTGATTGGCTGCGTTAATTTTTTCCCATTTGCTTTTTAAAAATATTGTTTATTATGGGATGGCTCTCTGGCAGAAATAGAGGAAGAATATTGGGGGGAAACTATAATAATGCAAAAGAAGACATCAGTCAAAACTTATTTTTTTAAATGTTTTTGCTAAGGAACCACTGCAGCTTTTCATTTCTTACTTTTCCCCTGGGCCTCTATCCCTAATAGTAAATAATCCCTTCTGGAAGCAGGAGCCTCTGGGGGCTCAGTCATCCAGGCACCTCCAACAAGAACTGGGCCAGTACCAGGAGCTAACCCACTAGGAGCAGTCCCACTATCTGCCATTGCACCTCCTACTTCTACCCTTGAGACAACCAAGTGTGATGACCCAAATGGCTATCATTACAGCAAGAGTAGCAGTGGGCATCCAGGTTTGGTGGTACAGATGGCTACAATCACTGCAGGAGCATCAGTGGGCTCAGGTGTTGGGCATGCTCTCGGTCACGCCATTACTGGTGGCTTCCATGGTACAAATAATGCTGAGCTTGCAAGGCTTATCATCACTTAACAGGACCCCCAAGTTACCCAGACAGAGTACCACCAATAAGCAATTCAGCCCCTGTATTAAATTCAGCCCAGTACTAAAAAATACTAAAATACTAAAAAATACTAAAAAATAAAGCAGTGTGCCCAGAACCAGGATGATTTTAAGCTGTTTGAGAGATTCAGTGAAATGCAAATGGATTAGCCTAATTGAAACCTTCAAGAAGAAGAAATGGAAAAATCAACTCTAAAGACCAACCTTATTTAGCATAATTCATAATTAATACTGAAATGATAAAAAATCTGAGACCACTAAATGTGTTTTTATAAATGAAATGAGAATGCTAAATAAAAAAAATTAGAAAAGAAATGGGAACTTTGAAAGAAAGAATTAGTAAGGGATTCACAGTTTGGTATAAGAGGTTTTAAAATTTACCTCATCAACAAACTCCTTGAAAATTAGAATGGACCAAATAGAATTTCATGAGAATGAAGAGATATGAGAGGACACATCCATATAACTTCATGAGACAACAAAAAATATTAAAAACAAAATCAAAAGAAAAAATAGAAGAAAATGTAAGGTATCTCAGAGCAAAAATAACTAAGCTGGAAAACAAGAGAAAAAAAATTAAGAATCACTGGAATTCCTGAATGCCTTGACCTTTCAAAACCTGAATACCAGAACAAGAAAAAAGGCATCCTTTCTCAAGAAATCTTAAAAGAAAACCATTCACATTTCTTAGAACCAGAGAGCAGAGTAGAAACAGAAGGAATCTACCAGTTACTCCAAAAAGGAATCTCAAAATTAAAACTCTCAGGAACTTCAAAGCCAGAATCCACAGCTTTCAGGTCAAAGGAAAAATAATGGAAATAGACAGAAAGAATTCAAGCTTTCAGGAGTCACAGGGAGGATCACCCAAGATTTAGCAGGCACTACTATAAAAGCAGAGAACTTGGAGTACAATTATACAGAAAGCAAAGTTTCCCCTGCTACAGTGAGAAAATAGGTTAAATGAAAGAGGACTTCAAAGTATCCCTAATGAAAAGACTACAGCTGAAGAGAAACTTTGAAGTACAAATACAGGAGTCAAGAGAAAAATAAAAATGTAAATATGAATGAACAATGATAAGACCAAAGATAAACTCTGACAAGATGACACATGTGTCTTCTCTGACATCTATCATTATCTGGGGTTATAGAGGAAGTCTAACTAGATTCAGGGTTTGGGGATGGTTCTATTATGTCTTGATGATTTTAAGAGAAGAATGTAAAAAGAAGGAAGAAAAATACACTGGGGGAAGAAAGGAAAAGAAAGGAAAGTTAGGGGAAATTATCTCAATTGGAGTGCTCATGTAGACATCTATATAAACAAGGAGGAGAAGATAGAACACCTGATACTTGAACCTCATTCTCACATATATTGGTCAAAGGAAGGAAGAATATGCATATACACATAGTTGGATTTAGAAATACATTTCATTCAATGATGATAGAAGGAAAAGGAAAGGAGAAGGGAAAATTAACTACTAAGTATTTATTTAGCACCTACTATGTGCCAGGCACTGTGCTCAGCACTAGGGGTACAAAAAAATTAGGAGGGTAGATTGGGATGGGATTAGTCCTAAGCAAAACAATCTCTAACTAAGGATGTACAAAAATATTCATAGCTCCTTTTGAGGTAGCAAAGAATGGGCAACTGAGTAGGTGCCCATAGATAGGGAATCAGCTTAATGAATTATGGTATATGAGTGTAATGAAGTATTATTATGCTGTAAGAAATGATGATGGCTATGGTTTCAAGAAATCTAGAAAGACTTGTATGAATTGATGCTAAGTGAAGTGAATAGAACCAGAAGAACAATTAATAGAAAGAGAACAATGTGGTAAGAGCAAACCATTTTGTAAGAATTAGCAACTGTGATCAGCATAATGTTTCCTCCTGATAGAGAAGTAGACTCAGAGTGCAGAATGACATGGTTTTTAGATATGGCCAATGCAAAAATTTTTTTCTTGACTATGTTTGCTTATAACAGAGGTTTTATTCTTTGTTCTTAACTGGGGGTGGGGAGTTCCACTGGTAGGGAGAGAAAATGAATTTTTTGCTGATTAAAAAATAAAATATAATTAAAAAAGAAATATAGTCAGAGCAAGTGCTTTAGGAAGGTTAGTCAGAGAAATTGTGGAGTACAACAGATTGGAGAGGAGGGAACGATACTGGAGGCAAGAAACTCAAACTCAAAATAGACTTGGGCAAAAGGACCAAGGTATCTAGGGTTTTTGAAATGGTATCAGGAGCCCTTCTCATTGTGCCTGAAAGGTCATTAGGGTCATCGTCACCTTCAACACCTTATTTGAGTGGGAACTCAAATCAAGGAAAATTTTATTCCCGGGTCTCTACTGTTGACAGATTATAGACTCCAAACCAGGGAGGGACAGTCAGTAGAAAGGAGCAAAGACAAGAATATTTATAGTCATGTTCTTTGTGGTGGCAAAAAATTGGGAAATGAAGGGATGCCTTTTGATTAGGGAATGGCTGAACACATTGTGGTATCTGTTGATGATGGAATACTATTGTGCTAAAAGGAATAATGAACTGGAGGAATTCCATGTGAACTGGAACAACCTCTAGGAATTGATGCAAAGTGAAAGGAGCAGAACCAGGATAACATTGTACACAGAGACTGATACACTGTGGTACAATCGAATGTAATGGACTTCTCTACTAGCAACAATGCAATGATACGGGACAATTCTAAGGGACTGGTGAGAAAGAACACTATCCACATCCAGAGAAAGAACAGTGGGAGTAGAAACACAGAAGAAAAACAACCGCTTGATCATATGGTTCGATGAGGATATGATTGGGGATGTAGACTAAAGGATCATCCTAATGCAAATATCAATAATATGGAAATAAGTCTGGATCAATGACACATGTAAAACCCAGAGGAATTGCTTGTTGGCTATGGGAGGGGAATGGGAGGAGGGAAGGAAAGAACATGAATCATGTAACCATGGAAAAATATTTTAAGTAATTTAATTAAATAAAAAATTCCAAATTAAAAAAAAAGAAAGGAGAAAGGAAAAGAGAAGTAGAGAACCTAGTAATGACAATTTAAGGTAGACGCTTAACTTTTGAGAGATTGGCACAAAAACAAAGATGTACCTTGCTTTATACAACACTTATGTGCCTGAAGAGTTGTTGGTAAATCTGATATATTTGAAATGCATAAGGGAGTATGCCTATTGAAGGAAATCTTCATAGCCAGAAAGTGAATAACCAAGCCCTCATTTATCCATTTTGTGGCTAATTGGTTTCCATTTCTCTGGTTGGCTTAAAATACAGGTGTTGTAGGTTGACTAACCTGCTTATACTGGGAAGCCAGGGATGAACTCTACATCTTTTCTATACCAGTAATCTTCTTCCTGCCCTCAGGGCGCCAGGGTTAGGCTGGCATCCTACCTTTTTGTTTCCTATATCTAAAGAGGACTTGGGAATTTTTTTTTAATTTAGAAAATAAGGAAACTAAAGCAGGGAAAGCTCATGCCACTGACTTCTATTTCCAGTCCCCCTGAATCAGGATTGTGAAACCTTAGGGGTCCCTCCACCTGCCAAAACTTGGGATCATCTGATGCCCTGGAAAGAGAAAGGGCAGCCCTTGTTTTATCTGTCCTACTAGCATTCTAAAGTTTCTTAGGATCATTGTTTTAGGGCTGGAAAGGACCTTAAAATTCATCAAATTTAATCTCATTTTTACATATGGGGACTTAGAGAGAACAAAAGACTTTTCCAGTCACAAAATAGTAAGTGACAGAGGTGAGATTTTGAATCCAAGACCCAAAACTCCAAATCCAGAAATCTTTCTGTTGTACTTCACTGTCTCCCAATCTGAGGCCCCTTTTCTTCCCTTCCATTTAGGAATAAAAAAAAAACATTTTGTATTAAATTATATTAAAGGTTATAGTCTTTGCAGTAAAGTACTTCATTTCACAACCAAATATTTTCATTTGATTTACATGTGTAACTTTTTTAGTAATATTTTTGAAGGTTTCTTGTCTTCTTGTCTTCTCGTGCCCACCATTTTGTGAATTCCCTACTCTCCCTTTTCTAACCTTAAAACAAATCTTTGGATCAAACTACAAACGATAAGATGGAGGAGGTGCTTTTGGATGGAGGTGAACTGGGATTGAGTCAGACCTTCCAATTCCTGGACAACTCCCTGCTTTCCCTAGTTGGGAGAAGTAATAGAGTGGCAAGAGTCAAAATTTGTTTTGGGGATAAGAAAGTGGTGGGGGGACAGAAGGTGAACTTGGGACCTTTCCTCCATATTCCTGCTCTCCCCAACATAAAGCTACTATTCTCTGACCTTTTAATTATTGAAAATATCAACCCATCCCAGGAAATTAAATTTAGGAGGGAGGGGGAAGAAGAAGGAGGAGGAGGAAGAGCCAGAGGAGGGAGAGAGAGAAGGTTCTGACTCTCTGACCTGAGGGAGCAGTGAAGGAGACAGGCCAGGGACTTTTAGGATTTGGGAGGGGCAGAAAGAAACAGGTTGAGGCTTTGCTCAGTTCTGCCAGTAAAGGGCTTTTTCAACCACTGCCCCAGGTATGGAATGGGTGGAGATAGAAGACACCTTTTACTTAAAACTAGTAGATAAAACTGTGGTATTTGATGTTTCCATGGTCTTTGTTCCCTATCTTTTCTAGGAACTAACAATAGGGGAAGAGTCCATTGCAATCCAAGAAAAAGGGGATCAGAGGATTTAAAGCTACAAGGGAATTTAGAAATTTAGAATGTAGAAATGTTTAGTCCAATTCCTCATTTTACAGAGGAGAAAACTGAGTTTGAGGTTTTTGTAATTTAATTTTTATTTTCAGTTCCAAATTCTTTCATTCTACTCACCCATTGAGAAGACAAGATGACAATGCCCATTGTATAAATGAAGCCATGAAAAACTTCATTCCATTAGTCATATTTTTTTAAAAAAGGAAGAAGACAAAATATGTTTCAGTGTGTTCTCTGAATCCATTAGTTCTTTCTCTGGAGGTGAATAACATTTTTCATCATGAAATGTGCTGGCTCATTGATCAGAGTTCCTAATTCTTTTAAAGTTTTTTTGTCTTTACCATATTGTTGTCTTTGTATAAATTGTTCTGATTCTGTTCACTTCACTTTGCATCAGTTCACGAAAGTCTTCCTAGGTTTTTCTGCACAAGAGTAGTCTATCACATTCATGGATCATAACTTCTTCAGTCATTCCCCAATTGATGGGAATCCCTTTGGTTTCCAATTCTTTGCCATCAAAAAAGAGCCATCAATCTTTTTGTTCATATGGGTCCTTTTCCATTTCCTTTGATCTCTTTGGGGTATAGTGGTGGCATTACTGAGTCAAGAAATTTTTTAAGCAACTTGCCCAAAGTCACATAGATGCTAATAGTGCTGGGACTTGAACATAGATCTTCCCCCTTCTGTTCTCTTTTTCATTTTTCATGGACTAACAAACTCACTTCCCTGAGGCAAACTGGATCCAAGTCATTCACCCCCATCCAAAGTTAAGAAAAGCTAAAAAGAGAAACCAAGTTTGGGGTGATTTGTATGAACCACTACAAAGGAAAATGAGCAGAAAAACCAAAACAATCTACACAGTAACAGCAATATTGTAAAGATAATCAACTGTGAAGACTTAATAACTGATCAACACAATTCCAAAAGTCTTGTGATGAAACATGGAGAACTGAAGGACTTTGAGGGCAGCTTGAAGTGTTTTTCTCTTTCTTTTTAAAAAAATTGGGGGGGGGAAGTAGGGGACAGAGCTAATTTGAGAAATTGTTTTGCATGACTATACATTTGAAATGGACTTTGTTTTTCTTGCCTTCTCAATGGGGAGAAGGGGGGTGGAGAGAATTTGGAACTGAAAATAAAATAAATTGAATTTTATTTAAAAAAGAGACAGAGAGACAGAGAGAACCCAAGCTTCCTGACTCCCAGGGCCAGGCTCTCCTAGACCACAGGACCTCTCAAGCTAAGTATACCCCAGGACATGAATAATTCATGTTTAGCATTTCTACAGCTCTTCATATTTTCAAAGCACTTTTATCATCATTAATTAGTAAGAACTTGGCAAGAGCAGCCACCCAATAAAAAAAATGAAGAATTTTTTTTTTAATCTTTCTGCCACCTTTACTGAGGATCTCAATGTACTTTACCAACCTGGAGGGCTTTTTTCCTTCTGTTCCACACTCATCATACCACCAGCCCAACCACTTTATCTAGTTCTGTGGGTTTACACTTAACTTTTGGAATTGAGGGCATCATCTAACAGCCTCTTCAGTTACTCAAATAACTCACTTCCCTCACTAACCACCCAGTCCTCCTTCTCCCCTATGCATACTTCAGGGGAGTTCATTAGCTTGTGGCTATCCCCATTCTATGGAGCCTTTGCTACTTCCTGATTTAATTTATGGGCTAGTCTTACCCTGAGTCCCTTTTGATATCTCTTCCAAGAAAATCATCAGATCGTTGTTTGATCTTTCCTTAATGAACGGGACCCCATGGAACACCCAAGTATGGCTGGGGTCCTTGCCCTCTGGGAGTGAAGATATCAAACATGGAGAGTACTTCTATGGAGTTTGTGCCATGCCTTTAAAAGTCAGTTTCATCCCTTGACTTATTTCAGTTTTTTTTTAGTTCAGACATCGTCATCGTCATCGTCATCATCATCATCATCATCATCCAATTGACTTAAAGTGGATTCCACAAAGTGGTGCAGACATTAAGTCTCAGGTGGAATTCTGTCCTTCTGTCCATCTGCCTCCCCTCTCACCCCTCTCTCTAGGTATTGTCCAATGACTGTAAATGAGCCTTTGCTCCACAGTTCATAGTTTACTCATGCATCATTCCATACACTCTAGAACAGAACGGTTCTTTGCATCTTTGCATCATGAGCCTGTGAGGTTCACACATCTAGTAAGTGGCTGAGGCTGAATTGGAACTCAGATCTTCTTGACTCCAAACTTAGATCCCTACTCACTGTGCCACCTAGTTGGTTAATGCAGGGAGTGTGTTTTAGGACATCTCTTTGGGAATAGAAGTTGGGTTTAACTCTCTTGTATCTGGCCCTTTCTTTCCATTCATGCTCAAGCCTAGATCTCTTCTTTGTCCCTGCTCATTATTATATTGTATTATATTACATTATGTTATAATCTTAATTATAGTATCTTTATTTGTGCATTTGTCTTCCCCCCCCCCCCATAAGAAAGTAAGCTGTTTAATGGCATGGACAATATAATTTTTCATCTTTGTATTCCAATAATAATTATTATATATATATATATATATAGTGCTTTAAAGTTTGCAAAATGCTTTACAAATATTCTTATTTGATCCTTTCAACAACCCTGCAAGATAGGTGCTATTATTATCCCCATTTTACAGATAAAGAAATTGAGAAACAGATTAAATGGCTTACCTAGTATGACAGCTAAAAAAGCTTCTGAGGAAGTATTTGAACTCTGGTCTTCCAATGCTCTAAATGCCTCTGGCACAGGTCCTTTTTATGTCAGTAGGTGCTTAAATGTTTAGTGAATGAATGAATCTCTAGATGCATAATCAAATCACCTTAGGGCATAAATAGAGAGTATTTTATGAACTTTCACCCTAAATAAGAGACAGACAAGTAGAGTCCAAAGCAGACAGTCATAGAGACTCTTGGGGTCCCACTGCCTGAATCTTTACATTGGTACTTAAATGGATCCATCTCTAAGTCTATGACCCCGGTTCCATGATGTTATGCCTGTGGATACTCCCTCCATGCCTTCTTTTCCCATGTGATTCTTATCCATGTCATTTCAAAAACTCTCTCCCAAGCCTCTGCCCAATATACTAGAGGAGCTTTCTCTGACATTAGTCAGTCAGTCAATAAGCATTTATTAAGAGCCTATCATGTTCCAGACATCAGGGGATATAAATAAAACCAAAAGACAGTCCCTGCTGTCAGGGAGCTCACAATCCAATGGCGGAGACAACATGCCAACGACCAGGTACAAGCACTATCCAGACAAGATAAACTGGAGATCAACAGAGGGAAGGCATTCAGGAGGGTGGGGAAAAGTTTCCTGTAGAAGATGAGATTCTAGCTGGGACTTGAAAGAAGTCAGGGAAGCTGAGAACATTCTGGGCATAGGAGATAACTAGAAAAAGACCCAAGTCTGGGAGATGGAGTGTCTTCTAGGAAGACATTGGATCATAGAGTTTATGGAGGGAGGTGAGAAGTATAAGGTGCAAGAAATCCAGAAAGGTGTGAGTGGTATCTGTGTGTGTGTGTTTGTGGCACAGAGAGGATTTTACATTTGATCTTGGAAAGTAATAGGGAACCACTGGAGTTTACTGAGTAGTGGTCAGATCTCCTTGAGAAAATTAGATAGCTGAGCAGAGGATGGACTGGAGTAGGGTGAGATTTGGGGCAGAAAGACCAAGCAGCAGGTGATTTTGTGGGGATCATGTTGTTCCAAAAGCCATGAAGGCAACTGAAGCAAGTGCTGTGGAGCACTTAGAACTTGGTCAAATATCAAAGACACAAATGTCATCTACTGCATCCTGGGTCATCCTGACTTTTGTCTTGCCACTAGACTTTGATGACTCTGGAAGAAAGAGTGAAGCTAATGACTTTGTGCAACTATGCCTCACTTAATCTATTTCGTGTGTCAAGACATCACTCCAGGATGTTATTGGTCCTCTTTGAAAATTAAGGTTAAGGAGCAGCTGGGTAGCACAGTGGACTGAGAGCCAGGCCTAGAGATGGGAGGTCCTAGGTTCAAATCTGGTCTCAGACACTTCCTAGCTATGTGACCCTGGGCAAGTCACTTAACCCTGCCACCTAGCCCTTACCACTCTTTTGCCTTAGAATCAATAACCACTATTGATTCTAAAATGGAAGGTAAGGGTTTAAAAAAAAAAAGAAAAGAAAATGAAGGGTGAGGGGGCAGTTAGGTGGCTCAACGGATTGAGAGCAAGGCCTAGAAATAGGAAGTCTTGGGTTCAAATCTGGCCTTGGAGAATTCCTAGCTGTGTTACCCTGGGCAAGTCCCTAAACCCCAATTGCCTAGCCTTTCCTCTTCTGCCTTGTAACCAATACACAGTCTTGAGTCTAAGATGAAAGGCAAAGGTTTTTAAGAAAAAAATAATAATAAAAAGAAAATGAAGGATGAACAGCAACAAGCAATTATCAATTCAGCTCACAGACTGTGCCAATCCAAAAGCTCTTGCTCATTGTTCCAAGACCAATCTACCATCTTTTCTGCTCATACCCTCCCAGGATGATAGTTCTTATGTCACTTCTTGCATGTAAGTCATTGCTGGTAATGTTACAATCTACTCGTACCTCTCCAAGCCTTTCTCCATTATCCCTGGGGGGTCCCTCAATTTTGGTTCTTTGGAGGTGGTGGTATTGTATCTGGCATTCCTGGGAAACCATTGTCCTTAAAAAATGAGCTTTTTTTCCATGTAAATGAAAACAATTGAAAATGAATAGTGTTAAATTATGATGAGCAAATTGGACCCCAAAGAAGATATGAGAAGATACTCCTCTTTCTTCTTCGTAGAGGTGGGGCCTATGGGTGTAGAGCATTGTAGGCAATCTTGAGTTTGGTTGATGTGTTGGTGGACTTTTAAAGTTTTTTCATTTTCTTTCTCTTTAGTTATTGTTCATTCATTTCAACTGTGCCCAACTTTTAGTGATCTCATCTGGAGTTTTCTTGGCAGAGATACTACAGCAATTTGCCATTTCCTTCTCCAGCTCATTTTACAGATGAGGAAATGGAGGCAAATGGATTTAAGTGACTTGTCCAGGGTTACATAGTTAATAAATGTCTGATGCCAGATTGGAACTAAGGAAAATGAGGCTTCCTAACTCCAGGAACAGCACATTATCCACTGTATCACTTAACTGCTTCTTTTCCTCTCTATCCTTTGCTACAGAAAGATGGGTTCTCTGGGAGGAGGATGAGGAAGGGAAATGTTGAGAAGTATAGATGATATAAAAACATAATATATCAATTATTTTTAATGAACCAGAAAGAGATGAATTTTTGTTTCAGAAAGGAACTTGTCAAAGGAGAAACTTGGGATGATCAAAGGAAAATGAGTTTCCTTTTCCATGAATTAAATTTGAAGACATTGCCCATCAGAAATGCCTGTCTATTAGGAGAAAGAACTCTGTCCACATCCAGAGAAAGAACAATGGGAGTAGAAACACAGAAGAAAAACAACTGCTTGATCACATGGGTTGATGGGGATATGATTGGGGATGTAGATTCTAAACAATCACCCTAGTGCAAATATCAATAATATGGAAATAGGTCTTGATGAATGATACATGTAAAACCCAGTGGAAGTGTATGTCAGCTACAGAAGGAGAGTGGGGGGAGGGAAAGAACATGAATCATGTAACCATGGAAAAATCTTCTAAATTAATTAATTAAATAAAAATTTTCAATTTAAAAAATGCCTGTCTAAGAAATATGGAAATATGGTCCTGCAGTCAGGAAGACCTGAGTTCAAATTTGGATTCAGACATTTACTAGCTGTGGGATCCCAGGCGAGGTCATTTAATCTCTATTTAACCTCAATTTTCTCAAATGAGAAATGTAAAAATGAGAATAATAATAGCAACTATCTCCCAGGGTTGTTTTGAGGATCAAATGTGATAATATTTGCAAATAACTCATCACAGAGGGACAAAAGGAGAGGGAGAGCAGAGGAGAACTTGTTAGGAGATTATTGTAATGATGATGATGATGATGATGATGATGATGGAATTACATCCAAAACTTGGTAGCAGGAATGGGGGCAGAGAAGGAAAGAATGGATAAGAAAGAGATTTTGAAAGAAAAATCAATAATATGTGATGAGTGGTGTCTGAATATGGATGTTGAGAGAAAGACTGAGTTTGGGAGCATGGATGACTATCCATGGAATATCCATGGAGTATGGATTGTGGATTTGTTAACAGAAATAGGGAAATTAGAGGGGTGAGCTGGTTTGATGGGAGAACTTGATTAGTCTTGAAAGCCTTAATCTAATGAAAAGAGAATCTTACAGAACAATTTCAGGCACGAAACACACATCCAACAACAGGACAGAGCCAAGGTATTTTGATGAGGGGGTGGGAGGAAGCTTTAAAATCCCATGGTTCCTGGTGCATGCTGGTTCCAGGAGCTGAGTTACTCTGAGCACTGTGTCTTTCTGTATCAGCAATTTGTACTTACTGCTGTCCTGGCCCATGTCCTGATTGATTGGGTAGGCTTAAAAGGCCGGGTTGCTTTTGAGAGCTCAATCTTGGAGCTTGTCATAGGTCATCTGCAGAGACCAAAAGGCCTGGAATGCACAGAAGGTTATAATTCACTTGAGAAGACATTATAAACCACAGCAGCACAACCCCAGCAGACAGTAATGGTAGCTGAGCCCCACAGACAAGCTCTGTCCTGTTACTCCCATCCAGGATGATTCATAATTAAAGCTTCCGGCACCAGGCAGAGAACGTTGGAATTTTCTGTGAAACATCATCAGTCGCTGTCAAATTTACAGGACTTTAAATATAATTCCCTGGCTCGTGATGTGCTCACATGTTTAAATCTGAGCTGTTTGCGCCCCTCTCCCCTCACTCATGCCATATGGAGAAGACCACAAGGGTGATGTGTTGGTGGGTCACAGGTATGAATTCTAGTTGGGAAAGCCAACCAGCTAAGACATTCAGAACGGTCCTTAGCACCCACCTATGTTTCTAGTCAGTCACTGAATGGGGGACCTTAGAGCTCAGCCAAGTCAAATGTATCTGAATCAAAATACCTGATTTTATAAAGAACAGTGATGTATAAAAGACACAAATGTAATAGGAGAGAGTCCCAGGGAATTCCTTGTACCCAGATCTCTGGACTTTAAATCAAGTAGTTGTTTTTAAACTGGAGTCTATAGGAGTTTTTTTAAAAAGCCCAAAACTTTTGGGTATTTCCATGTATAACCCAGATTGAATTGCTTGCCAGCTCCAGGAGGGAAGGAGGGAGTGAGACAATTTAGATCATATAACTTTGGAAACGTGGAAATCTGTTATTACATGTAATTGGTAAAAAAATAAAAATAGATAAATATTTGGGTATTTCTTAAGCATTTATTGTATTAGATATTTCACTGTTTCCTTTGTAGTAGTATGTATTTTGTTTTATGCATTTAAAAACATTATTCTAAGAAGATTGGGTAGGCTTAGTCCCTAGATTTCATCAGACTGTTTAAGTGTTCATGATACAAAACATGTTAGGAAACCCTGAAATGGCAGTTAATCTCCTAGTCTTGTGGTCTGAACTTTGACTAATTAAATAATGGACTTGAAGACCTTGACAGGTTAGAGCAGTGGTGGCAAACATTTTAGAGACCAAGTGCCCTAACTGCAACCCTCATGCCACATGTGAGCGTCCCCCTTACCCCAGACAGGGGAGGGAGGAAGTGCTCTCATTGGGCTCTGAGCAGAGGGGTGGATGATGTGAAAAATGTCCCTAGGTGTGGTGAAGCCCCCTCTGGTATATGTGCCACAGGTTCATTAACATGGGGATAGAGCAATGTGTTGAATTAAACCATAGGTCAAAAAACATTTTTTAAGCATCTACTCCATGCCAAGCACCTTGTTTGATTGGAGATTCAAAGAAAGGCAAAAGATATTCATTCCCTACTCTCAAGGAGCTCAGTCTAATGGAGAGGGAGGGAGACAACACAGAATAACTAGGTATAAATAACATAAAGATGAACTAAATTATAGGTAATCATAGAGGAAAGGCACTAGGATAAAAAGAAGATTGAGAAAGTATTCTTGTAGAAGGTGGGATTTTAACTGTGACTTGAAGGAAGCCAGGAGGCAGAGATGAAATGAGAGAGACAGACAGACAGACAGAGACAGAGAGAGACAGACAGAGAGACAGAGAGAGAGAGAGACAGACAGAGAGAGAGGGAGGGAGAAGAAAGGAGGGAGGGAGGGAGAAGGAGAGAGAGAGAGACAGAGAGACAGAGAGAGAGAAAGAGAGAGATAGATAGACAGACAGAGACAGACAGACAGAGAGGGAGGAGAGAGAGAGAGACAGAGACAGACAGAGACAGAGAGAGAGAATTATTCCAGGCTTGAAGGAGAGCCAGAGAAAATGCCTGGAGTAAAGAAATGGAGTGTTTTGTGGAATGAATAACAAGAAGGCAGTATCACTAGGTCACAAAATATTTAGAAGAGAGTAAGGTGTGAGAAGCCTGGAATTATAAGATGGGAGCAGATTGTGAAGGGCTTTGATTGCCAAACAGTGGATACTATATTGATCCTGCAGAAAGCCGGTGAAATTCATTGAATAAGAGATGACATGGTCAGTTCTATGATTTAGGAAGAACAATTTGATAGCCAAGTGGAAGACAGACTAGAATGAAGAGAGACAACGCAATGAGACCAACCAAAAGACTAATTAGGAAAGGCAGATGATGGCCCAGTGGATAGAGCCCTGGATCTGAAATCAGAAAGAACTGAGTTTGAATCTAGACTGGCTGTGTGATCCTGGGCAAGTCACTTAACCGCCACTTGCCTCAGTTTCCTCATCTATAAATTGGAGATAATAATAATACCTATGACCCAGAGTTGTGAGGATAAAATGAAGTATTTGTGAACTTTAAAGCCCTATAAAAATGTTGGTCCAGGGATGAAGTGATGAGGTCCTGTACTAGAGTAGTGTCAGTGTGTGAGGAGAGAAGAGTATGTGTACTTGAGATGTTAAGAAGGTAAAATCAACAGGACTTGGAAATAGCTTAAATGGGTGTGGGGATTAAGAAAGAGTGATGGCCCTTAGGTTGCAAACTTGGGTAACTGGAAGGATGGTGGTATCCTCCACAGTAATAGAAATATTCAGAAGAAGGGAGAATTTAGGGGAAAAAGGATGAGTTCCATTTTGGTCACAGTAAGCTTAAGATGTGTATGAAATATCCAGTTTAAGACATCCAATCTGCACTTGAAGATGTGAGTCTGGAGGACAACAGAGTAGCTTTGAGAAACGTTAGCATAGAGATGGTAGTTAAAACCATGGGAGTTGATGAAATCCCCAAAAGAAATAGTATAGAGGACAATAGTATAGAGACCTAGAACTTAGATCTAGAATTCTGGTGTCCAGCCTAGTGCTACATCCCATACCCTTGGCAAAAAGACTTTTTTTTTCTGAACTCTGGTGGAAGGCCCAGGATTTCTAGCTATGGCCTCTTATTTAGGGACCAATTCAGGAAAGAACTTTGTAGCAGACTTTATAACTCAAATTTGTACCACTGACAGTTGAGCTGAGATGGGTGTATCCAACACTAGCACCTGGCCCCTCTCCTGGAGCCAGGCTCTCCTCTGGGGTTTGGCATCATTCCTTCGGCAGCCTCTTTTGATCCCCTGTTCACTTGAAGGGCATTTGATAATTAATCTAATCCAGATAAAGATATTCTGTCTTCCCACCCTTCCCACTGGCAGACGTGGAATGAGTTACTCTTCTAAATGAACTTCTAATTTTAGTCCTGAGGGAAGGAAGAAAGAGAAGGAAAAGAATCTCTTATTACCAACAATTTCCTTTCCCTGGTCATAATACTGGACGGAGAAGCTAGAGCAAGCTCTCCAAGGACGCCATCTTCATTCTCCTCTTTAAATGGAGGAGTTCCCTTGGAATAAGCTTGTCAGGCTCTGGAAACATCTCATTGTCTTCTGGGAAAATGGCAAAAACCAAAGATAGTTACATCAAAATTTGGAGGGAGAAAGGCACTAATAGGCTGGGAGGATCAGGAAAAGCTGTATTTAAGGAAATAAGGGATTCTAGGAGATATAGGTAAAGAAAAAGGGAATTTCAGGCATGGGAGACTGCCAGTTCTAAGGCACACCAAAATGGGCTCCTTTTGCTCCATCACTTTGCCATCCCTCCTCCCATCAGCACCTCAACCCTTGCAGGTGGAACACCTTCTCCATGTTTTGGCCTTAAGCTCTGCACAGAAGCAGTTAATCCTTCCGTTCTTGGGATCTGTCATTGGTGGGGCTCAGCTCCCTGTCACTCCTAGGAAATTAAAGTCTCAAAAGGAAAAATGTTGTTGGAGGAGGAAAAGGTGGAACTCTAAGGGTTCAGAAAACAAATGATAATCACTAAGGGCTCTGAATGTGAAAGGCTACAGCTCACACACACACTTGGGGCTAAAGTAATATAGGGACAGGGCTCATGAGAATTGAGAAAGTCACATACAAAAACATTCATAGCTGTGCTCTTTGTGGTGGTAAAAAATTGGAAAATGAGGAGATGCCCTTCGATTGAGGGATGGCTGAACAAATTGTGGTATCTGTTGGTGATGGAATACTATTGTGTTGTAAGGAATGATGAACTGGAGGAATTCCATGTGAACTGGAACAACCTCCAGGAATGGATGCAGAGTGAAAGGAACAGAACCAAGAGAACATTGTACACAGAGACTGAATGTAATGGACTTTTCTACTAGCAGCAATGCAATGACCCAGAATAATTCTGAGGGACTTATAAGAAAGAACACTATCCAGAGAAAGAACTGTGGGAGTAGAAACACAGAAGAAAAACAACTGCTTGATCACATGGGTTGATGGGGATGTGATTGGGGATGTAGACTCTAAAGGATCACCCTAGTGCAAACATCAATAATATGGAAATAGGTCTTGATCAATGACACATGTAAAACACAGTGGAATTGCGCATTGGCTACAGAAGGGGGGAGGAGGGGAGGGAAAGAACATGAATCATGTAACCATGGAAAAATATTCTAAATTAATTAAAAATTTTCAATTAAAAAAAAGAATTGAGAAAGACAGTGAACCTGGAGGGTTTGAAGGGTCAACAGTGGGAATACTGAAGTCACCCAGGATGAGGGCAAAGTTGGGATGGGGAGAGCTGAGTAGACAGGAACAATAGGAAGACTACTAGTTCTAGAGTAAAAGGATATGGATTCTAATTCTCTCTCTGATGTTTTTAGAGCCTTGGACAAGTCACTTAATCTGTGTGCCTCAGTTGCTTCATATATAAAATAGGAGGAGGGTGTTGAGGTCTTTTCTAGCTTGAGATTTAAAATTCCACAGACTGTATATCTCCTTTGACCCAGGAATACTACTACTAAGTGAGTTCTTCAAGGGGGTCAAAGAAGGAGGGGAAGGTTCCATATCAGCAAAAATATTTACATTCCTTTATGTTCCGCTCTTCTTCAGCCAGTTTAGTTTATATATAGAGTGCCTTCCTGCTCCCCTTTGCCCTCCTAATTCTTT
This sequence comes from Monodelphis domestica, assembly GCF_027887165.1. Taxonomy (NCBI): domain Eukaryota; kingdom Metazoa; phylum Chordata; class Mammalia; order Didelphimorphia; family Didelphidae; genus Monodelphis; species Monodelphis domestica. Next base: position 708,610,277 of record NC_077227.1, read on the forward strand.
CTACCCAAACCTTCCCTCCTTCCTTTCTCCTTATCAGACACCTAATTAGGATCTGTAGTCTTGGTCAAGACCCTTCAATTTGACAAACATTTATTAAGTATGCAAAAACATCTCTTCTCCCCCATGGACCTCAGTTTTTTCATCTTTATTGTTAGAAGGTGGGAGATAGAACAAAAATCTTTTTGCCCCCTAACATTCATTCCATTGTAATCTTTTTTCCCTCTCTACTATTTCCCTGGGTGATCTCATCAGCTCCCACAGATACAATATCATCTCTAGGCAGATGATTCTTGTGTCTACTTTTCCACTATTATCTTCTCACCTAACCTCCAGTCTCATACTTCCAACTACTGATTGGATATCTGGAATGCACCTATTAGTATATTCCCAGATCCCAGGAATGGGAGGATACCCATATTGGTTGCCTCACAGACGTTTTCAATTCAACATGCCTAAAACTGAACTCATCTTTCTCCCCAAAACCCTTGTCCTCTTCCAAACTTTCCTATTACTGTTGAGGGTTCTGCCAATCCTCTCTGTCACCCAAGTTCAAAAGCTAGATGGCATCTTTAACTCAATTCTATTCACCACACCTATTAAGTACTATTGATTTCAACTTCATTACATCTAATATATATGCTTCATTCTGCCCACCCTAGTTTGGGACCACATCGCCCCTTACCTGAACTAATGCAACAGCCTTCTAAGTAATCTCCCTGCCTCAAATGTCTACCCACTCTAGTCTGTCTGTCAAATTGATCTTCCCAAAATGTCTCTGACCTTATCACCCCTAATTCAGTAAACTCCTTTTTATTATCTCCAGTATTAAATATAAAATATAAACTCATTTGTTTGGACTTTTTAAAAATTCTATTTTGTTTTATTTTTAGTTCCAAATTTTCTTCATCCCCTTCCCCATCCCACACATTGAAAAAGGCAAGAAGAACAAAATACATTATAAATATGTATAGTCACACAAAACAAATTTCTGTATTAGGGAAGGAAGGAAGGAAGGAAGGAAGGAAGGAAGGAAGGAAGGAAGGAAGGAAGGAAGGAAGGAAGGAAGGAAGGAAGAAAGAAAGAAAGAAAGAAAGAAAGAAAGAAAGAAAGAAAGAAAGAAAGAAAGAAAGAAAGAAAGAAAGAAAGAAAGAAAGAAAGAAAGAAAGAAAGAAAGAAAGAAAGAAAGAAAGAAAGAAAGAAAGAAAGAAAGAAAGAAAGAAAGAGAAAGAAAGAAAGAAAGAAAGAAAGAAAGAAAGAAAGAAAGAAAAAGAAAGAAAGAAAGAAAGAAAAGGAAGGAAGGAAGGAAAGAAGGGATGGAGGGAGGAAGGGATGGAGGGAGGAAGGGAGGAAGAAAGAAAGAGAAAGAAAGAAAAAGAAAGGAGGGAGGGAGGAAGGAAGAGAGAAGAAAATGTTTTATTCTGTATTCTGAGTATATAGTTCTCTATCTAGAAGTGGATAGCATATTTCATCATGCATCTAGAACTGTGGTTGGTCATTGTGTTGATTACAAGTACCAAGTCTTTCTAAGTTGATTATCTTTATAATATAGCTATTACTGTATAAATTGTTCTGGTTTGTTCACTTCACTTTGCAAGCTTTTTTCTGAAGCCATCTCCATCATTTCTTAAAGCACAATAGTATTCCATCATATTTATATTCCATAACTTGTTTAGTCATTCATTCCCCAGTTAATGGATACTACCCCAGTTACCAATTCTTTGCCACCACAAGAAGAGCTACAAAACACTTTTGTATATATGGGGCCTTTTCTTCTTTCCTTAATCTCTTTGGATATAGACCAAGTAATAGTATCAGACAGAGTAGCTTTGAGTACTGCAAGATATTTCCCATTTCCTGCTTTTCTTTTAGTTTTAGCTGTATTGGTCTTATTTGTACAAAACTTTTTGAATTTTATATAATTTTAATTACTTTAAATTACCTATCTAATTTTATGTATTATCCATTTTACTTCCTAGGAACCACTCTATTATTTGGTCATAAACTTTTCTCTTATCCATAGACCTGACCGGTAATTTCTTTCATATTGTTTCTTTCGTTTGTTTCTATCAACCTTATATTTAAATCATGTACCCAATTCAGGGCTTATCTTGGTGTATGGCGTGAAATGTTGGTCTATAGCTAGTATCTTCCAGACCACTTTCCAGTTTTCCCAGAAGTTTTTGTTGAATACTGAGTTCTTGCCCCAATTTTGAGATCTTTGGATTTTTCAAATAGTATGTTACAGTGATCATTTGCTTCTGTATATTAAATACCAAATCTGTTCCACTGATCAATCTTTCTATTTCTTACCCAGCACAAAAATTTTTGGACAATTATAGATTTTTAATGTAGTTTGAAATCTGGTACTGCTGGGTCTCTTTCTTTCCCAGTTTTAAAAATTGCTTCTCTTGATATTTTTGACCTTTTTTTCCTCCAAATGAATATTATTCTCCTTTTTCTCATTCTTTGGTAGTTTGATTGGTGAGGCACTAAATAAATAAATTAATTAAGATGGCATTGTCAGTTTTATTACATTGACTCAGCCTATCCAATGAGGAATTGATATTTGTCCAATTATTTTGATCTGTATTTGTGTGAAGAATGTTTTGTAATAGTGCTTTTATAGTTCCTCTGTGTGTCTTGGCAGATAAGCTCCCAAATATTTTATACTGTCTACATTTACTTTAAATGAAATTTCTCTATTTTTTCCTGCTAGGTTTTATTGGAAAAAACCAGAAATACTCATTTGATTTCCTGCAATTGCTGAAATTGTTAGTTTTTAAAGTTGCTTCTCTAGCATTCTTTAAGTAATCCATCTTATCTGCAAAAAGTGATACTTTTAGTTCTTCTTTGCACATGCTTACTCCTTTGATTTCTTTTGTTTGTTTTAGTACTCTCCCTGGCATTTCCAATACAATATCAAACAATAATGGTGATAATGGACAACTGTTCATCTTAATGGAAAAGCTTCTAGTTTATCCCCATTACAGATAGTACTTACTCTTGGTTTTAGATAAATACTACTTGTCATTTTAAGGAAATTTCTATTTATACCTGTACTTTCTAGTGTTTAACAATTTATGGGTTTTGCATTTTGTCAAAAGCTTTTTCTGGATCTATTGAAATAATATTTTGTTTGTTATTAATATGATTAATTATATGTATAGTTTTCCTAATACTATATCATTTCTGCATTCCTAGTATAAATCCAGGCTAGTCATAGTATATGATTTTTTTGTGATATATTGCTAAAATAGCCCTGCTTATATTTTAAAATTTTTGCTTAAATATTCATTATGGAAATTGGTCTATAGCTTTCTTTCTCTTTTGAACTTCCTGGTTTAGGTATCAATACCATATTTGTATCATAAAAGAAATTTGGTAGGATTCCTTTTTTAAAAATATTTTTCCAATTACATGTAAAAATAATTTTAAACATTCATTTTCTAAAAATTTGAACTCCCTATTCTCTCCCTTATCCCTGAATCAATAAGCAATTTTACACAAGTTGTACATGAGCAATCATGCAAAAAAAGCCAAAACAAACCTGGTCAGATTGTAGAAGACACATATGAAAAAAAGAAAAAAAGAAAGGGAGGAAGGAAGGGAAGAAAGAAAGAAACCCACAAAGAAAACAAAGTGAAAAATAGTATGCTTCAATCTGCATTCAGACTCCATCAGTTCTTTATCTGGATATAGATAACATTTTTCATCAGGAGTAGGACTCCTTCCTTATTTTTTCAAAGATTTTATGAAGTATTAGAATTAATTATTTTTAAAATTTTGGGTAGAATTAATTTGTAAATCCATCGAGTCCTAGAGTTTTTTCTTCAGAAATTCACTTATGACATTCAATTTCTGTATCTAAGACTGGCCCAGCAAAATTCGTCAAAGTGATCCAGCTCTTTCATGTCGACATGACAGGGGATGTCCTATCTGGTGGAGAGACTTTCGATCACTTCAACATCTCCAATGTCGTGAAACAAGGCTGTGTCCTCGCTCCGGTACTATTCAACCTATACTTCACCCAAGTATTACGACATGCTGTGATGGATCTAAATCTGGGCGTCTACATCAAATACCGACTGGATGGCTCACTATTCGACCTTCGCTGCCTGACTGCAAAAACAAAGACCACAGAGAGACTCATCCTGGAAGCTCTCTTCGCAGGTGACTGTGCTCTCATGGCCCACCAAGAAAATCATCTCCAAACCATTGTGCACAGGTTCTCCACCGCAACAAAACTGTTTGGCCTCACTATCAGCCTCAGCAAAACAGAGGTGCTGTTCCAACCCGCACCAGGGAGGCCAACGAACCAGCCGTGCATTACAATCAATGGCACACAGCTTTCTAACGTCAACACTTTCAAGTACCTGGGCAGCACCATCGCCAACGATGGGTCCCTAGACCACGAGATTAATGCTAGGATCCAAAAGGCCAGCCAGGCACTCGGGCGGCTGTGCTGCAAAGTCCTCCAACACAGCGGTGTAAGCACTGCGACGAAGCTCAAAGTGTACAACGCAGTGGTCCTCAGCTCGCTCCTGTACGGTTGTGAGACATGGACACTGTACCGGAAGCACATGAAACAGCTGGAGCAATTCCACCAACACTCCCTCCGGTCAATCATGAGGATCCAATGGAAGGACCGAATCACCAACCAGGAAGTCCTCGACAGAGCCAACTCCACCAGCATCGAAGTCCTGGTCCTCAAAACCCAGCTACGATGGTCTAGACATGTCATCCGCATGGACCCACAGCGAATACCAAGACAGGTATTCTATGGTGAACTGTCAGCTGGACTCGGGAAACAAGGTCGGCCAAAGAAAAGATTCAAGGATCAGCTAAAGTCCAACTTGAAGTGGGCTGGCATGACACCAAAGCAACTAGAACTCGCTGCCTCTGACAGAAGCAGCTGGTGAACCCACATTAACCAGGCCGCCACCACCTTTGAAGATGAGCGATGTCGACGTCTTGCCGCTGCGCGTGAACGCCGACACCAGGCCACAACCGCACCTCCCGTAACAACTGGTGTCCCAGGCCCCATGTGCCACAAACTCTGCACCTCAGCCTTTGGACTCCAAAGCCACATGAGGGTACATCAATAGATGATAATGCACAAAGACAATTGTCATTCTCAGTCACTGAGAGACTACCACTACTACTACTATATAAGACTGAGTTTCTAAAGTATTCTATTTCCTGTTCTGTTAACTGGGAAATATATATTTTTGTAAATATCCATTCATTTAATTTATATTGTCGGTTTCATTGGTACATAGTTGGTGAAATCAATCCTAATAATTGCTTTTTTCTTCTTGGTTGTAAATTTACCTTTTTTTACCTTTGATGCTGGCAATTTGGTTTTCTTTCTTTTTTTAAATCATATTAGCCAATGACTTATCTATTTTATTATTTTCCCCTAAGAATACTGGCTCTTGAATTATTTAATTTTTTAACTTTCAATTTTACTATTTTCTCCTTTCGTTTTCAAGATTTTTATTTTGGTGTCTAATTGGGAGTTTTTAATTAGTTGATTTTCTACTTTTTTAGGTTGCATGCCCAATTGGTTGATCTATTCTTTCTTTTATTGATGAAAACATTGAGATACAGATTTCTCCCTATTATTTTGGCTACATCTCACAAATTTGGTATGTTGTCTCATTGTTTTTATTATTTTTAATGAAATTATTATTTCTATGGTTTGTTCTTTTACCCATTTATTCTTTAGGATTGAATTATTTGGCATCCAATTAATGTTTAATTGAATTTTTCAATTAATGTAGAAACATTTTTGACAATTTTTTCTGACATTTTACCATTCAGATTCTCTCCCACCCACCCACATTCCCCACAACGCAATAAATAACCTGTTACAGGTTATATCAATGCTTTCATGCAATAAATATTTCCATATTTCCCATGCCATGGCAGAAGATATACATCACACATACAATAAAAAAATCATGAAGGAAATAAATGAAAGATGTCGAATCTTCATTGATGATTCCAATATTTCCTTCTTTTCCTTTGAATAGTGGTTTTTTAAAATTGTGAATTCCTTGGGATTATCTTGGGTCCTTGTTTTGCTGATAATAATTTAATCCATCACAATTGATCATAAATATATTTCTGTTACTATAGATTGGTCTCCTGGATCTGTTCATTTCACTTTGCATCAGTTAATATAAGTTTTGGCAGGTTTTTCTGAACTTATCCTGTTCAGCATTCCTTATGGCACAATAGAATTCCATTATAACTATATATTATAATTCATCCATCCATTCTCCAATTGATGGACATCCCCTCTGTTTCCAGTTCTTTGCCACTACCAAGAAAGCTGCTAAAAATATTTTTGTGCAAGTAGGTCTTTTCCCCTTAAATCTTATCTCTTTGGGATACAGACCTAGTAATGGTATTATAAAGCACCACTTTAAAGAACCATGATGAACTTTTTTGTGATAAACATTTGCCCAGGTGAATAAACAACTACTAAAAGTAGTTTAATTTAAGCCAGTCCTTTCAATCAAAATCTACTGAGAGCTCTTCTATTTGTCTGTCTTTCTCATCCACATAAATATAAACTTTTTTTTTGTCGTCTTCCTCTCCACTTTGCTGCCTTGAAATTTAGATCCACTAGTGGAATTATTGGTCAAAAAGTATGCGTAGTTTTGTGACCCTTTGGGCATGGTTCCATATTGGTCTCCAGAATGGTTGTATCAGTTCACAGTTCCACCAACAGTACATTAGTGTTCCAATTTTCCACATCCCCTCCAACATTTATCATTTTCCGTTTTGGTCATATTAACCACTCTGATAGGTAAGAGGTGATATCTCAGAGTTATTTTTATTTGCATTTCTCTAATCAATAGTGATTTAGAGCATTTCCTCATATGACTAGAGATAGTTTTAATTTCTTCACTTGAGAACTGCCTGTTCATATTCTTTGAAGATTTATCAATTGGAGAATATACAATTAATTTTTAATCTAAGCTCCAAAGGTCTTTTACCAAAGTTCATTTTTATTGCATTGTTTAATGCAATTTTTGTGAGGGTACCATGAATGGCTGAAGAATGGGTATACTCCTTTCTATACATATTCAATATTCTCCAGAAATCTATAATATCTAACTTTTCAAAAAACTCTATTCACATCCTTAACTTTTTTCTTGTTTATTTTATGATTAGCTTTACCAAGGTCTAAGAGCAGGTAAATTGAGATCCTTCACCTGTATAGTTTTGCTGTTTCCTCATTTAACTTCTTCCTTAAGAATCTAAATGTTATGTATTTTAGCAAAATGTCATTTGCCTGTTTATCTTTTTAATTAGGTTTATTTTTGCTTTTGTTTTGTCTGAGATTATGATTATTAGTCTACCTTTTTACTTCAACTGAAGCCAATAGATTCTGCTCCAGTACTTTATTTTATAAAGAATATATTGTTGGAGGGCAGCTGGGTAGCTCAGTGGATTGAGAGCCAGGCCTAGAGATGGGAGGTCCTGGGTTCAAATCTGGTCTCAGACACTTCCCAGCTGTGTGACCCTGGGCAAGTCACTTGACCCCCAATAACTGGCCCTTACCACTCTTCTACCTTGGAGCCAATACACAGTATTGATTCTAAGACGGAAGGTCAGGTTTTAAAAAAATAAAAATAAAATTTAAAAAGAGTACATTGTTGGGAGAAGCTAGGTGACTAAATGGATAGAGAGTTAGGCCTCGCAATGGGAAGTTCTGGGTTCAAATTTGACCTCATACATTTCCTAGTTGTGTGACCCTGGCTTAGCCCTTGCTACTCTTCTGCCTTGGAATTGATACTTAGTATTAATTTTAAGACAAAAAGTAAGAGAGTTTGGAGGAAAAAAAGAATATATTGTTAGATTCTATTTTCTAATCCATTCTGCTATCTTCCATTTTGTAGGTGAGTGTATAACATTCATATTTACAGTTACAATTATTATGCATTTCCTTACATCTCATTCTCCTATACTTTTCTTTCTCTGTTTGCCCTATCCCTTCTTTATGAATGTTTTGCTTCTAACTACTCTCTCTTAATCTGTATTTCCTCATATTATGTTCCTCCTTTTCCCTAATGCATTTCTCTTTGATCTCTATTAAGTAAAATTAATTTCTGAACCCAAATGGCACAGAGTAGCTACTATATAAATACTTATTCCTTTCCTTTTCTCCTGTCATATTAACTTTGAACCATAAAAGAATTTCTCTTTAAGGTGGGCAACTCAACCAGTTCAGAATTGTATTAAGATCTTGTCCATGTTGCCCCATCTTCTCTACAAGAATAGGACAAGATACTTTATCAAATGATTTATTTAAAGTCTAGGTAAATGGTATCTGATTCCTCTGATCTAAAAAAAAAGAAAAAGAATGATAAAAAGTAGAAGAGAGCTATAGACCTCAATCTTATTCCTGTCATGTATTATCCATGTATCTCATGACCTGTTTTTATTGAAGCCACACCAGATTCTCTCTAACCCTTCTATAAGTTTATAATTAATGACGTTGTAGAATTTCCCCAGGAATTAAAATTATACTGACCAACCTATTTATAGATAATAGGATTAATTCTTTTTGAAACTGGAGAAAAATGTGCCATTCTTCATACATGTGGGGTCTTCTCCATGATTTTTGAAATTTCACCGCTGGGGGCTTGAGCTAGTAATCCCAGTACTTTCGACTGGAGAATGTCTCTCATTTGGGTCAGGTAGTTTAACTTCATCCAGGGCAGACAGGTTATAGGAGTAACTTGCCACAAAATTCCATCTGTGCTCCACTCTCACACCATTTTGGAGATCTACTAACAAGAATGTCTTAGGGAGCTTGTAATTGTCAAGCACCTCCAGCATTTTTTTATTATTTCCACTTTTTGTCAGCTTTGCTAATTTTCTGAGTGTGAGGTGAAACCTCAAAATTATTTTGATGTGCGTTTTTCTTATTATTTAAGATCTGAAGCAGCCTCTCACATGGTTATTAATAATTGGCAAGTCCTCTTTTGGCAACTTTTAAGAACCGCTTATCCCATGAGATAATAGCTCTTTGTCTTATAGAGTTGTTTTGTTCCCTGTGTAGCTTGAATAGCAGACTCTTATTTGAGATAGTGAATGCAAATATTCCTTCCTCCTCCCAACCCCTAATCACTGAATTCCTTGTTATTCTAGTTGCACTGATTTTGTTCCATCAAAAGATTTTCAGACTTATGAGAAAGAAGCTATCCACATTCAGAGAAAGAACTGTGGGAGTGGAAACGCAGAAGAAAAGCATATGGTTGATCACATGGTTCATTGGGGACATAATTGGGGATATTGACTTTAACATGGAAATAGGTTTTGAACAATGATACATGTATAACCTAGTGGAATTGCTCATCAGCTCCAGGAGGGGGGAGGGAAGAGGGGAGGGAAAGAACATAGATCATGTAACCATGGGAAAATATTCTAAATTAATTAGTTAATTTTAAAAAATAAATAAAAATATAATATTTTCAACACCAAATCATTGGAATGATCTAATTTAGCTTTTGTGATTATATCTAACTCTTGTTTGGTCAAAAATTTTTAATCATTTAACATTTGTACAACCCAGTGGAATTGCTTGTCAGCTCTGGGATGGGGGGGAGGGAAGAGGGGAGGGAAAGAAAATAAATCATGTAAACATGGAAAAATATTTTTAAATAAATAAATACTTTTTTAAAAAGAAGTTTTAATCATAGCTGTGAAAAATGCCTGACTTTGTTCTCTTCATTTTTTTTTGTTCTCTTCATTTTTAATGGTGCAGTCTCTAATATTCAAGTCACTTATCCATTGGGATATAGGTGTCTAAATGATGATCTAAACCTAATTTCTGTCAACTATTTTCCAATTTCCCTAGCATGTCTCATCAAATATTGAGTTCTACCCCAAAGAACTGATGTTTTCAGGTCTACTAAACTCTGTTGTTGTTGTTGTTTTTGTTTAATTCTTCCTAACTCTTCCATTTCTAATCTTTTTACCTAATTTACATTTCTATTTTTTAACCAGTACCAAATAATTTTATTAGCATTTCTATATTTTTCCAACAAAAATCAGCAGCAAGAGTTAGAAAGAGAAACTCCATTCAAAATCATTCTAGATAATATAAAATATTTGGGAATCTATCTGCCCAGACAAACACAGGAATTATTTACACACAGATAAAACTAGATCTAAACAATTGGAAAAACATTAATTGCTCATGGATAGGATGAGCTAATATAATAAAAATGATGTTCCTACCTAAGTTACTTTACCTATTCAGTGTCATAGCTATCAAACTACTCAAAAAAACTATTTTAGAGAATTAGAAAAAATAATAAAATTCATCTGGAAGAATAAAAATAAAATAAAATAAATAAAAAAAAACAAAATATCAAGGGAATAATGAAAAAAAAAGAAAGATGGGGGTGTAGCAGTACCAGATGTTTAACTAGTACCAAATAATTTAAGACAGCTAGGTTGCACAATGGATAAAGAGGACCTGAGTTCAAATTCAGTTTTAGACACTTACTAAGATTTCACTAAGGACACAGTTGGGTCTTCTTTCATTCCCTTGATTCCCCAGCACTTATTTTCCTGATTATCAGAGGATGGACATCTCTAGCTGATCCATACATACATATACTGATCTTGAAGAGACCCTCAAGTTGAATCTAGAATTAGATAGGAAGAAGATGGTGGACTGGACTGCCTGTGGGGAAGTGTGCAATGCTTTTAATGATTCCAAGCCTCTCTCAGATCTGTAAGCCCACCTTTTTAAAGCCCACCTTTTAAATCTTCTTCCAGGGATGCTTGAGTATCATCACCTCTGAAGAATCAAAGCTATGGGTCACCCAAAGGACTGTGGAAGAACGTGTGAGTGACAGGTTCTAATGCCTTGCCAGATAAGAGATGTTCAAAAGAGTCAGCATAAGGGAGAGATCATCAGAGAAGGATATGCCAGGAAAGGATGTCAGTAAAAGAAACAACGGATAATCAATGAGGCAGCCTGCTTGAAACATTAGTATCCTCTCAATGTCAAGAGAGTTAGAAGAACGCTTATATAGCACATCAAGGAGACGGGGTGTGCAGAATTTAAGCTAGAACGTGGACTGGAGTCTCAAAGGATGAGGAGGAATAGCAGAGCCATAAGCAACAATTTGAATGAAATCTAGGAGGGGGGCATCACCAAAATGTCTACTTTGTTGCATAACCTCCTGCTGTTAAGGATGGCATAATTATGAAGAGAAAATATTCCCTCTGCTCCTCCCCAAAACAAACCAAAAGTAGCACAGGTTCAGATCAATCCCAAATTCAATAACGTTTCTTTACCACCTACTATGTGCCAGGTCCTGTGCTAAACACTGGATATACAAATAGGAAAATGAAAGACAAACCCTCAAGGAGCTAACAGACTAATTGGTCAGGCAGGAAAGCAGTTGCAGATGGGAATAGGAAATTTAGAGAGATCATTTTTTAAAGTTATCAGAATCCATTTCCTAAGAACTAAGGTAATTTCTGGAGTCCTCTAAAATTCTCCTCCCTGTAGCAAAACTACACTGATGGTTCCACTCTAGTTTGTCTGAAATTAGAGGAAATCCTCACCTATATGGCATTCCCAAGACCCAATCCAACAATAAACAGAGGAGCCACAGAATAAATGTTGAATTTGAATTTTTCAGGTTTTCTGGAGCAATGATTTTTGAAATCACTTGATTCTGCTTCTTTTTAAAAATTTTATTTTATTAAGGAGGGAGGAAAAGAAAATAATCTTTTTCCCCAATGAATAATGTTTGAAAATGATCAAATATGTTTAAAAATGTTTAAAAGGGAAAAAAGATTATAAAGATATTAAAATATTATAGATTTTCCAAAAAGTCATTATCTTAAGGATTTTTTTATTAAAGAAAATATTTTGGCAGAATTTTAAAAAAAACACTTTTTTTCCCCACGGTTACATGATTCTTGTTGTCTCCCTCCCCTCTCCCCGAGTTGACAAGCTATTCCAGTGGGTTATACTCATTCAAAGCCCATTTCCATATTATTTATTTTTGTAATAAAATAATCTTTTAAAACCAAAACCCCAAAACATATACCATATAAATAAGTGATGAATCATGTTTTCTTCTGGATTTCTACTTCCACAGTTCTCTCGATGTTGATAGCATTCTTTCTCATAAGTCTCTCAGAATTGTAGTTACTGTGTACAGTGTTCTCCTGGTTCTGCTCATTTCACTCTGCATCAGTTCATGTAGATCTTTCTATTTCTTATAGAAATCCATCGACTCATTATTCCTTTGAGCACAATAGTATTCCATCACCATCATACACCAAATTTGTTCAGCCATTCCCCAATCGAGGGACACCCCCTCATTTTCCAATTTTGTGCCACCACAAAGAGTGTGGCTATAAATATTTTTGTACAAACAGAACTTTTCACCTTTTTTTTCATCTCTTTGGGATACCTGATTCTGCTTCTGATTGGAACATTTGTCCCACCCCTGGGCAGTGGGAGAGTCAACAATTAAATTGTTTGTTTAGAAAAGCTTCCATTGGGGAGTTCAGGCTAGCTCTTCATCCAAAGGGCACTCAGGTACTTCATTCACTAGGTAGGAAAATAACAGAAATAAGGCATTTCCTGACTTCCTTCAAGCCTCAGCTTGAAATCATACCTTCTACAGGAAGCCTTTCCTGTTCCTCCCTTACTGCAACTGCCTTTCCTCTGTTCATGCTCTCCATATCTCATTTGTATGGTTATTCTCTTTTACCTTGCTTTGTAGTCCCATCACTCAACTCAGTGCCTGGCACATAATAGGTGCTTAATAAATGTTTATTGACATTCGTGTCATGTGATTTCTGATGATGGTAGGCATGGAGGAGGAGGCCAGTGGCCAAAAAGGTGATTTTTTTCCATTTATTGCTTTGTTAAATCGACCTCCCATCTGACCACTGAAAGGGATCCTAAGTATCTGGGAGGAAATGAGAGCTCTGAATCTCTCTCCAGCTGTGTGTTTACTTAATGACTGCCATTTCACCAGCCCCAGTTTATGTTTAACTATCTGGCTAATGGCTTTAGCGCCTCCCCTTAGAGGATGGAGGTGGGTCAGGAATAAGCAGAAAATCTAACTGCAGGGTCCTACTCCTGGGGGATGGACTACTTGAGAGGATGGGGCTACTTTGCATTTATTTAACATCTTTCTCAGGCTCATAAAGCTTGCCCCAGGTGGGAACGGGAAGCACACAAGTTTTCTGTTCCCTTTATGGCTGGCATTCTGTGCTCAGGCACCCTGCACAAACTTCATGCATTTAATGAGGCTCCTGCAAGGATCCAATTCTACCCCCTCCCCGGAAGCACAGATTTATGATGCTTTCTCCTAGAAGCCCACTCAGACTCTCAGAACTGGCATCTCAGAGTTGGAGGAGATCCTCAAGGTCAGCTAGCGGCTTTTTGGGGGATCCCCCAGAACCCCTCTCTCTCAGGTTGTCACCTAGTCTCCATGTAGTTAGCCAATGAGGATTTGTTCAATGGAAACTTCAAGGTAGTAAACTCAATTGGGTTGACACGTATTTATTAGATGTTCACTCTGTGTCAGGCATATAAAATAAGGCAAGAACTCCAACTCCTTGCCCTCAAGGGGCTCACATTCTCATGGAAGAGACAACACTTGTTTACGTGTATTTTTATGCTAGGGACAGGTACAAGCTATATACAGAGTGGATGAAAGTAATCGGAAAGAGGAAGGCATTAGTAGTTGTGGGGCTTCAGGAAAAGCCCCCCCCCATAGAAGATGGGATCTGATTTACAAACCATTAGATTGTAAACTCCTTCATTAAATTGTAAGCTCTGGAGGGCAGGGGCTGTCTTGTGCCTCTTTTGGGAACCCCAGCACCTACTATGATGCCTGGCACATAGTAGGTGCTTAATAAACATCTAGTAATTGATTGTCTCAGAGTCTTGAGGGAAATCAGGGGGGAAAAGGCTCCTGTCATTCTTCACTCTCCAGGTAATTATTTAACTTTTATTTAAAAACTCTTACCTTCCACCTTAGAATTAATACTACGTATTGGTTCCAGGGTAGAAGGGTAGCAAGGGATAGACAAAGAGGGTTAAGTGATTTGCCCAGAATCACGCAGCTAAGAAGTGCCAGAAGTAATATTTGAACCCAGGACCTCCCATCATTAAGTCTGCCAGTCTATCCACTGTTAACTCTCATTTATTAAGTGCCTACTAAATATGAAGACATGCAGCATCGAAGATACAAAGCCCCAAACAATCCCTTCTTTTATAGTTCACAGTCTAATAAAGAAGTCAATTTATGAACAACTATGTACAAAAAGATCTACAGCATAAATTAGGGGTCATCTCAGAGTAGGACACTAAGATTAAGGAGGATTTTAGCTGAGTCTCTGGAGAAGGGAGGAAAATAACTAATATTTATATAGTGTAATTAAGGATTACAAAGTATTTTATATAAATTCAATCTTTACCTCTACCTTTCAAAGTAGGTTTTATTATTATTTTTTTAAACCCTTACCTTCCACCTTAGAATCAATTCTTGGTTCTAAGGCAGAAGAGTAGTGAGGGCTGGGCAATGGGGATTAAATGACTTGCCCAGGGTCACACAGCTAGGAAGTGTCTGAGGTCAGATTTGAACCCAGGACCTCCCATCTCTAGGCCTAGCTCTCAATCCATGGAGCTACCCAGCTGCCCCCAGGTGTTATTTATTATTATGTTACATGTTACATGTCTGAGGATTTAAGTGGCTTGCCTAAGGTCACAGAGAAAGAACATGAGAGTATTATTTGTTTGGTCATGTCTAGTAATCTCTTGTCCCATTGTTGTAGTTGTTTTAGTTATTAACAGTCATGTCCAATGTTTCATGATCCCACTTTTAAAAAAATTTTTTTAATTTAAAATTTTTTAATTAAAATTTTAAAATTATTATTATGCAAAACACATTTCCATATTGGTCACTATTATAAAAACACACTCATGCAAAACCAAAGCCACTTTGGGTTTTCTTGGAGAAAATACTAGAATGGTTTTCCATTCCCTTCTCCACCTCATTTTATGAATGAGGAAACTGAGGCAAGCAGGGTTAAACGATTTGCCCATGGCCACCCAGTTAGGAAGTGTAGCAGGAGAGATTTGAACTCTGGAAATTGAGTCTTGCCTGACTCCAGACCTGGTGCTCTAGTCACCAAGCCACCTAGTGGTGTTAGTACTAGAATTCTGGTTTCCTTGACTGTCAAGTCCAGCATTCTGTCCACTACTCCACCTCACTCTGGTTCAAGTTTAAATCTACCATAAATCCATGCAATGACTAACCATGACCTCAGAGAGAAGACCAGTGATAAAGGATGCTACCTTCCTCCTAACAAAGAGGTAACAGTCTTAGGGTGCAGAAAGAGCCTCATTTTTGGACATGAGCAACACTGCAATTTATTTCCTTGTTTATTTGTTTATTTGTGACAAAGACTTCATTTTCCTTTTTAATTTTAAATTGGAGATGGGGGAGAGAGGGAGAGAAATTCCATTCTTGTTCATTAAAAGTGAAACAAAATGGGAAAAAATGTTAAAAATCAAAGATAATTTAAAACTTCATGTCAGCCAGTATTTTCCCCAGAGAGCTATATAGATGAAAGGCTAGCTTTTAACTTTCTTTTCCCACCCAGACTAATCTAGACACAAAGAAGCCAGCACTAACAGGCACCTTAAAGGCTTTCCAGTTTTTAAGCCAACTCTATGAGGGAATGGATCCTGGCTTACCTCCCACTTTCCACATAGTTACTGCTTGTTGAATGAATCCAATTTCTAATTCTAATAATGAATCAGATGAATGAACACCCCATTTTAAAGAGGAGAGGAAAGACTTATGGCAGGGAGTCGTAGGAGCAAAAGGCAACCTTCCCTTCCTTCTATCATCTCTTTCTCTCAGTTAGGGAAGGGAGATTTTTGGAGTGTTTCCTAGGGCCCTGACCCCTCTATTCTTAGTTGTCAAAAGATCTTAGAGCTGAAAGGACCTTCTCATTTTATATATGAGGAACCTGAGGCCCAGAAAAGTGATGTGACTAGTCTAAGGTCACACAGGTAGGAAATGACTGAGCAGAGGTCAAATCCAACCCGGAAAATCTAAATTCCAAAGAGGTGATCAATTTAATTTAATTTATTTTGTAAATTCTGAACTTAACACCACATAAAGTTAGCAATTCTGCATCCAGAATAAACTGGGGGGGGGGGGGTGTAGACTTTAAGTGAAACTAGGAATCTCTATTACATACATTTTGCTTTTCTTTTGAGGCATATAAATATGAATTTAAAATTAATAATATAAATACAAATTCAATATGCAACTTTCCTTTTGGGGGTAATATTTTATTTTTTCTCATTTACATGTAGAAACAATTTTTACATGTTTTCTCACATTTTGAGTTCCAAATCCACTCCTCTCCCTCTCTTCTCTTCTACCTAAAATGGTATGCAATTTGATATAGGTTATACATGTGCAATCATGCAATATATAACTTTCAAAGATGAACTACTTGTGATTTTCTTTCTTTCTTTCTTTCTTTCTTTCTTTCTTTCTTTCTTTCTTTCTTTCTTTCTTTCTTTCTTTCTTTCTTTCTTTCTTTCTTTCTGTTTACTGGTAAGGGCTAGGAACTTGGGAAATGGTTTAGGTCGAATCTGAACCCAGAACCCCCCTTCTCTAACCTGGGTTCTCAATCCACTAAGTAGGTCCTGCCTCCCAAACCCTCCAGCATTAAAAAAAAACAACAAAAAAACCTTTAATTAGTCTCTTTTATTTCTTCTTTTTTTGTTGTTGTTTCTTTGGAAACCCTCATCCCTCCCCCTCCTCTTTTCCTTTAACCCTCCCCCATTGAAAAGACAAAGAAAACCCTCCCTGGTAAATAAATAATATGCATAGTCCCACCAAACAAATTCCCACGTTGGCCAAGCCTGAAAACACTCGCCTAGTTCTCCCAATCACGTCCATCCCCTCAGGAGCAGGAGGGAAGCGGTCTATTTCATTATCCTTCAGACATCTTGGCTGGTCCTGACCCAGGTTCTTAGGTCTCTCCAAGTTATCTCCTCAAAGTGATGCTGCTTATTGGATAAACGGATCTAAGTCTGTTCTTTTAGCTCATAGAAGTCTTCCCAGATTTCTGGGAAACCGTCCCTTCCATCATTTCTTACATCACCATCCTGTCCTTATTCATATACTATAACTTGTTCAGCCACTCTCCAGTTGAGAGAACGCTGGTTTTGGAATAGTTTTAATCCCTTCTCTGCTACTAAATAGCCAGGTGACTCTGGGCAAATTTCTTAGCTGCGGGCCTCAGTTTACCCTGGCGTCGAATCTTCCTGGCTTCTCCATGGATCGCATGAGTGATCTTACTTACTGTAGAAGCCGGGGGAGCTGGGGATGGTCAGCGTTGAAATGGCTGGGGATGGGGTAGGGGTGGAGTAGACGCTGGAGACTCATCAGAGCAGGACTGAGAGCCAACAGAATCCCCACCGCCTGGCGCGGGATGAATGGGGCTCCTCTATTTCTTGCTCTCATCCCTCCCCACTCATCCCAGACATACACGCACTTCCCACCCAGGTTTAGGAAGTTACCCTTCAGCAGCCGAAGCTGCGGGGAGCCAGGCAGAGGTCCGAGCATCGCTCTCCAGTCCCTGGCCCAGGAGAGACTGCGGGGAGTGGCAGCTTTCTTTCCCTCTTCTTCCCAGAGACCTGAGCTTGGCCGCAGCCCCCCCCCCCCTCCCCCGCGGCCAATTCCTGGAGCTGGGGCCCCACCTGCGCGCCCCTCTAGCTGGGGGCGGGGCTTCGCAAGGCTAGGCCAATCACGGCGCTCCTGGGCGCTTACCTGATTCCCTCCTTCTCCTAGAGCTGAGAACTGAAGCCCGGGCGTGCGGCGCGCAGCCGGAGTCCTCAGCGGGGAGTCTAGCGGAGTGGAGCCGGAGAGCTGAGCCCTCGGGGTAACTCCGGAGCTCCTGCCGCACCTCTTCCACTGCACCATGAGGATCCTTCCACAGGGCTCCTTTCTCGTCCTCCTCCAGGTAGAGAGCTGCTGCCCCCAGCCCGGGGAGGATCTTCCCTCGTGGGCTGTAGGGCACTGCCTCCATGGGGGCTCCCTGCTCCTTCAGAAGCAGTTTTTGGAGAGGGGGGGGTTTGGGGGGCTGAGGAAGGTCAGGAACCCTTGAGATCTGGGAGGCTAACCTCAAAACCGGGGGTGAAGGGGACGAGAAGAGATCAGGGGACGCTGGATGTAGTTTAGAGACTGTGATTTCTCCCTCTCCCCAACGCAGTTTTGCTGGCTTCTTTGCGCGGAGTCCGAGCCATGCCGGGAGGGCTTCCTAGAGACGGAGGTCACCTTCGCTGTTGGGCGAATGAGGCTGGAGCCAGACCAGGAGCTGGGGCAAGGTAAGACCATCATCCAACCCCCCTCTCCCCCCCGCCAACTTCGCCTTGTTCTACACCTGCCCCCACCCGACTCAGCCCGAGACTGGGGGGTAGGGTGTGAATGGGACCTTTTTTTACACCTGGCGCAGGTGCGGGGGGTGGGGTGGGGCGGGAAGAACGAAGATATTGACTCTTTCCTCTGGCCCCGGATAAAGCCCCCGGGACCCCGCCCCTGGGAGGTGGCTGCTGTCAGCCCCCTCCAGTCCTCCTCGAGGCTCCGGGTTGGCGGAGCAAGGGGAGTAATTGCCCGACTATGGGGGAAGTAAACCTCCAGCGCCACCCCCACCCCCCATAGTGAGGAGTGAGATCTGTCTCTAGAAGGAGTCCCTGGAGCCACTGCCTTGCCTCTGACAGTTGAACCCTGGGGGCCCTGCTTTCTCCTCGAACTAGGGGAACCCCTGGGACGCCCCAACCAGTTTCCAAGCCTTGGAAGCTCTGTGCCCTCTCTTCCAGACCCCCTGAAACTCCCCCACCCCATCCCGTCTCTGGGTAGCTCTCCTAGTCTTTGGCTCTATCCCAGGACTGCCTCGCGTGGGCCTGAATTGAACCTCCTGGAGCTTTGATCCTCTGTAGAGGAAACGGTTTATCTTTGCCTCCCCCTCGGGGTCTGGCTCGGGCAGCTCTGCCCAACATTCCTTTCACAGCCTCCAGGGGCGGGCGCAGACCCAAAGTGCAGGTGTGGGGATGAGCACAGCCAGGCTCCCCTACTAGGCTCCTAATTGCCACAAATGGGGGCCGGGGCTTTGTGAAATGTGCATTGTGTTTGAAACAGAGGAGGTCTGTTTCTGCTCTCTGCACCCCCTCCTTCCCCAGCAGCTGGAATGCACTTTTAACCCTCCTCTTGCTGGAGTGACTTCTCACCCAAAGCCATCCCTGGAAGCTTGCAACAAGACACCTTTCTCTGGGTCTGGAGGAGAGCAATTACTCACCAGCAGACCCCTCCAGTGGCTATACTTTGGCCATGTTATGTCAATAGCAGAAGGCCTGGAAGGTTTCTGGGGAGGGCTTGTCTGGTAACAGTGGTAAATGTAAAGAAATGGAGATCAAAGAACACCTTTGATCTCCCAATTACACCATCACTGGTCACCCTAGCCTAATATAAAGCTGGGTCCGGGGGGTGGGGGGGGGGTGGCAGAAGGCTTGTGGCCTCGGGAGAGGTCAGCCCTGGGGCTGAGAGCCCCCCAAAGCTGGCTTCTGGTTTGGATTTGTGGTGATCACTTCTTTTGGACCTCGTCAGATCTGTATTCAGAGATTTAAAGCCAGGAAGGGACCCGAAGAGGCCATCTCTAGTTCTGTTGTCTTATTTTACAAGAGGGGAAACCTTTAAGCTGGTATCTTGACCAAGATCACAGGGATGGTATTCGAACACAGCTGGAATTCGAACCAAACTCTTTGACACCACAGTCGCCTCTCTCCTTGTCCCAGGGAAACAACTTGCATTGGATTTTCCTACATTCCAGAAAGCTAAAACATCTAGTACAGTTCCTTCATTTTAATAATAATTTACATTCTGTAATGCTTAAAGGTTTTCCAAATGTTTCCTCCTTAACCCTGCTGAGGTAGGTTGAGGTACTGGTAGCAGGATGTGTTCCTATTTTGCTGAAAAGGAAACTGAGGTCCAGAAAAGAGAATCAAGCTGCCCAAGGTCACCCAGTAGCAAATCTGGTTTGGGGCTACTCTGGTGCTTCTGGCACTCAAATATGCCTGGTTTTGTGGGTGCCCCACGCAGGAGAGATCAGAATGAATATATCCTTTGTCTTCCAAACACTGGACTGCAAGCTTTTTGAGTCTTTGCAAGCCTTTCCCTAAATAACTTAGCAGATTGTCAGAACAATTAACACCCTTGCTAGAAAAGTTCCCTAAACCCTCTGCTGTGGGGTCCAGAGGAAAGGCATTAAGAGGCCATGCCTCATAAACTCTGAATTCTTGAGTGCAAGCTTATTACTGGCGGGCTAACAAACTGTAACCACGCCAACCTGTAAAATGTTAACTTGGGCAACGTCCCAAATCAAATTCCGGCTCCCCATGGAAGCTTTATTGCTAACCAGTCTAAGGCTTTGCCAAATCCCTGTTCAGAACTGCAGATTGGGTCCTCCTGTCTTTTTTCGGTCCAGAGAAGTAGAAGAGAGTGCTGGAGTGGGCTTGTGGGAGCCCAGGCTATTATCTGCCTGTCTTATCTTCATTACACTCTCAGGAAGCATTTGAATAACTGTCACCTCCTGCAATTTGAAGTTTGGAGAAAGGCCTGGGGAAATCTAGGTGTACATTTCACACTTGGAGGAGAGAGCCAGGAGAGGTTTGTGCTGGAGAGAGCCTCCCCATCACGGCAGGCCTTTTAGACCTTTGGAGGAAATACAGTATTCTTAATTGTCTGCTTTATTACGGTAGTGAAATGGGTACCAGCTGCCAGGAAAATGGTTTCGCAATAAAACAAAGACTTGTCCAGCCAGCAAGCTTGATGCACTTCTCCTCACCCGGAACTTGTTCTGGGCACCCACAGTGGGATTCTGGTGAAATTTGGGGTGATCTGAGGAACTGCTTCACCCCAAACTGGCTGTGATCTGGAAACACATGGTATGCTGGACTTTTTGAGAAGAAAAGAACCGTCATTTCTTGGGGTCATTGCAAAGAAAGGAGCTGCTTATTTGGCTGATAGAACAGGATTCAAGGTTTTTTCATCTGAGTGTTTGGTCCTACACTGGATCTGTTTCTTAGTAGAGAAGTCTTTGGGAGTGTAATCTGGGGGACCCCAAAATCTGTGTTTGTTTGAGATCTAGCAACCCCAAGTTTAGTTAGCTTGAAAGATGGAGACCCCAAGTTTGTCCCGGGAGAGATTGCCTCTATAGGCAGGTCACAGATTCTGCCAGTTTCAGATGGAATAATAGACCTTAAGGGAAATGATAATCCCAGTTAGGAGTAACCTATTTATGGTCACAGGATTTGAACCTAAGACTCTGGTTTTCAAGTGCAGTATTCCCTCCACTTGGCAGTGGATTCCTGATTAGAGGTCCCTCTCATTGCTGAGTTAAGAGATCGATTTGCCCAAACTCATCATTTCACAGATGGGGAGAAATGAAAGCCCTGAAAGAAGTGACTCTCTCAAGGTCACGTACACAGCTGAATGGCTAGAACTCTGGCCCCCAGAATTCTGTGCTCTTGCTCCTATTATGCTGCCAACTTAATTAACTGCCCCTGTGCCTGTACTGGGACCCATGCATGGGACAGCCCAGTCCTAGTTGAAGGTGATTATGAAAGCACCCAGAAAGCATGAGTTCCCAATTTGGCTCTGAAAGGCTCACCTGTTACCCTTCTAGCTAGTGAGTAAGAATAAATTCTTTGGTTCCTGGTAGCCTGGAGGCTACACATGCCACCTTTGTTCCACAAATTGAGCTAAAAGCCTCCTGCATAATAATACCTTGCATTTGTAGAGTGTTTCTTATTTTCCAAAGCTCTTTAACTGCTGTGATCCGGTTTTGTTTCTCCTATCTGCCCCCCCAAAAAAACCTCCCCCCCCAAAAAAAGCCAAAGGCAGGGAGAGACACAGAAATTAGAATTTAAAGGGCTTAGACTAAATGGGATCTGAAGTCTCTTCTAGTTCCAAATCCCAGGCTCCTGCATCAGGAGTTTAGGGAAACTTCTGGCCCACTTACAGATCCCTGAAATGCCTTCATTCATTTGGCATTAATCTTTGTTCTCTTAAAGCAGTAGTTCTCGAACTTTGAGGTCTCAGTTTACCCTCTTCTACTTAACAAGTGAGAACCCTAAAGAGCTTTTGTTTATATGGGCTACATCACTATTTACTTTATTAGAAAATAAAGCATATAAACACTTAAAATATTTATTCATTTAAAAACCCCTAACATATCAACATAAGTAAAATATTTTAAATAAAAGTAACTTTTACCCAGTGGAATTGTGCATCGACCATGGGAGGGGAAAGAACATGATTCTTGTAACCATGGAAAAAAATGCTAAATTAATTAAATAAAATTTTCCAACAGCCTAAATAAATAATGAAGGGGGGGGAAATAAAAGTAACTTTGCCCAATCAAATTGAATGAGAAGAATGGCATCATCTTAGGTATTTTTACAAATCTCTTAACACCTAGCTTAGTAGAAGAGCTAGCTAGCTGGCTTTTCATTATCTGCTTCTGTATTCAATCTGCTGTGGGTAGGTGGTTTTCGTTGAAATATATGAAAGCCCTGAAAGAAGTGACTTTCTCAAGGTCATGTACACAGCTGAAGGGCTAGACCTCTGGTCCCCAGAATTCTGCCCCTTTGCTCCTATTATGCTGCCAACTTGTTAATGCAGTGATGCTGTTTTGGTTGAAGTATATGAAAAAGATTTGGCTTCACAGATATCTAATTGGAAAAGGGAGGAGTATTTTAATAGGCAAATAAGGTCTTAGCATTATTATGAAAGTAGATTTGATCTTGGGACCCGTGCAAGTGTCTTGGTGGACCCTACTTTCTGAGAACCACTGGGTTAAACAGAAGTTGGAAGGTTAATACCATGAACTTTATCAGTCATTGACAACTTAGTATAAATGAGTTTGTCTTTTTCTGAAGATAGGCTGTGGGAGATGGGGGGTATGAAAGAGTCCTGGGATGCAAGAACGAAGTACTTTGTTATTATGGAATTGTTTAAGGGAAAGAGACAAGAGGGAAACATCTAAATATTTTAAGCTTATTGATGGGGAATGGGAGAGGAAGGAGGGTAACAAAGGAGAAGTAACGTTCTTAATCTTATCCCCAAACCAATTTCTTTAATACTATCCTATAGGCTCACTTATCTAGGCTTGTGTTGGGCAGGAAGAAGTTGAAGGTGTACTTTTTCTTTCAACTAAGAGGAGAGTCTCTAGAAATAACACGTTATTACAAAGAACTCTCTGCTCTCTTCCTTGAGATGGTATTCTCACTGACCCAGATCAGAAATAGCTATAATATTCCTAAGCAGAGGAGGGAATTGGGAGGTCTAGATTCCACTTGTCCAAATGAGGGTCTGAGGTTAAGTCTCCTATAATAAATGAATAAACTGTCCCAATCCACTGTGGAGTTCCTGAGATTTGGTAGGTGAAGTTAACAACAATGGTCTAGAGGCAAGTACTTGTTTCTGCATCAGTTAGGAGACCTACAGAGACCTGAGAGCAAGGAGAACAGTGAATTCTGGTAGATTGTCAAGATAGATTTGGAGTGACCCGAGCTATATATTGGAGCCCTTGAGACAAGCCAGAAGGAGGAACACCACCTCGAATTGATTAGGACTCCGATTGAGTAAAACGTCTTTTGATAGACTGAAGATATCATCTCACCAGCAGAGGGTAAGTTCAGAGAAATTTTTCATAATGACAGTTTAAAAAAGAAAGGAAGAAAAGCCTTTTATCGATGATGCTGAATCGTGGCTCCTACCCCAACTGGCTGGCCAGTACCGAGTTGGTGCATTATCATTAAACACGACTGTATTTGGCCAGAAGCTGTCCAACCTTAAGAACAGGAAGAGGAGAGCTTCCAAGTGATTCTCCCAAAGCCCCTCTGGAATATGAAGTCTGTCTGCCAGTCTTGGCTGGCTTCGAGACATACTTGCTGTCCAGGCTGGATTTTTAGCTTGAGTAACTCTGCCATGTGGGAGTCCACACCTTAGAAGGCATTGTTCTGTAGCTTTGCCTTGGGAAAGTCACGCATTTCAGCCAGCACTGCTGTTGATTACTCTAAACTCCTTCCTGTCTCATCATTAGATTGGTGCCTCTGGGAACAGGTCCCAAAGCTCTGGTCTTCCTTCCCGCCCTATTGTAGGGTTTCCTGTTTCTAAGCTACCAAGTCCTGGGTGCTTTTCGTTTCCCATTGGGAGAGAAAGGAAGGAGTTTCTCTGGAACTTCTGGAGCTGGTGACTGAGTAGGTGCTACGTAAAAGAGACCCTGTGGTATAATGGGTAGAGTAGTGGCCGCCATAGAAATGGGTCCTTGGATTCTGGTTTTACCTCTACGCCAAACAGCGTAGCACCTGGGACTCCCAAATTTCAATTCTACTTAGGGCGATTTATTTATCCTGATCTGGGTCAGCGAGACCCAACACTCTGTAGGAAGACTTAGCTTTAAATTCCTTATTGGACATTTTACCAATTATGTGATTCTCAGAACCTCAGACGGAGCGAAGGGTACCTTTCTATGACCTACCTCCTAGGGTTGTTTTGAGGTTCAAAAAAGAGACTTGCTAAAGCGTTTTGCAAACTTCAAACATTTTAACCAAATATCGGTTGTTATTCTCATAAGAGGTACATAGGGAGATGCTGCGGGGAGGGTGTTTTCTCTCTTGATATTATTCCATTTCCAGAATATTTGGTACTGAGAACAAATTGTCTCCATTCAGAGAGCCACGGTCTGAATAGCAAAGGATGAATTTTTAATGTTTTTTTCCTATGCACCTCCTGGCCCAGGGCCATATGCTAGGAAGTAGATTTCAGGGTTTCTGTGCCCAGTCTGGCTGTGTAGATCTATTTTCTCCCATATCTACAAAACATTCTGACTATGCCTCTCCCCACCCCACCCCCAGCATGTATGTTCACATTCTTGTTTACTGAAGGTTTCTCCTTGTCTTTGGGAGAACTTAACCATTACTTGCCCTTGTGACTAGACACCAAGAGCTCCTGGGACTTTTCCTAAAGAAGAAAAGTAATTCTCATTTTCAAGTGGCCTTGGATTTTTTTTTTCCCCAGGGAAAAACATTTTCCTAAGTGATGCATTATCTGAAGAAGAGGGTGTTTTGTTTTGCTAGTGTTTCTGGGAAGGTCCTTGTTCTTTCATTCAGCCTCAGTAAATGGGAGAAAAGAATTATTTAAATGCTCCCTAACTCTTGTTTCTTAGTGTCCAATTTGGGAGTCAAAAGAGGGGGCTATTTGAGTTTTTCCTGGCCTTGGAACTGGGGTCTCCTCTGCTAAATATGGTCTGGGCAGTCTAGAAAGGACACTAATTCCAGAGATCTGGATTCCAAGCTAAGATCTGTTGCTGACCACCTTTGTGACCCAGGCAGGCCACTCCATTTCCTGGGGTCTCAGTTTCCTTATTTGTGACACTGAGGGTTACATGAGGTCAGAGAGGGGCAGCTAAATGGTACAGTGGATAGAGTGCCAGTCCTGAAGTCAGAAGAATGTCCTGGGTTTAAATCAGCCCCAGACACTTCCTAGCTATGTGACCCTGGGTGAGTCACTTAATCCCCTTTGCCTGGTCTTTGCCCTTCTGTCTTAGAGTTGTTACTAAGACAGAAAGTAAGGATTTTTAAAAAGAAAGAGATAAATCCGGGATTCTTACATAGTCTGAATTTTTTTTTAATTTTGGTGATTATTTCAACATTATTGGTTTCCTTTAAAATTCTTTGTAGATTATTTTGTGCATTTAAAAAATGTCATCCTAAGGACTGGCTTCATCAGACTCCCTAAAGGGTTCCACATCCCACAAAAAGTTAAAAAATCTCCCATCCCTTCTCCCGTTAGATAGCAGATATCTAGGGAACATTTCAGTTCTAGATTTCAAAATTTAAATACAAGAACATATTCTTTACTTTGGATTGTTCCTAGCCCAGACATAGCAGCCAGAGCTCCATAGTCAAAAGCTTTGTGGTTTGGACAAGTAGAGATTAAACTGGTTCCCTGGAGTTATATGCTTTTCCTATACCATCTTTAAAGGATTTTAATAGCGATAAACAGCCTTAATTGTCCCAGGCAGGCTTAACTGTTGTTTTTTCTTTATACCCACCCACAAGCTTGTCCCTCACTCCAGGCTAGTGTTTTCCTCCTCCTCTCCCCATTAATCACCTGGCACTACCCATGTCCGTGGCAGAGATGCCAAACAAGGGCTCTGGTGCCAGTCCTATAATTTCAGTTGCTTACAGCACAGGGATTGAAGGGTCCAATTTCCCTCATTTTACAAGTGAGGAAACTGAGGCTATCAAGATTAACTATATAGCAAGGGCTGATTTTGTATGGGTCAAATATTAAGACACATTAGAGAGCTTTGGAGAGTAGAAGGGAAGTTGAGGGAGAATGAAGTCAGTATGTTACCTCTCCAAAGGCAGCCAGAGAAGGTGAGACTATTCTGAAAAGGTTGGAAATGGTTAACTTTTGGCTTGAAATTCTAGCCCTCGTTGGCCCCCTGACTCACATCATATCCCTTCCACCACTTAAGGCATGAAAGCCCCTGCATTCCAGTTTCTCGAGCCTGGGGATGGGGCTGGGGGGCCCTGTAGCCATTTTTGTGCTTATCTTGGGAGCCATCAGCAAGAGGGATCAGATTGCTGTTGGGAACAGGTCATCGGCCATTAACCTGGGGCTTAGAGCAGTACCTGGGGAGGAAGGGGTGAGAAGGGTAACTGGGGTGGGAGTTGAGCTGGATCTCACGCCTTGACAACTATTTAAACTTGCATTTGTCATCCTTGTCAATAGCCTTCCAAAGTGCTATGGGAATGTAACCCCAGGGCTGCCTCCCCCCTTCTCCCCTCCACTCCCCTTGCCTGCCTGAAGGACACCGTGAGAGTTCTTGCTGACATTTGAGTGAAGGAACAGGAACAGAATTCTGCAGTAGGTAGGGGTGGGAGTATCGGTCCTGGGGAACCAAGAACAAGTTCATTGTTATCCTGCCATTCATTTCACTGGTGGATGAATATCCATTGAACCTGGTCTGAGAGGAATCCCTGATGTTGGGGATGTGGAATCCAATTAATGATGCTGGGAGAAAGTCAAACTCTTATACTTGGCCCAAGACTTGATGCAACAACATGGCGACTCATCATCACTTCTAAAACTTTGCATTTGTTTTTTGAGGCATCTCTGCTTGAGGTTGGCTTTGACCAAGTCTGCTCCTAGCTGTACCCTCCTGAGGAAATTTAAGAGAGCAAGAGCTAAGATTTAGTTTTAAACTAAGGAAGTGGAAAACCTAGTAGATATTGGGTGGCCATGAGCAAATGATATAATTTGAGCCACAATCTGCCCACTTGTAAAATGAGTCTATCACAAAATTGTAGTTTGGGGGCTGGAAGGGATTTTATTATTTTTCTAAGTAATTATTTTTATTTTTTACCAATTACATGTAATAAATTTTTACACAAGTTTTCCTAAATTATAAGATCAAACTTATCTCCCTCCTTCTCTTCCCTTCTCTCTCCCCGGGCTGGTAGGCAATTCGATCTGGGTCATACATATATTATCATGCAAACATATTTCCATATTGTTCATTTTCGTGAGTAATCTTATAAGACCAAAACCTCAAAACAGAAATCCAAATAAACAATTGGAAAATCACTAGAAGGGACTTCAAAGGGCATTGAGTCCAAATCTTTTGTTTTGTAGATGAGGAAACTGAGGCAGACAGAGGTTAAATGTCTTGCCTACTACTACTTAGTGTCCAGGGAAGGATTTTAACCAAATTTCCTTTATTTTAGATATAAAGCTTTATAATAATAATAATAACTAGCATTTATATTGTACTTATAATGTGCCAAATTTACAATTATCATCTCATTTGATCCTTGTAACAGATAGATACTATTATTATCTTCACTTTGACAGAAAAGGAAACTGAGCCAAATGGGTGAAATGACTTGCCCGGAATCACAATAAATGTCTGAAGTGCCATTTGAACTGAGGTCTTCCTTTTTTGTCACATTAGTCAATTTGATTGATGTAAAGTATTGTTTCAAAATTATTTTAATTTGTACTTCTCTAATCAATAGAGATTTAGAGTATTTTTCATGTGGCTATAGTTAATTTCTTTAGCTGAGAACTGCTGTTTATAGCCTTTGACCATTTATCAAATGGGAAATGACTCGTATTCTTAATATATTTGACTTGGTTCAACTGAGGTCTTCTTGATTCCAGGCCCAGAGAGCTGGGTACCCTCTATCAGTATAATAGCACAAGGGGGAAAATTTTGGACCTGTGGTCAAGAGAGACTTGCATTTATTTCCTGGCTCTCAACCCTTTCAAGATGGGTGACCCTTGGCAAAGTCCTTCCTCTCTTTTAAGTTTTAGTTTCTTCATCTGTAAAATGAGCTTGTGTTTCCTACGTCATTGCAAAGAAAATGCTTTGTCAACCTTAAAATGCCACAGTCTAACAAGCAAGTGCGTGTGCCAGGTCCTGGGCTAAGTGCTGAGGCTACCAAGAAAATCAAGAAACAAAAAACATACCACCCTGCTGGTCTGTGCCCTCAAGGAGCTCACAGTGGAATGGAGAGGAGAGGATATACAAATAACTATGAAATAGAGACAACAATAACTAGCACCTATGTAATGCTACTACGTTTGCAAAAAGGGGTGTGTGTGTGTGTGTGTGTGTGTGTGTATTTGAAGAGTGGGGTGAGGAGGAGGAGGAGATGTAGAAAAAGAGGGGGAATGGAGAGAATTGGGGGGAGAAGAATACACACAAGGTTTAGAGGGAAGGCACTGAGGAAGGGACCCAGAAAAAATCTCTTGCAGAAACTGGAATTTATTCTGAGTCTTGAAGGAAGCCATGGAGAGAGTGCAATCCAGGCATGGTCAGAGTCAGAGAAACATGGGGTAGGAGAGTGTAGAAATAGGTAAAGAGTTAGATAACTGGAAAATTATGAAAAAGAAGGGCCAGAGACTTAGAGATGAGAGGTCCTGGGTTCAAATCTGGCCTCAGACACTTCCTAGCCTTGTGATCCTGGGGGCTTAACCTCCATTCCCTAGCCCTTACCCATCTTCTGCCTTGGAACCAATACACAGTATTGAGACTAAGATGAAAGGTTTTGTTTGGTTTTTAAAGAAAAGAAAAGAAAAAAGAAGGGCTGGGCTTGTGAATTAAATGCCAGAAGATTTGATCCTCATGGTAACAAGGAACCACTGGAGTTCATGCTTTTTGTGTCCCCAGCATTTGGCACTTCGCCTGGCACATGGTAGGCACTTAAAATGAGATGCCATTTGAAAAATGCTTAGCACAGTGCCTGGCACACAGTGGGCACTATATATGTTAGCTGCCATGATTGGAAAATGTTTATTGAACTGATTGACCACTGGGTGGGGATGACAGGGTCAGACCTGGGCTTTAGAAGCACTTAAAGAAATGTGAGCTCTTGTTATGATTACTCTGATGTCAGAGCCTCCATCCAGAAGTGAACATTTTGGGAAAATTGTTTTTACTTCTCTGGTGCCACTCCTCCTCTTCCCCCAAAATAATCTAAAAGCAACAGCATCTGGTATCCCCCCCCCCGTACCCCCAGCTGTAATCACCAACTCCCTTTGTAAGCAGGGAGACTCAAAAGACTTGGAAAATGACCAGCCTTATTATTGTAAGTCAGGGAAAAAGAAGAGACTTGTAGAAAATGACCAGAGTAGCCAAGGAGTGACCCTAATTCCAGCAGCTTCCAGCAGCAGCCTTGGGAGCTAGCGTCTCTGGCAGATTTCCCCAAGGAGAATTTTAGGGTCTCTTCTTGGGTTGTGTCCCATGCTTATTACTTAGTCTGCCCTCCTCAGCTCCCCTCAGACTGGTGGGACCCAGTGCCCACTCAGGCTCGCCTCTCCCAGCATGAGGAAAGCTCACTTTGTTTTTTTCTAGATTGGACTTCCATCATTCCCTACTGCCGTTCCCTACAGAGGATGCCTCCACTTCAGAGGTGGGGGGCAAAGGTTCCCAGAGCTCCCTTGTTTATGGCAAAGATGTGGGGACTCCCTCAACCCCTCCAGATGTGTCCATCCAACTGCTCTGATGATTCCCCCAAACTTGCCGTCCCCAATCCACAAAAGAACCATACTTGGAGCTGCCCAATGGAGCGGTGCTTTGAGGGGTTCCCCTAAGGTTTCTACTCATCTTTTGTTGCGTTGAACTTGGAATTAGGATGACCCAAGTCCAAATCGCACATCAGGTTTTTTTTTTTTAATTCTCTGAGTCCCTGATCTCAGCCTCAATCTCCTCACCTATGAAATGGGAATCATAATAGCATCTTAACTCAGTGTTGTTAGGAGGACCAAACAATAATATGTACACCCCTTTACAAACCTTAACTGTTATTATTAATAATATAATATAGTAATATTATAATATATACACTATATAATTTTTACATATTAATATAATAAAAATAATAATATTTTCTCATAGATTATCTCCATATCCATATCCAGGGATTGTTGGGAAAATGCAGACAATCAGGGTATAGTTCCATGAAGACTAGCCTAGTAGGTGTGGTTGGGGATAAGGGAAACGCAAATACTTCCTCTTTATAGTTCAAGGAAATTCTGTAGTTCTTCTTACATTATTGTTGCATAAATAGGTGCTTTGGAAAGTGCTACGTATACAGAAATAAGGCTGCCTTGGGTGTAAATCCCTGTTGTTCATAATTAACGAGAAAGCCTTGGGCCTGAGAGGTAGGGGGCAAGGAAGAGGCTTCTTACTTGTAAGGACCGTCCACGTAGACTTCTTAAATCTTGGCCAGCATTTCCAACCTCACTGCTTTGGTCTGGCTTCAGAGCAGGACCCGTCTTGTCATGTTTCTGCAGGTGGGGGCAAACCCCCCATCTATGGCCCATCCCACGCAGGCAATTAAAGAGAAACAAGGCTTCCTTCCTACAGCCTTGCAACAGAGACAGCCAAGGGGAGGAGGAAGGTGCCTGAGACTTCTTACACAAGGGGGTCAGGGCTCAAGTGGAAAACTGGACAGATTTCAGGTAACAGAAGGGAACGGTGATTCCTGGGCTAGCATCTGACCCTTACCTTCTGTCTTGGCATCAAATCTTAAGACAGAAGAGCACGGAGGGCTAGGCAATTGGAGTCAAGTGACTTGTCCAGGGTCACATAGCGAGAAAATGCCCGAGATCACATTTGAACCCAAATCTTCCACTGTGCTACTTAGCTGTCACAAAGTTCATTAACGTCTCCAGTCTTTAGTTTCCTTATGGAGAAAATGAAGATGTGAATTAAAAGATCTCTTAAGTTCCTTTTTGAGCTCTAAATCCTGTGATTCTATAAAATCAGATCAGAGAAGCAAAATCAGGTCACATAGTGAGTGAAGCTAGAATTCGGATCCTTTGACACCCACTGCCTTGTCCCGTGTTCGTGTTCTTCCCCCGTGGACCCAGTGGCTGCCTCTTGCATTAGCTCTTAGCTGATTTTACTCCGAGCTAGGAGATAGCTGCAGTCCCGTGGGGGCCAAGTCTAGCTTCATCTGCACATCCCAGAGGGCTCATAGTCCACGTGCTTAGTGCCTTCTGGGGTTCCCTTGTCCCCAGCAGGGAATATGAGGGATGGCCCTGCTCTCTGGGGATCAAGGAGGGATGGCAGTTAGGAGTGTGCCCTGAGGATGCTACTCTGGAGAGAAGGGAATCTTCCCAGGGAAACTACCCTTCTCTTCCTCTTCTTTTTCCTGTGGGTTAACCTAACTGAATTTTCTAACAGTTAAGTTACAATGCAGAGGAAGTCCTAGGATCCCCTCTCCAGTGAGCCCTGAGTATCTTTCCATCCCTTCTCCCTCCACTCCCAATATACCTTGAGGCACTGATGTGTTTAAATGGATCCATCTGCTTGTTGAGAGCTATGTGTTACACGCACAATATAACATAGTTGGTGTGAGCTGAGACCAAATCTTGACTCAGACCCTACTGGGATGACTTTGGGGAGCCATAATGTCTCAGGCCTCAGTTTCCCCATCTGTAAAATTAAGGTTATACTCTTTCACATCTCACAGGATTGCTATAAGGAGCAGAGAAGATGGATGTACAGGGCTTATGTAGAGGTGAACTCTTCTATGAAAGAAGTCTGGTTCTCCCTCATCCTTAAATACTCCAGGTTTGCTGGATTTGGCCCTGTGGACTGTAATGGAAAGATTTGAAAACTGAAGATCTGGGTGATGACTGAGATTTTTTAGCAAGTTACTTAATGCCTCCCAGCCTCTGTTTACCTCTCTGTAAAGTGAGGGGAGAGGTTGGATCATCTCTTAGATCCCCTCTTATGAACCTATTTGTCAGAAGGAACATTACTGCTTTCCCCTCTTCCTTTTGCCCCAGGGAGGTTGAGCTAACTCCTATGCCCATATTCCAACTGAGAAGATAGAGATTCAGACACAGGAAATGCTGTCCAGGATCTCACACTGGTCAATTTCCTGGCTAGGGAGCAGTTGGGGGTGTTTGTGTGTAATGCCAGGATAAAAACTAAGCCCCGGAGCAGGGAGTTTGGGTGAGGTCTTGCCCCCTGCTTTTCAGTGCTGCTAAGCCCCCAAGTGCTTGGCACTCCCTTGGGGGTCTTTTCCTCCAGGGATTTGTGCCTTCTTGCCCGAGTTGTGGTCATGGCTCCAGTTCAGGTGGTGGGGCCAAATTTCACTGGATGGGTGCAAGAGCCCTGCATTATTTAGAGGGGAGCTTTGAAAACCATCCAGGGACTGCAAACTCCTTTGGCTTCCCCTTCTCTGCACGGATACGGAATGCTCTGATTTTTTTTTAAATTCTCCAGGAGAGTTTGTCCTAGGAGTAAGCCCACCAAAGGTTTGTTTTGTTTTTTAAAAACCCTTGCCTTCTGATTACTAAGTATTGGTTCCAAGGCAGAAGAATGGTAAAGGCTAGGCAATGAGGGTTAAGTGACTTGCCCAGGGTCACACAGCTAGGAAGTGTCTGAGTCCTGATCCAAACCTAAGATGTCCATGGCTCACTTATTCACTGAGCCACCTAGCTTACCCACACACACACACACACACACAGGGTTTTAAGAAGTTGTCCAAGTATTCACACCAGTTGCCCTACTTTTGCACATGCTGGCTGACTTTTCAGAGCCCTGAGATCCCTCCTGCTCTAAATTCTATGGTTTCATTTTACAGGATCATAGATGTTTGAGGCAGAAGAGACCACTGAGGTCATCCAATCTAACCCTGTCATTTTATAGACAAGGAAACTGAGGCCCACTGAAGTTAAGGGACTTGCCCAGGGTCACACAGCCAGTAATGACTGGGGCAAGATTTGAAATCAGGTCTTCCTGACTCCCACCTCAGAGCTTTATCCACTATGACATAAAAATCCTGTGAGATAAATAGGGCAGGTCCTTGTAGTCCCACTTTATAGATGGGAAGATTGATGCATCATAATATATTATGCATATTATATATGATATTATATATAATATAAATATTAAATAAATTAAATTTATTATATGTAAGTATATATAAATATAAACAATTTATAAATCTAGAACTGGAAAGAAGAGAATGGTGGTAGATAGAGCCTGCCTCAGTTACCTATATTAACTGTGTGACCTTGGGTAAGTCATTTAATTTCTTATGTAACCCTGTTGGGGGGGGGAGTTAGGGGTAGCTAGGGGGTAGCATAGTGCACAGAGTGCTAGACCTGGAGCCAATAAGACTCATTTCCCAAATCTAGCCTCAGACACTTAGCAACTGTGTGTCCCTGGACATGTCGTTTAACCGTGGCTGCCTCTGTTTTCTCTTCTCTAAAATGAGCTAGAAAAGGAAATGGCAAACACTCTAGCATCTCCGCCAAGAAAACCCAAATGGGATCAGAAGAGTCAGACATGACAGAAATAACTGAATAAAAACAAAAACCCCAGTTTACCCATCTGTGACATGAGGCTAATAATAGCTCTCACCTCCCAGGGTAAGCTTTTTGAGGACCAGGGCTGTTTTTATTTTTATTTATTTTTCTTTTTTCTTTATATCCCCAGGGCTAGCTCAAAGCCTGACACTGGAGGAGGTGGGTCCTAAAATGCTTATTGATTGGTTGATTGATTGATGAAGTGACTTGGCTAAGGTCACACAGGTACAAAGTGTTTCCCATTTTCCCAGGCAGAAAGGACCGATCAGACCCTGGGTTCTCCTGCCTTGGCTCCCCACGGTCTGGCCTTTGATCCCGTGCTCTGTGAATGCTCTCTCTCAGTGGGAAGGCAGGAGGCAGAACTGGGGCCCCATGACTTCTCTGAGGTTGGTCTGGGCTGACTGGACTTGCTTTTGCCCAAGGCTGCTGGTGAAAATAGACACCGGGTTTACATCACTGGCTGGTGGGAGAAGAGGGATGAGTGATGCTGAGGGCAGAATTCAGATCAATTTCATCTATAAAGGAATGATGCAATCAGATGACAGGAAATGGAACTGGCACAAAAGGGTAGTAAATTGCCCCTGAGGCTTTGGGTTTACCATCAGCCTGCCTTACCAGTGACTCAGTGGTTGGCCTTCAGGGAAGCAGCTCTTGTTCTTACAAGTGTCTGAGCAAACATCCGGGGCAGGGCTGCTCCTGCTGCTGAAGCCTTTCCTGGTCTGTGCTGGCTCCCCTCTTTCCCTTCCTGGGGACCAAAAGGCGACTCCAGGATCCTAGTTGGGCAATGCATTGCCCCAGAGTTATAGAAGCAAGCCCTTGCCTTTCTCTGGTCCTCCATAAAGGTAGACTTATTATTGAGGGGTAGGGAGGAGAGGCTCGCCATTCATTTATTAAGCACCCACAACTTTTTGGCCAGGTTCTGTGCTAAATGCGCTTGAGGAGAAACACGTCAGCCCCTTGAAGAGCTTAAGTGGGTTGTACTTGAGTCCCTGGCTCATTAGGTTTTTAATTTTTAATTTTATTATTTTTTAAAAATATCTTCTGTTAATAAGGGAAAAGACTTGTACAAAAATATTTATAGCTGTGCTCTTTGTGGTGGTAAAAAATTGGAAAATGGGGGGTCCCTTGATTGGGGAACGACTGAATAAATTGTAGTATCTGTTGGTGGTGGAATACTATTGTGCTGAAAGGAATAAAAAAAATGGAGGAATTGTATGTAAACTGGAACAACCTCCAGGAATTGATGCAGAGTGAAAGGAGCAGAACCTGGAGAACATAGTACACAGAGACTGATATACTGTGGCACAATTGAATGTACTGAACTTCTCTACCAGCAGCAAAGCAATGAGCCAGGACAATTCTGAGGGACTTATGAGAAAGACGCTATCCACATCCAGAGAAAGAACTGCGGGAGTAGAAATGCATTAGAAAAATCTGTGATTGACCAGGTAGTGTGTTAGGGATGTGATTGGGGTGTTGATGTTAAAGGATTGATCTACTGCAAAATACGAATAACATGGAAACGGGTTTTGAACAACGATATGTATAACCCAGTGGAACTGCTTGTTGGCTTTGGGAACAAAAGAGAAAGGGGGGAGTGATCATGAATCCATGAAACCATGGAAAAATATTCTAAATTAAAATAAAATAAAAATATCTTCTTTCCAGACAGTTCCCAGCTGGGTGACCCTGGGCAAGTCACTTAACCCCCATTGCCTAGTTCTTACCACTCTTCTGCCTTAGAACCAATACACAGTATTGATTCTAAGATGGGAGGTAAGGGTATAAAATATATAAATATCTTCTATCTTAGAATCAATAGTGTGTATTACTTAGAAGATTGGTAAGGTCAATGGAACTCCGGGAGAGGGGAGGGAGACAACATGAATCATATGACCTTGGAAAACTTATGTGAAAATTTGCTATTGGAATAAAATAAAGATAAAAAAATTTTTAAATGAAAGAGTGGTAAGGGCTAGGCCATGGGGGTTAAGTGACTTGCCTAGGGTCACACAGCTGGGAAGTGTCTGAATCCAGATTTGAACCTAGGACCTCCCATCTCTAGGCCTGACTCTCAATTCATTGAGCCACCCAGCTGCCCCCCTCCCACCTTATTAAGAACAACAAGGACTGTCAGTTCACATAGATAGGAAGGGTCTGAGGTCACATTTGAACCCAAGACCACCCATCTCTAGACCTGGCTCTCAATCTACTAGAGCCACTTAGGCCCCCCCCCCCCCCCCCCAATCAGGTTTTTCATGCTTGTCTTGGGGAAAGGAAGAGGGATATAGCACCGTCTCACCATTCTCACTTCTCTATCGCAGCGTCTAACCACTTCTGCCTTGTGGATTCCTTGGACAGTTGTCTGGTATGGTAGATGTCCAGAGATCCAGCCAGATTGATTCTATAATTTCTGTGTAGACAAAGATGAGTCCTTTTACTTTCCCTAAGCTGAATCTGTAGCAATGGGTCTGAGTAATCTGAATCTGTTGCCTCATTCAGACTAAGAATGACAGGTTTTCCCAAAAGAATTGAACTGCTCTTAATCCATGAACTTTTCCTGGTCTCCCCAAGGTGTTAGGGTCTTCTGCTCTAAGATTACCATCTATCTACTTTTATTTATCTGATTCTTTATCTTTTGCTCTCTCTCTCTCTATTTCTCTCCCTCTCTCTCTCTCTCTCTCTCTCTCTCTCTCTCTATTTCTCTCTCTCTCTCCCTCCCTCCCTCCCTCCCTCCCCTCTTTCCTTCTCTCCCTCTTCATCTCTCCCTCTCTTGTTTTGGTATTCACAGTGCTTAGCCTAGTGCCTGATAAACTGATACATATTGTAAAGTCTCAATCAGTGATTGAAGCTTGATTAACTGATTTAAGGGGCAGTACCTGAACTACAGGTGGCTGGGGTCTACTGCCTGGAAGAGCTGGTTAATCCACTAACTTTAACTTCCTGCTGGGCTTCTGGAAAAGGCCAGCTTTCCAGTAGATTTAGAGCATCTTAAAAGCTGATTAGACAACCTCTACAAATAGCCAAGGCCAACACATTATTTAGACAAGAGATGGTTTTAAAGAAAAGGAAGGTAAGCTGGGGCATCAGGGAACATTGGAAAGAGTCTAAGGAGAGAAGGAAGAGACCTGAGTTCTAGATTCTGTCATTAACTAGGTTATAGAGCTATAACTAAGGTGGGGAGACCAAAGCTTTGTCCTAGGGATCCAATGTACAGGGAGAACATGTCCCCCGAGTATGTATACCGAGCTGTTCCACTCAAGCCACCACCATCAGGATCCTATCATTCTGATGGTTCTTTTCTGGGGTAGCCAGACATGTCTCGGGGCACAAACCTTACCCTGGGGATCAGGTCCTCTTCTTTCCCACTGAACCCAGAGCAAACTCTTTGGGCTTTTGAGTTTCCTCATCTATTCAAAGATTTGTCATCTTTGCAGTGGAAGTACCCCCTCTCCCTCAATCCTCATGAGTTGCTTTAGCCAAGAAATTCATTATCCTGTGGCCAACCTGGTGGTAAGCCTTTCCCCAACCTTAGCTAGTTTGGCCCCCTGCCAAGAGGCATTGCCAGGCCCCCTCTAGAAACCTTCTCAGCTTGGCATAGAACTTGCCAGAACTTGTGTCCTGCTTGGCAGAGCCCTTGAGAATCCCAAAGCATCTCCATGCCAAGATGAGGTAACTGAGGGCTTTAATGGAAATCACCCATAAAATGGGGATAATAACAGCTGCTTTGCTTAAGTCAAACATTATAAATAGAGTAGGGCTGGCAGCCTTTTGTACATCTGACTTTGGGGGGGGGGTTACTAAGGATCCTGCCTGCATAGTGTCCTTACGAGTCAGTTGGCCAACAAGAATTTAGCTAGTGCCAGGCACTGTGCCAAACCCTGGCTACAAGGAAAGGCAAAAATAGGATCCTTGCCCTCGAGGAGCTCACCTTCTAATGGGAGAAACAACACATAAACAAGTATGTGTATACATAAGATATACACAATATAAAGGGAAGGTAATCTCAGACAGAAGGCACTAGCAGTAAAGGAGGACCAGGAAAGGCTTCCTCCATAGTGTACGATTTCATCTGAGACTTGAAGAAATCCATGAGGGGGAATATTCTAGGCACTGGGGCCAGACAGCAAAAAGGCTTGGAGTTGGGAAAGAGGTGGCATGTGGTGTGAAAAGTAGGGCAAAAATGTTAATCAGACCATTTGAAATTTGGTGTTGGAGGTAGTGGGGAATCACAGGAACTTATCAAAGAAGGGCATACCATGATCAGATCTCTCTCTCTCTTTTTTAAAACCCTTACCTTCCTTCTTGGAATCAATACCATGTACTGGTTCCAAGGTAGAAGAGCAGTAAGGGCTAGGCAATGGGGGTTAAGTGACTTGCCCAGGGTCACCTGGCTAGGAAGTGTTCAAAATGAGATTTGAACTCAGGTTTTCCCATCTTTAGGCTTGGCTCTCTATCCACTGAGCCACCTACCTATCCTTCAGATCTACTCTTTAAATATAGTGGAAATTGGATTAAAGTGGGGAAAAGATTTGAGACAGAGACTGGACTGAAGATTTGCAATAGTCTAGCCCTGAGATGAAGTGGTCTACATTAGGGTGGAAAAAACATTAAGAGGGAGAAAGGGACAGATATATACAAAGTGGTACAAGGAGGAAATCGCTACAGATCAATTATGGGGATAGGAGGAGAATCAAACTGAGGATGACCCCTAAGTTTTATACCTGGATGACTGGGAGCATGTTCCTCAACTCTAACAGGAAAGTTTGGAAGTGGGGAGGAAAGAGGAGTTCAGTTTTGGACATGTTGAATTTAAAATGTCTATGAAACATTTAATTTCAGATATCCAATAAGTAGTATGAGTCCGGGGGTTTGAAAGAGAACCAGGAGAGGGGGGTGTCCAGGAAACCTAGAGAGAAAGAATTATCAAGGCAAAAAGTGTGATCAATACTGTCAAAGGCAGCAAAGAAGTCAAGAAGGATAAGGATTGAAAAAAGGGCACTAGATTTTGGCAATCGAGGACTTAGTAACTTTGGAGAGCAGTTTCAGTCCACTGAAGAGTTGAAAGTGAGAGGGAAGGAAGTGGCATCTGTTGTAGACAGCCTTCTCAAGGAGGTCACCCATCAAAATAAGGGGGGGCTATAGGACAGTGGCTAAAAGGGATGGATGGATGGAGTGAGAGAGAGATTTTTGCAGCTAAGGGAGACATAGGTGTGTTTTTAAGCAGCCAGGAGACAGAGAGATGAAGATGGGTGATAGCAGAGATGATAGAAGGGGCAATCTGCTAGAAAAAAAAAGACAGGATAAATGGAATCACTTGTGCTTATAGAGAACTTTGTCTTGGCAAGAAGAGCTGCCTGCCTATTCATGTCAGACAAGGGTGAAGGAAGAAATAGTGACAGGAGGCACTTGAGTGAAAGGAGATCAGGAAGAAGAGACAAGAAGGAATTCACAGTGAATGGCCTCAAGGTTTTCCAATGAGATGTGAGGCAAGGCTTTCAGCTGAGAGAGTTGGGGGAGAGGGAACCCCTGGAAGTTTGAGGAGGGAGGAAAAGTTGGGGACCCGCCTCTGTGGTCAGTAAGATGGCGAGCCAATGAAGGAGATGAAAAAGAAATGCCTTGCCCCTTTTGGTAAGGACCCTACTGAGATTTTCTTAGTACCTTGGAGCCAGTCTGCACCGTTTTGTGGGTTTTTTCCTGGTTTCATTCAATAGCACACGAATAGGAACAAAGCCAAAGAATGGAATGAA
The DNA here is from genome assembly GCF_027887165.1 of Monodelphis domestica. NCBI lineage: Eukaryota > Metazoa > Chordata > Mammalia > Didelphimorphia > Didelphidae > Monodelphis > Monodelphis domestica. The sequence continues at coordinate 708,650,025 of NC_077227.1, forward strand.
TAAACAAGGGTGGGACTTGTTTGGATGAGGGGGCAAGAGACTTGAGTAGAAGAAAATACAGCAGTAAACTTGTTCATCCAGAGGTCTAGATGGAAAGGAATGAGAGCATAGCCAGCGCAGTGCTGATGGTCAGGGAAAGAACTGAAGAGTGATGGGAGTAGAAATCTTGGTGAGGGTAAAAAATGGGTTGGGGTTGTTAAATTAGAGGAAATGAGACTTAAAAAGCACTGAGGATAGATAGGAAAGTATTATTATCCTTATTTTACAGATAAGGAAATGGAGGCTCAAGTGATATGATTTGCCCAAGTAAGTGCTCCCAAACTTGTGCCTTGATCCGTAAGACTAGGGTTGTGTCCCACCATATGTAAACTCCAAGCAAAATGTCCCCCCCAAACCCCAAACTTTATGGTTGATCTAGAGGTAGAGAACAGAAGGAAGCCTGGATCTGATAATGGCAGCTCTCTGTGAAGTGCCTGCTTCCAGCCTAGCCACCATGACCTGCTGGGACAAGCAGACTCCTCCCCAGGCTAAACTTAGCCCAGGTCCAGTTTTCCCCTCCCTCCCCACCGCTATTTGTCACAGCCTGGCACTCCCTACCAAGGGGGATGTCGTCATGGAGGCAAAAGTGGTTTCTAGGTGATCGTCTCTTTCCCAGAGGCTCGTTCCAACCTTTTCACCCAAAGGTCTCACGTGCTTTGTTGCACTTGTGAGCCTGTGGTGTTTTCTAAGCCGTGTCTAGGACTCATAGGGGGCACCAGAGGTGTTTTGGGGTATTTCCCGTCCAGTCTTCTCTCCCCTCCTTACCCCATCCCCAGAAATACACATCCTCTGTGGTTCTTTCCTTTGTCTTCTTCTCTGTGTGAGGCAGATGAACTCAGTAAGCCAGGGCAGACTTTACCAGTTCCTTTTAGTTTCCTGGCCATCAGTGGCACCTCCTAGCACCAGAAACAACCTGTGTCTGCTCATGAGGGAAGCACCTCTCTGTGGATGGCAGCAAAGGGATGGAGGGCAAATACCTCATCTCAGGAATCAGAAAATTTGGCATTAGATCTTGGCACTATTACTCATTTCCTTTCTGAGCCTGTTTTCTCTGCTGTTAAATGAGGGTATGTTGGGCTGGCTGGATTGGATTCTAAGGTCCATCTCAGTTATAAATCTTGAAGATCTGACCATAGACACTTCCTAACTGTGTGACCCTGGGCAAGTCACTTAACCCCTATTCACCTGGCCCTTTCTGCTCTTGGAACCAATACATAGAATTGATACTAAGATTAAAGGTAAGGGTTTAAAAAAAAAAAAGACTAGAGACTCTGGAACTCGGGTTTGGATCAACTAACTCCAGAACTAAGCAAAGATTGCATGAAGATTCAGGTAATACAATTCAGCAGACCAGTCAACCAATACAATCAAGCTGCCCCCTAGTCCCTGGTCTTAATTACTAAGCAGAGACTTAACTAGGGTGTGTTGTCCAGGGGTCACATTTAGAAGGCTTACATTAAGAGTGCAGTCAACTCTCTCTTTCCTCTCCTCTCTCTCTCCCTCTCTTTCTTCTCTCCTCTCCCCTCTCTGTCTGTCTGTCCTCCCCCCCCCTCCCTCACCTTGATCCTTCCATAGAGAGAGCAACTTTCCAATCCCCAAGAACTGTGCATTTTTGAGAAAGAACCTTTCTAAGTCAAATTTACAAGAATACAAGCCATTCCCCAATTGACAAATGGTCAGAGGATATGAACAAGCAATTTTCAGATGAAGAAATTAAAGCCATCAATAATCATATGAAAAATGTTCTAAAAACAGAGAACCTTCCAAATAAGACGTCTAAACCAAAGCCGTTTGCCGTACCCCAGTTACATCTGTATGGCTGTGGGAGTGAGTTGTGTAGCTCTTAGCTTATGAAGTATTTTCCCAGAAGTACCTCCAGTTCTGAGAACACCCTCCTCCCTTTTGTATTTTTGTTTTTGAATTTTCTTTTCTATCATAAAGTTAATCTACAAATAGGAGCTTCACGGAGAACCAAGAAGAGGATTATATGGGCAACTTTGAGTTCTTGTCATCTAGCATTTGGTGGCTTTATTAAATTTAACGTGCCAATAACAATTACACCATTTGTCTTCCTGTCTGGACATTTTGGATTTCCGTTGTTATCACCCCTTTTCCTGACATCCCTTTTCTCCTTCCTCTCCCAGTGGCATTGATCAAGTGCCCTGGACAGGTACCGGAACTGCTGAGCACAGATGATCATTTCACCGTGGTGAGCGATGGGACAATCTTGGTGAAGCATCCATTGTCCCTACCGGACAGAAGAACCTTCTCTATCTATGTCAGAGACTCGACTGGCCAGGAAGCCTCTGTCAAAGTGACAGTAATGAGGGGGCAGAACCCCTCCGATGAGGTAATTGGATCCCTCTCTGTTATTCCAAGATGGTGTGTAAAGGAAGCCTTCCATAGCAAGGACTTGTGCAAAGAAATATATATATATATAATATACAAATTCTAAGGATTTTACCTAGCATTTGAGTTGTAGGATGGGGGTATATCTGAGCTCTGACTGGCTCTCAGCAGGATGGGCCAGTGGGAAGAGCTGCTAAGTGGAACACTGGCTAAAGGGCTGGACCTGGAGTCATGAAGACCCAAGTTCAAGTCTGACCTCAGGCACTCACTAGCTATAGAACTCTGGGAAAGTCACTTAACCTCTGTGCCTTCCTCAGTTTCCTCATCTGTAAAATGGGTATACTAATAGCACCTGCCTCCCAGAGTTGTTGTGAAGATCGAATGAGATAAGATTTGCAAAGTGTTTGGAGCAGTGCTTGGCACATAATAGGCGCTAAATAAATGTGGGCTATTATTATAGAACTTTGCAATTCTTCACGGCTATAGGAATAGGAATGCTAATAATAAGTTTGTTTTTATTAACAAGGTGTCAGGACAGAACTCTGCCTTGTAGGTGGATAAATAAGCAGGCATAACTTTCCGTTTTTCCTCTTCCCTGGTTCCTGACCTTTTAATTCTAGGGTTGGCCAGAGAATTTCAGGTCAGAGCTCCTTATGCCTCCAGGGAACTGGCTTTCCGGGATACTTTAGGCTTCATGCATCCTGCTAAAAACTGACTTCTGCAGTCAAAATGATTGGAGTGATTTGGCCCAGGAGACCAGAATCCCCTACTATAAGCCAGATTTGGGGGTGACTGTCTCCCTGTTTCCTTAATTCAGAAGCCCTCAAAGCACTCTTACAGCTTCTAAGCTCTTTCTCCATCATCTAATAACTACCACTAACTAGCTGGCATTTATAAGTTATAAAATATATAAAAATATATAATATCTACTGTGTGCCAGACACTCTGCTAGATACTTTACATCTATGATCTCATTTGCTCCTTACAGTAACCCTGGAAAACAGGTCCTTTTATTATTCCCATTTTTGTAGATGAAGAAATGAAAGCAAACAAGTGACTGAGGATTATTGTACAAGTAACTGGACTTTCTAGATTATTGTCAGGGCTGGGAAGAGCCCTCAGAACAGAGAATGTCAGAGCTAGGAGGGGCCCTTAGAACAGAGAATGTCAGAGCTAGAAGGGACTCTAGAACAGAGAATGTCAGAGCTAGGAGGGGCCCTTAGAACAGAGAATGTCAGAGCTGGAAGGGACTCTAGAACAGAGAATGTCAGAGTTAGGAGGGGCCCTTAGAACAGAGAATGTCAGAGCTAGAAGGGACTCTAGAACATAGAATGTCAGAGCTAGGAGGGGCCCTTAGAACAGAGAATGTCAGAGCTGGAAGGGACTCTAGAACAGAGAATGTCAGAGCTAGGAGGGGCCCTTAGAACAGAGAATGTCAGAGCTAGAAGGGACTCTAGAACAGAGAATGTCAGAGCTAGGAGGGGCCCTTAGAACAGAGAATGTCAGAGCTAGAAGGGACTCTAAAACATAGAATGTCAGAGCTAGGAGGGGCCCTTAGAACAGAGAATGTCAGTGCTGGAAGGGACTCTAGAACAGAGAATGTCAGAATTGGGAGGAATTCTAGAGCATGGAACATCAGAGCTGGGAATACAGAGAGCGCCCTTAGAATATAGAATGTCAGAGCAGAGAAGGGCCTTTGAATGTAGAATGTCAGAACTGGGAGGGATCCTAGAACACAGCCTATTGCCAAAATAAGGATAAAATTTCTGGTCCCTCTTGACCTTTTTGTCTCTTGGAGCTGCTGAGAATGAATTAAATGATTTATACCTTTCAGAAAAAGCCTTAAATCTGTTGGAGAAAAGTTTGAGGTACTCAGTTTTATTTGTGGAGTATACTAGCTTGCTTCAAACCCTATCTTTGCTCTAGATCTCATGTAGATACATAGCCAACTTTACCAATTTACCTCCTTTCTCCTTCCCATTGCCCTTTTCCCATCTGGAAAGGAGAGGAGAGGCCATTAATTGCTCAATGGTGGGTGTGGGTGTACACCAGCTATTTTCATGTCTTTATAGTAAAGCATCTTTGCTTCTTCTCTTAGGAAAAGCAGGTATCGAAGTCTTCCTCCACCAGACACAGCCTACGGAGACGGAAGAGGGAATGGGTTGTACCTCCCATATCTGTTTCTGAAAATGGGAAGGGTCCTTTCCCCCAGAGGCTCAATCAGGTATGCATCTACCTTTTCTGCTGGTGCTGGAGGCTACTGGGACTTTAACCCTTCCCTGCACTGCATCCTGATCCTCCTGTGATTTCTACCTCCTCTTTTAGGTCTTTACTTAGCTTTTGGATCCATGTAGCATACAGATTACAAGAATCTGATATGGCAACATCTATTAAAAACGTCATTCTCGTGTTTTTATTCTCAGAATTATGTGTAGGTGATTTAAGGCAGCAGTTTGATCTGGTTGTCTATTGCTTACTGGTTGAGTTCACTAGGATGTTTATATTTAGAGTAAGCAGGTAATTTGTTATCTGGCCATCCTTGAAAGATGGAGATTCTGATTCAAGCCACCAGGTCACACCTTGCTAGGTATTTGGCAGGTGTTGCATTTTTACCACCGGTAGTGATGTATTATAATGCTTCTTTAGATGTTTGACTTTGATTACAAAGTCTGGGCTTCTGAAGGGTAATCCTTCTGTAGTTTCTGGTGGCAGCAATTGGGTACTGAATCGTTATCATACATCCCTTCATTTCTGCCAACAAATTCGTCTATTCCTTCTTTTTTGTATTTCTTCCATATATGTCTTGCATGTACCCAGTTACTCCATTGCTGGCCTTCCCATTTTAATGTATACTGCCAACAAATTCGAATGACAGCCATTCATTTGATGCCTCTTAGTTGGCTCTTTGTTGGCCCGACTTCCCATGGATCTAACCCTTGATTCCATTCTTGGGTCATGGCTATTTCCTAGGTTCCCTCTCCATAGACATCTCCAGTGGTGTATGCCTGTTTGCAGCCTTGATGGTGGCTCTGAAAAGCAAAGTCTCCCCTTCGACTTTTTTGGCATATGCCCCAAGGCCAGTCACTTAACTTGGCCTTGGCAACTCTCTAGGAGTTCCCTACTAAAGGGGATTGTGGAAAGATGGTGGAATATTAGGATCTAGAGGAGCCCAGCTCCCCAACAATATCCCATGAAAAATTTGAAGCAGTTAAGAAAGGAATAAGGAGAATTAATTCTCCACTCAGCCCAGGGCTACATAGAAGGACGGCTGGAATCCTGCAGAAATCTTGAAGTTGAGAAACCTGAGGAGGAGGAAGTTTTATGCCAATGGGAGAGGAACTCTAAGCAGAGCCCAATGGTCCTAGAGTGGTCCTAGAGGCTAACAATGAACTCCCAAAACCCTGGGAAGAGCTCAATAATGGGAGTAAAGACCCTGGGCAGTGCCCCAAGGCAAAAGGAACACTTATGGTAGAATCCTGCATAAGGAAAGTTCTGTGGTAAGAACCTAGTGAGAGGACAACCCAGAGATTTGTAGAAGCCAGTGGGAAGAGAAAAGGCAGAGGCCAGTGAGGAGGCAGACCTAAGCCCCCGAACGGGAGAGGGACTACCTGTTGTGGGAGTGGTCTGGGAGTCCTTGTAGCAGCAGGAGAGGCCTCAATGGCAGAGCCATTTGGAGCCCTAATCAGAGAAGAATACAGACCCTGAGTATGAACCAGGCAGCCTAAGCCACAACAGAAAAGATGGCCAAACAATTCCTGTAGAAAGTGGAACCATCAAACTCCAGACCAAGCAGGACCTACTTGCACTCTTCAGGCACAAAGGAATGGAAATTAATCCATGCCATGAAACTGCTGAGATGAATGAACAAAAACAAAAAAACCAAAACCAAAAAAACACCAAACATGATGAAGAAGGAACTTCTACGGAGAGGAACCAAAGGGGAAAATCTCAAAGGGAGCAGTCCTGTGTCAAGTACAAGCAGAGCCTTAGAGGAAAAATGCCCGGCCGCTGGGATTACAAGAGTACCTGAAAGAAATGAAACTAGATACAAAACGGATTAGCTAGGAAAGAAAGAATGACAGGGAGAATTGACACCAGAGATCAGGTGATGGGAAATCTTATTCACCTGAGTGCCAGGAAAAAAAAAAGAGAGTGGGCCAAATAGAAAACAACTCAATGAGAGGGGATTGGATCTCAAAAGTTCTCTCTCTTCTTATACTTGGCACGTCACAGTTCACTAGCCTTGGTCCCTGCCCCAGTACCTTCTCAGGGGACAGAAATGTCCCCTGCTAGATGATGTCAGGCTTAATAGAGTTTCTTCTCCCCCCCCCCCCATTTTCTTTGTTCCCCAATTCTCTGGCTGAGTTTGTTTTGACACATTGTAATCACCGCTTGAGCAAGCCCTTTGGATTTTCAAGACAGTGAAAGGATGGTCCATAGAGAGGAGTTCCACTGCCTCTGAGTCAACTTCTGTAGCCCAGAGGATGAGCAGTTGAGGATGGGGTGCTGAATCACAGATTATAAGGATTATTGGTCTTCTCCATTGTTTATTGTATTTTTATCTTATTTTAGTTCTCAGTGTTCTAAACCATGGAGACTGCCAAAATTGCTTTATCTCTTGGGAATAGATGTTGTTGTTTTTGTTAACCCTAAGACAACTCTTGAGAGTTTTGGTTGTTTGTTTGTTTTTTAACACTAAGAGTGGCAAAGGCTAGACAATTGGAGTGACTTTCCCAGGATCAGATCTGAGGCAGATTTGAACCCAAGGACTTCCTGACTCCAAGCCTGGCACTCTATCTTCTGTGCTACCTAGCTGCCTCTGGGAACAGTTTCTATTTTGGAGAGGTTGTGAGAGTCGGGAAAAATGTCTAATCCTTGGTATTGTTGGTCACATAACCTGGAAGGGTCATTAAGGGGTAGTTTTCATTTTAATGGTCTCAGAAGAGTCAGAAATGGGAGGGATAGTAGATTATACTGGGGAAGAAAGAAAGGAGAGAAAAATCATTATTACATGATAGAGGTACAAAAGATGAGGACTATTTAAAAATGGAGGAAAGGATGGGAATCCCATGAGCTTTATGTCCACCTGAGAAATACATTACATTCACAAGAAAAACAGAACTCAGGGATGAGAAAGGCAAATAGAAGAGATAAGCAGGAATAGCTAAGGGAATAGTCATAAGCAAAATAAACTTGTTGGAAATTGGAATGTGAAAGGGTGTGTTAAGAGGAAATGAAGAAAGAGTCAAGTCTTGGGATTAGGGGCAGGGCAAAGGGAAAAGAAGAGCTATAGCTGAAAAAAGAAACATTTCCATTTCATTTATAGCTCCTAACTGTCAGGCAAACTCCCTCTCTTTACCACTTTATTTGTAAAGAAGGGGTGGGAAGCAAAGAGAAGAGATAGTACCAGAGTATGGATGGGATGGGCTAGATTAGGGAGACAACATACAGAAGATAATGGACTTGACCTACTTCTGGGGTAAAATTTCACTCTTGATGAAAACTGGAAAACTGTCTGGCAGAATTTAGGTATAGACCAACATCTTATACCATATATCGAGATAAACTCCAAATGGTGGATACAAGATTTAGATATTTTAAAAAAGCAAATTAGAAAAGCAGAGAAGAAATTACCTTTCAAATCTATGGATAGGGGAAGAATTCATGACCAAACAAGGGGCAGAAGTGATCATGGGAAATAAAATGGACAATTTTGATTACATAAATAGTAGAAAGATTTTATCTAAATAAAAGTAATGCAGTTCAGATGGGAAAGGAAATTGGTACCTAGGGGAAATCGTTGCATTAAATGTCTTTGATAAAAGTCTCATAGCAAAGCTATGGAAGGAATGGATTAAAGTTTATAAGAAAAAGAGCTATTCTCTAGTAGATAGATACATCATCCAAGGATATGAACAGGCAGTTAAAAAACATCTGAGTGAACAATGTGAAAATGTTAGAAACCATGAATCATGAAGAGAAATACAAATTAATTCAACTGTTAAGACTCCATCTCACATCTATTAGAGTGGGAAAAAATTAATGACAAGGAAGGAAAGAAAGAAAGAAAGAAAGAAAGAAAGAAAGAAAGAAAGAAAGAAAGAAAGAAAGAAAGAAAGAAAGAAAGAAAGAAAGAAAGAAAGAAAGAAAGAAAGAAAGAAAGAAAGAAAGAAAAGAAAAGAAGAAAATATTGGAAGGGTGACAGGAAAACAAGAACTATAATGCCCTACTGGTAGAGATGAAAATTGATCCAGTGACTCTAGAAAGCAGTTAGGAACTAACTATACCCCCCAAAGTCCTAATGTATTCAGCCCACCAACAGGATGGGTCTGGCATATGAGACCCTACCATTTAAACTTCCTTAAAACTACATTTACTCAGAACTATGACTAAAAGGTTACTGAACATCCATACCCTTTGACTCACCATGAGACCTATCCCCTAAAGAGTTCAAAGCACTGATAGAGGCTCTTTCTGTAGAAATAAATAACTGGAAACTAAGAGGGGATGCCTACCTATCAACTGAAAAATAGCGGAACACATCATGAATGTAATAGAAAATTATTGCATTATTAAGAAATTATTAACAGAGTGAGTAATATCAGAGAATACTGGAAAGATTTCTATCAGCTGATGCAGTGAAATAAGTGCAACCCAAGGAACAATTTACACAATGACATTTTATTTTATTTTTTTTAAGCATTTTATTTTCCCAAGACATATAACAACAATTTTCAACATGAATTTTCCAAAATTATAAAATCCAAATTGTCTTTCTCCTTCCTTTCCCTATTCTTCCTGAAGCTGGTAAACAATTTGGTCTGGGTTATTATACATGTATGATTATACAAAACATATCTCCATATTGATCACTGAACAACATTTTTTTTTAAACCCTTACCTTCTATCTTAGAGTCAATACCATGTGTTGGTTCCAAGGCAGAAGAGAGGTAAGGGCTAGGCAATGGGGGTTAAGTGACTTGCCAGGGTCACACAGCTAGAAAGTATCTGAGGTCATATTTGAACCCAGAACCTCCTGTCTCTAGGCTTGGCTCTTCATCCACTGAGCCATCCAGCTGCCCCCTGAACAACATTTTAAAGAAAAAAGATTTGAAAGATTTTAGAACTCTGATCAGTGTAGTGATAAATTCTGGGTTCAAGGGTTGAAGATGGAGTATGCTCTCCACCAGAGGGAGGTCCTTGGCTTCAGATACAGAAACAGACATATATTTGAAAAATATGGGAATTAATTTTCTTGAGTCTAGAATATTTGTTATGAAGGCTTTCTATTTTTTTAATCATTGTTCAAATGGAGTGGCAGGAGGAAGAAAAGATAATAAATGCTAATAAACAACACTAAGTGCTTTACAAATATTATCTCATTTGATCCCCACAAACCCCCCATTTTACAGTCGAGGAAAACCATAGCAAACAGGTTAAATGACTTGCCCAAGGTCACATAACTTATAAGAGTCTGAGACTGGATTTGAACTTAGGTATTCCTGACTCCAGGCTCCGAGCTTTATAAATTAAAATTTTTTAAAAATTGATGTCACTTAATAAAGAAAAGTTGTCTAGTATTCAAGTCCTCTAATTCCCAATGTAATAGTTTATCTAGTACTTCAGCATTAATTCTTATCTAATAAAGAGGGGGCAGGTAACAGGAGGGCAACCTGGAATGTACAAGAAGAATAAAAACTTCACTTCTGACTAATTGGTTTTCATTTTTTTCCCTCAGCATAAAACTTTTGAGCAGAGCAAGGGAGAGAAGGGAAAAAGAGGAAAGAGGGGAAGAGAAAAAAGCAAGGGAAGAGAGAAGGGAAGAAATAAGAGAGACAAAAAGAAAAGAAAATGGTCCCTGACCCTTCAAGGAATTTATTTTTTAAACAGGGTTTAGGGATTATGGAAGTTAAAGGAATTTGGGGGGTAATGAGAGAAAATAGCAAAACATAGGTTGTGATTTGCTTTAGTGGACTGAATTCCCACCCAAGGAGTTTCCTTCCCTCTCAAAGGTACCCAACCTTCCAGCATTTGAATTTTATTTTTATTTATGCTCCCATTTTAGAAATGGAAAAACTGGCGGCTGAGGTTAACTGATAGAGTCAGTAAGTGGAAGAATTAGTGTTAGCATCCAAGATCTTTTTACTCCCAATTCAGCAATAGCAATCTGTCATTTCAGGCGCATTATTTCCAATGCTTGGTCTGTACAGTTTCTGGGGTCTGGCACTGTTTCTGTTTAGTTTCTATCCTGGCTCTGACATTTACTAGGTGTAGGACTGCCATTAATTAGCTGATGCTTTCTTCAGCTCAGTTTTCTCATTTTAAAAATGGGGTAATGACACTCAGTAAATTGTTCAGTGCCGTGTCCATGGGAGTAATGACTCTCCTGCCCCACTTCAACTTCTCTTTTGCCTCCAGCTCAAATCCAACAAGGACAAGGCCACCAAGATCTTTTACAGCATCACGGGACCAGGAGCCGATAGCCCCCCTGAAGGAGTCTTCACCATTGAAAAGGAGACAGGGTGGTTGCTGGTGAACCAACCGCTAGACCGTGAGAAAATGGCCAAGTATGAGGTAGGTTACCTGGTGGATCTCAAAAATAATACCCCACCTAGAGGAATGGAAATGAAGAACATCCTGAATGGAGATGCTTCTTGGAATCTGTATCCAAGGGCTGATTTCCAGCCAAATTGCTCTTCCACTTGTTGCTAGTGCATAGAATTCCATCTCTTAAGCCCATGTTTTTGTATGCTGTTCTCCATGTGCAATGCCTCCCTTCTTCATGTCTGCCTCAGGACCCCTGGATTCTACCAACTCATGTGCCACCTTCTACATGAGACTCCCAGTTGTTGGTGATCTCTTTCCACTCTCCACCAGAAGTCCCTTTGTATTTACTATTTACCTCCTCATTATTGAATGTGCTGTACCCTTCCCATACCCTGAAATATGTCAAATCCTTGAGGCTAAAGACTTATTTTCCTAGATCTGTAGCAAATGATTTATGAATTTTTTTTGGAATGAATTTATGGTCATTTTAATCTTGGGATTAGAGCAGCAGTTCTCAAACTTTTCAGTTTTGTACTCTTAAAAATGTTGGAGAACTCTCCCACGAAGATCCTTTATTTGTGTGAGTTACATCTGATTGTATTAGAAGTTAAAATACTATGAAAATCATTTTGACTTCCCAGACTCCCCTGAAAGGGTCTCGGGGACCACACTTTGACGGACGTCATTGTTCAGTTGTGTCCAACTGTTCATGACCCCATTTGGAGTTTTCTTGACAAAGATATTAGAGTGGTTTGCCATTTGCTTCTCCAGCAAATTTTACAGATGAGGAACTAGGGCAATTAGAGTTAAATGACTTGCCAAGGGTTTTGTAGCAAGTTTTTGAGGTCGGATTTGATCTTGGGAAAATGAGTCTTCCTGACTCCAGTTCTAGCACTCTATTCACTGTACCACTGAATTAGGGAATGGGAGAGCTGGAAGAGCTCTTAGTGACCATCTATTCCAGGACCTTATTTCCCAGATGAGGAAGTGATCATGTATCTTCTTACCCCACAGTTGTTTGGACATGCAGTGTCTGAGAATGGTGCCTCTGTGGAAGAGCCCATGAACATCTCCATTGTTGTGATTGACCAAAATGACAACAAGCCCCAGTTCACCCAGGAGGTTTTTAAGGGGAGCGTCACTGAAGGAGCCATGCCTGGTAAGTGGGAGAAGGGGAAACAACATGGAACATACATCCTTGATTTGCCAAGTTAGCATCACTAATAAGAATTGTATTCCTGTCTTAAAATAAGACTAGATAGAAGGATCCACAAGACCAAATATTGTCCATGGTATCCTGTTCTTTCTCCATCTTTCTTCCCACCCCAGATTCAATAATTTACTAGCCTAGAAATGAAGTCTCCCCTAGGAAAGGCAGCATCAGAACCCATGTCTCTTTCTCCTCTAGGTACCTCTGTGATGCAAGTATCAGCCACAGATGCAGATGATCCTAACACCGACAATGGAGCCATTGCTTACTTCATCCTGGACCAGAATCCCAAGGACCCTCACGACCACATGTTTACCATCCACCGAGAGACTGGGGCCATTAGTGTGATTGCCAGTGGCTTGGACAGAGAGGTCAGTCATGGTGGCTCTGGACCCTTAAACACATCAAGCTTTTTCCTAAAGAAACTTAGCCCCCAAATCTAGAAAAGCATTGATTTTCCTACCAAGGAATGAGGATGTTTATATAGGGGCAGTTAGGTGGTATAGTTGATAAAGTGCTAGGCCTGGAGTCAGAAAAACTTCTTTCCAAGTTCAAATCCAGCTTCAAACACTTTTTAGCTATGTGACCCTTAACTCTGTTTGCCTCAGTTTCCCCAACCATAAAACTAACGGGAGAAAGAAATGGCAAACCATTTCAGTATCTGCCAAAAACAAAACAAAACAAGTGGAGTCATGAAGAGTCAGACACAACTGAAATAACTGAACAAAAGTGTTTCCCAAACTCTAGGTTCTCAGTTGATTGGATATAGGCTTTCTGGAGAAAAAAGTACTGGCTGCTTAACATAGCTCCTTCCTGGCCTAATTAGTCTGCTGCTAAATGAGCCCTCCAAAATTCTTCATCTTTGGAAGAGGAAACTGAAGAGAATGCATCTGGTATTTTCCCCTTGGGCATTCAAATCACCACCCCCAGCTCCAATGAATGACTACCATAGCGCAGCTCGATTCATTGGTTTGTCTTAAACGAATGACTAGATATAATTGCTCTGAGAATACTATCGCCCCTCTGTCTTCCAAGAGACTATAGTCTAGTCTTGGACCAGAAACCAGTGGCCCATCTGTCTTCAGGGCAGCCCTTATTTAGAGAGGAGGGGAAACCATGAGGGCAGCTCTCATGGTGGTGTACGAAGGCTGTAGCCACAAGGATCCAGGACATGGAGGAAAGAGGGTGATGGGATGACTCTATCCTTGTTCTGGGTTTGGCCCAGCCCAAGGAGAAGACAAGGAAGGGAGTTAGAGGGTGGGCCCCTGGTGGGACTTGGATTTACAAGTCCTCTAGAAGGATAAAAAATGGGAGAGGGGCATACTGGACAGGTCATAGAGGTATAGCCAAAGACTGAGAGGAAAGGGCTTGGGATTTGGAAACAGAACCTGGTTAGAATCCTGGATTTGATGCTTATGGCCATGCACCCTCAGGCAAACCAAGTCAACAAGTCTTAATTCAGCACCAGGCGCTGGAAATACACAGACAAGCAAAAGACAACCCTTGATCTCAAGGAGCTTCTGGTCTAATGGGGGAGACAGTGTGCAAACAATTTTGTGCAAGCATGATAAATATAGAGTAAGTTGGAGCTGTAATCAGCAGATGGAAGGCTCCTTTATTTAGGGGATGGAGAGAGCTTTCTTGAAGATGATGGATGAGATTTTAGCTGAGACTTGAAGGAAGACAGGGAAATCTGGAGTCATGGATAAGGTGGGAGATTGTTCCAAGGATGGAGTACAGCCAGAGAAAATGGTTGTAGTCATCAGAAGATGGAGTGTCTTGTTCAAAGAACAATAAGGAGACCAGTATCTCTGGATGGCAGAATATGTTGGGGAGAGTAAGAGTAAGGGCAAATCTGTAAAGGCACCTCTTTAGGCCTCAGTTTCCAAACCTGTAAAATGGCCTTGAAAACCTACCAGAAAGGCCCTTCCAGCCTATGAACCCTAGGAGAGCTTCCTCAAACCATAGCCAGAACTGGACTCTACAGTTCCTTTTCTCTGTCAACAGAGAGTAGCTGAGTACACGCTGACCATCCAGGTTGCAGACATGGAAGGAGAAGGCTTATCCACCACAGCATCAGCAGTGGTGGAGATTGCAGATGCCAATGATAATGCACCTGTATTTGACCCTCAAAAGGTAATCTCCTTCCTTCTTTCTCACCAGGGAGTGGAGGATTGAAGTTTTCCTAACCAGTCCCCTTCTGGCACACTGTTCTGGAATAACCATGTTAATATATTGGCAGTGCAGGCTAGTCTGCTGAAGAGAGCTGTTAATTAGGAGTCTTTGGTGCCTGGACTTGGACCCTTTCTCTGCTATTTATGACCTGTGTGACCCTAGATTTAATGGCCACTAATGTCAATTGTAGGAGTGACACCCATGATGAACCTTTGACTTATTCTGAACCAATGATCTTGAATCTCTTGATGCCTACATTGGATTTCTTTTTGACCCTAAGATGGCATATAGTCATGGATAGAATGTATGGCTTGGAGTTAAGAAGACCTTGGTTCAAGAGAGAAAGTAAGGGTTTAAAAAGGGAGGCGGGGTGGGGATGGGGCAGCTAGCTAGGTGAATAGAGTGCCAGTTCTGGAGTTGGGAGGACCTACGTTCAAATCTAGCCTCAGACACTTCCCAGCAGTGTGACCTGGGCAATTCACTAAATCTCAATTACCTAGTCCTTAGTGCTTTTTTGCATTGATTCTAACACAGAAGTTAAGGATTTAAAAGAAAGAAAGGGGGGAAAAAATTTCTACCATTGCTATTTGAATGACCCTAGACAACTAACCTTAGCCTCAGTTTCCTTTGTAAAATAAAGGCTTTGGTCTTAATAGTTTCTAAGAATCCTTCCATTTCTATGCCTATGATTCTTCAGATGGCTTCTAATGCCAGAAGGATGCCATTAATATCTACTTTTCCTTCTCAACCCTTCCCTCTACCGCCATTTTGTCTTGTACTTTCAGCTTTACGTTGGGTTGGGTAGGAAAGATCACAGTTGACTAGAGAGTAGGCCTCACACTCCCAGAAGTAGGCCCAGAAGACTTTTGGTATTCTGAACCAATGACTGTTTTACCATGTGGAGTATCTAGTATATGAGATATCTACAGCTAGATCTATTTATAGACCTATATAGGGTATTTCTACCCCAGGAGGCTCATGGTCTTCTGGACCAATGACCTTCTTACTTTATGGGATATTTCTATATAAGTCTATTTATCTTTATGGAATATTTTTATCCCAGGAGGCTTATGGTCTTCTAGACCAATGACTCTCTTAATTTATGAGATATTTCTATCCTGGGAGGCTCTTGTTCTTCTGGACCATTAACTCTCCTACCATATGGTGGGGTATCTGTATCCCAAGAGGCTCTTGGTGTTTCAGTTCAATAGCCCTCCCACCATGTTAAGATATTTGTGTCCCTTAGGAATTCAGGCCATTTGTGCCTCCATCC
This sequence comes from Monodelphis domestica, assembly GCF_027887165.1. NCBI lineage: Eukaryota > Metazoa > Chordata > Mammalia > Didelphimorphia > Didelphidae > Monodelphis > Monodelphis domestica. The sequence goes on from NC_077227.1 coordinate 708,665,618, forward strand.
TGATGGGGCAGAGAAACAATCCTCCAGAGAGTGTGATGAGGACAAGAGCAGTGACTTCCTTATGGGTAGAGGCCACCAGTCTAGTCTGTCTGCTACTACTTCTAACTGCTTGTTCTTGGCAGTATACAGCTGAGGTGCTCGAGAACAAGGTTGGGGTTGAAGTTCAAAGGTTAACTGTGACGGACCTGGATGCTCCCAACACACCAGCATGGAGAGCAGTTTACCAAATCACACAAGGAGACGAGGGGGGCTACTTTGCCATAGCCACAGATCCAGAGAACAACCAGGGCATCTTAACAACCAAGAAGGTAAGTATGTCTGGTTGGGAGCCACCAAGGTTAGAAGTCCTTTTTCTCCCCCAAAGCCAGGTGAACCTATTCTCAGACCATTCCCAGAGGAGTGTAATTTTAAGATGCCTGCCCTCTTTTATCCCCCTTTTCACGGCTGAGAGTCTATGGGAATGGAATGTTGTAGATAATATAAGATTTTTTTTCCACTGCAGTAATTGGTTCTGCTGAATTCTTTATTTTTTCTTCCTTAAAAAAAATAATAAAGATGCATTATAGAGATAGCTAGGTGGATAAAGAGCCAGATCTAGAGACAGGAGATCCTGGTCAAATCTGGTCATAGGCACTTACTTGCTGTGTAACCCTGGGCAAGTCCCTTAACTCCATTGCCCAGCCCTTACCATTTTCCTGCCTTGGAACCAATACTTAGTATTGATTATAAGACAGAAGGTAAGGGTTTTCAGATAGATAGATAGATAGATAGATAGATAGATAGATAGATAGATAGATAGATAGATAGATAATCTGTGTGTGTGTGTGTGTGTGTGTATATATACACACACACATATATATTATAAGGAGTGTCCAGCACAAAGTAGGTGCTTAATAAATGTTGAATCAAAAAAAATTTGTCTAGACTAGTAGTTTCCAGTCTGGTCCATGAGGGCTTTATATGCATTTTCCTTAGGGAGAAGTGTAATTTCTTGAGAGAGCAAAGAAAGAATATCAGCCTAGGTCTCTGGGGTCCATTGATCTCAAAGATGTGACTGCTCCATTTCTCCCCCAACTATGGAGCATTGGCAAATGTTATTTTTCAACTGTGGCTTCAATCCCTGGGTAGAAGCAATATCAGAGGGCGTCTCCTCAAGTATGAAGGAAGACTTTTTGTATCTCTCCTCAGGGCTTGGACTTCGAGACCAAGAACCAGTTCACCCTTTACATTGTAGTGTCCAATGAGGCTCCTTTCGTGGTGAAGCTTCCCACGTCCACAGCCACAGTCACGGTCAACGTGGCAGATGTAAATGAAGCCCCTGCCTTCCTCCCACCCACTAAAGTAGTAGAAGTCTACGAAGGTGTTCCTATGGGGGAGAAGATCTGCACCTACACTGCCCAGGACCCTGACAAGCAGCAGAACCAGAAGCTCAGGTACCCCAGAATCACCCTTTGCCCTGAGTCTGCTGGTAGCTTCCTTCCAGACTGGGAAGTTATCATGGAACTACATATGTTCCTTAGATGGCACCAAGTCCCATTCCTTATGTTCCCAGGTCCTAATGAGGAAGGAATTAGAATATTCTGGGCATCCCTGTTTGGCATGTAGGACCTATCTTTCCTTAGTTATTTCCCATTACTCTCCCTCTAGCTTCCTATATTATTCTCTGTGCAAAAGGCATTTGATAAATACTTTTTCATTCATTTATTCTTTCATAATATTCCATATCCCTTTGCACAGGCAATCCCCATGTCTAGGATTCTTCCTTTGTCACTTCTACCTTCTGGAATCCTTTCATTCCTTTGGAGTCATTTAAGGCTTACGTCATATATGATGCTTTTTCTGATTTCCCCCATTCCCACTCCAAAATTACTTTTTTCCTCCTGGTGATTTAATTGATTCTTGAATCTCCTTCTGCCGGTGCATTTGGAGCACCAGTTTACAATCTTACAGTGGCCTGGGTGCACTCAGAAGTTAAGGGATTGGTCCAGAGTCACAAAGCCAGTGTGTGGCCAGAGCTGAGCTTTGGATCCTACTTTTCCTGACTCTGAGGCCAAGTTTCTACCCACTATGGAATTCTGTATTTGCATTTACTTATTGTGTGGATATGTTTGTTCCCTTCTCTTCCAGCCCTCGATGAATGCTCACGCTGTTATTTTTGTAACCCCAGTTCAGTGTTTGCATATTAAATGTTTAATTACAGCACAATGTCCATTCCATCGTAAACTCCTCGAGGACGGGGACTCTTTTTACCTATCTTTCTTTATAGCCCGAGAGCTTAACACCAGGGTTAGTGTTTAGTATGTGCTTGTTGACTTGACTTGCTCAATGTTTGTTGAATGAACAGAAATGAGCTGAATCAAATCCCTGAATTAATTTTGCTTTTTTCTGTCCTGACTTGGGAACAGGGAGGGTAGAGTTGCTCGGTGTGTGGGAAGGTTTGGTATTTGACCAGGTTGTGGCTTTTGGTCTCTTCTGGGAGGTTCTAGGCCTGGCTATGGTTCTTCCACCTCCTCCACTCTCAAAACAACCAAGTAGCCTGACCTGCTCTCCAGGAATATTCTCTCACCTGTCTTTATGCTTTCATTTTCCAGCTATCAAATTGTAAGTGACCCTGCAGAGTGGCTAATGATTCACCCAGAGAGTGGTGATATCACCGCCAGGGGTCTCCTAGACAGGGAAAATGAACAGTTTGTCAGCAATAATACCTACAAGGTCACAGTCTTGGCCATTGATGATGGTAAGAATTCCTAGCCACATAATTCTCTCTCCTCTCCCCCTTCCCCTCTCTCTCTCTCTCTCTCTCTCTCTCTCTCTCTCTCTCTCTCTCTCTCTCTCTCTCTCTCTCTCTCTCCCTTTCTCTTTCTCTCTCTTTTTCTATCTGCCTCTCTCTTTCTCTGTCTTTTTCTGGCTCCCCCTCTCCTTTCTCTCTTGTTTTTCTTTCTCTGAAATAGGTATATGGTAAGAAAATGGGGATCCTAGATCAGTAAACAATTTCTGATGATCAATTTTGTTTCTGTTCATAAATGGCCACAGTACAGGATTACTGGGGATATTCAAAGTTTGATTTTGTATACCCAGGATGGATGGGGCATGGGGGTATGGAAATTGGTTATGCCAACATTGGCAGGATCTTCTCACTGGGCATCCTGGCATCCTGAGCAGAGTTAGCGCCTTATCTCATCTTGTAAGTACCAGAGTGAGGATAAGGAGGGTATCCGAGTGATGCCAGTGCTATTGGTGGGAAGGGAAGGGGACCTCCTAGGGGCCAAAGACAGATATAAGTTTTTCTGGAAATGAGAGCCCAAACCCAGAAACTCAACTCATTATGAAACAAGTGGGAAGATAGGTTGTCCCAAAGGCATAGACCACTAAAAGTTGTCACTCGTGTGTATGTAACCAGGAAACCCTCCTGCCACCGGCACTGGCACTCTCCTGCTGACCCTCGTGGATGTGAATGATCATGGTCCCATCCCAGAGCCTCTCCAAATCACCATCTGCAACCAAAAGACTGTGCCCCAGGTGCTAAACATCACTGACAAGGACCTGCCCCCACACACCAGCCCCTTCCGCGCCCAGCTCACTCACGATTCTGATATTTACTGGAACGCAGAAATGAACGAGAGAGGTAACTTGATGGTCCGGATTAACGTAGACACTCGTATTCCTGGAATTTGCATGGCCATCCCGGAGACAGAGCTCCCTGGGCTCCAAACTAGAGCATCGTGAAGGATTTTCTTCCCAGTGTGGCCACTTCTACTTTGAGTTAGTTACTTGGTTTTCAATTTCTGCATCTCTAAAATGGGGGTAATAATACTTGTGCTAGTTGGGAGTCTTATGAGGAGGAGATGAGGGAATCCGTGGAAGTGTTTTGTGAATAGAAAATGCTACAAATTCAGGGTTTGAAGGGCTCTCAGGGACCATCTGGTTCAAACTATATCTGAACACAAGAATTCCCTCCATAGCATCCTTGACAAATGGCCATTCAGCTTTTGGTTGGAAAAGCCCCTTGGAATTGAAAGCCCTCACCTCTCCTCTCCATCTTTTGGACAGCTCTCGCCTCATTGGGAGGGAGTTTTTCTGGCTATCAAGTCTAGATCTGCCATTTTGCAACTTTTATCCACTTCCTGTTCCCTACCCGCATTTCCTAGTCCTACCTTCTGGGCTCAAGCAAAGCAAGTTAATTTGTATTCTACAAGACAGCCTTTCAGATATTTGAAGACAAGGATCCTACCTCCCAAGGGTCACCCACCCCCAGGTTAAACAACCCCAATTGGTTTTTTTTTTAATCCTTACCTTCTGTCTTAGAATCAATAACTAAGTATTGGTTCCAAAGCAAAAGAGAGGTAAGGGCTAGGCAAATGGGTTGTGTGACTTGCCCACGATCACACAGTTAGGAAATGTCTGGGGCCAGATTTGACCCATGGACTTCCATGGCAGGATCTTGAGGCCCTTCACTCTCCTGGATGTCCTCCTAGATGCTCTCCAGGTTCTCATTACCCACATTTTGGGTATCTGAGCCATGAGTTTTGTTGTCTATCTATGTGAGGAAGATGACCATCCAACAGTAAGCACAATGTCCCCCTACAGGAGATTCTGTGGCCTTGTCACTGAAGAAATTCCTGAAGAGTGACGATTACAAAATCTATCTTAGTCTGTATGACAACCACAACAAAGACCAACTGACCGTGATCAAGGCAAAAGTGTGTGACTGTGAGGGCCACGTGTCCATCTGTCCAGGGGCCTGGAAGGGTGGCTTTGTCCTGCCTGTCCTGGGAGCTGTTTTGGCTTTGCTGAGTGAGTACTGCTACGTGCAATTTTTTTCCTTTTTATTTAAAAAAAAAAAACCTCTTCTGTCTTGGAATCCATATTAAGTATTATTTCTAAGGCAGAAGAATGGTAAGGGCTAAGCAATTGGGGTTAAGTGAGTTGGCCAGGGTCACACCGCTAAGAAGTGTTTGAGATCCTATTTAAATACAAGTCTTCTCGACTCTAGATCTGGTGCTCTATTCACTGAGCCACCTGTATGTTGTACCCCTGTATACATTTTGTGAGGGGATGGTGTCTGAAATCAGGGAACATTCTACTCCCAAATTATATTGATTTTTGCATGAATTTTATACTTTATTTTTTAATCCATCAATAAGCATTTATTAAACATTCACTATGTTCCACTTAACCCTGTTTGCCTCAGTTTCCTCATCTATAAAATAAACTAGAGAAGGAAATGGCAAACCACTCCAGTCTCTTTACCCCCCCCCCAAAAAAAACCCAAACCCAAATGAAGCCACAGAAAATCAGACACAACTGAACAACCAAGCTGTGTGACCCTGAACAAGTCACTTAATCCTGTTTGCCTCAGTTTCCTCATCTGTAAATGAGCTGGAGAAAGAAATGGCAAACCACTCCACTCCAGTATCTACCAAGAAAACCCCCAATGGGATCATGAAGAGTCTGACATGACTAAAAAATGCCTGAACAAGAGCAATGGTCTAGGCTCTGTGCTAGGTGCTGGGATTATCATTTGATATTTAATTATGAGAGGCAGCCATCAGAGCCTAGGAGCCCTGGGTTCACATCTTGTCTCCAACATCTGCTGTCCGTATGACCCTGGGCAAGCCCCTTGGCCTTCTAGCTGCCTTTCTGCTTCTCTTTCTCATCTGTAAAATGGGGATAATATCGCCTAGCTCTTGGGGTTGTAAGGAGCAAATGATTGTAAAGTGCCTGGCACATAGCAAATGCTATATGAATGTTAGCTCAAATGATTATCCTTATGGGATTCATAGTCATGTGTTCCCTCCCTTCAGTCCTCCTGCTTGCCCTCCTGTTGTTGGTGAGAAGAAAGAGGAAAATCAAGGAGCCCCTCCTGCTTCCAGAGGATGACACCCGGGACAACGTGTTCTACTATGGCGAGGAGGGGGGCGGTGAAGAGGACCAGGTTGGGGATTCTGACATTTGGGGAGTTGGGATTGGGGGAGGAGCCCTCCCTGCCTGAGCACCCCCACCCCACCCCCAGCACTACTCAATGACCCCTTATTATGTCTCTAGAATATCTTGGGTGGGTCCTGAATTCATTGGCTATGCCCCATAGAGATCATCCCCATTTAACACAAAGGTGGTTAACCCTTCCCTAGGGTCTCTGCCAACCCCAAAGGTCAGCTTTTTGGCCTCTGTTTGCCCATCCCAAAGTATCATCTGTCATGTATATGGTGGAGATATGACCAGGAACTTCAGAAATGCCAGCCCCCCAAAGTGAGCTTCACTACATAACCCAAACAGGCAGGCAGGCTGCCAAGTCTGTGGGTCTTGGATTCATCTGCTCTCTTTCCCCATCCCTTCCAAGGACTACGACATTACTCAGCTTCATAGAGGCCTGGATGCCCGACCAGAAGTGATTCTCCGGAATGATGTGGTGCCCACCTTCATCCCTCCCCCCCTGTACCGACCCCGTCCAGCCAACCCAGACGAGATTGGCAATTTCATCATTGAGGTGAGGAAGGGGCTTACCCTACTTCCCCCAGATTGTCCATCCATTAAAAAAAATTATTGGTATCTTTTATCTCTCTATCACCTACATTTCCCAGTATCTTTCTTCTTCCCCTCCCAGAGAGCCTCCGTCTTATAATAAAGATCTAGGATTAGATGGCTCTCTCTCGAGGTCCCTCTTAGATTTTTATGGTCTTTGACACACCAGTTTCCCAATTTTTGCAAAGTGGAGACTTTAATCTTTGTTGCAGAGGGCAAGTAGGAAGCCATGATGTCAGTGAGAAAATGGCTGGCCCCTTGACCCTCTGAAAGGAAGTGGTTCACAACCTGGTTGAAGACCCCAGGGGAATGGTTGGAGCCCTTTTCCCCAGGAAAACACCTAACTCTTTTGTTTTGTGGGGCCACCACCTGGCTCGTGACCTCCGTTTGGTTCCTGCTCAGTAACATCCCTTGATCCCAACTCAACTGTACCCATATTTGTTGGGAAAACGGAAAACAAAAAAACCAAATGACATAACATTTGGGACAGGGCTTTGGAGGAGCCTTAAAAGCTTCATCAGTCATCATCCATCTTTTATTTGAAATTGCCCATGAAGGTAAGAGGAGATGGAACATTCAACTCCTCTGAAGCAAAAGCATTAATGGGATTTACCTTTTACAGATCTGGCATTAGGAAGCCACTTCTCTCTGGCTCTTATCTTTCTTTATCAGAGCAAGTTAGCAGATGTATCTCTCCTTGCTCTCCCACAGATGGCTATATTATAATATTATACCATCATACTATAGAATATAGAGATTATATATATTTGTACATATTCTATCTGTTTTTGGTTACAGTTTGACTTTCTGGGTATGCAGTGAGGATTCACAGTTTAAAGCCATTCTCTTGGCAATGGGCAGATGATCATCTCTGATGCCTCTGATCTTCCCTGGGGATTGGCTTTGCTGGGGAATAGTGATGGGCAGAGGCTGGGGTCAGTGACTTGGGCTCAATAACTCGCTGGATGCTCTGTTCTGCAGAACCTGAAGGCAGCCAACAGTGACCCCACAGCTCCCCCGTATGACTCCCTGCTGGTGTTTGACTATGAAGGAAGTGGTTCGGACGCAGCCTCCCTGAGCTCCCTGACATCTTCCAACTCAGACCAGAACCAGGATTATGACTATCTGAATGAATGGGGCAGCCGATTTAAGAAGCTGGCCGACATGTACGGTGGAGGGGAAGATGACTAGCAGGGGCTTTGCTCTCCTTGGACAGAGTTCATTTCTTGCTCTCTGGACCCCACTCCCAGGAGCAAATAGTTGTACCTCAGAGATAATGTGACTCTTCTGCCCTAAGAGCAGACTTGATGCATCATTTGGCCTGGAGATACTTCAGATCTTCTGATTTTGTCAAGAAAGTGACTTGAATATGAGTGCTTTTCTCTCTCAAGAATCTGGATGGAAATTCAGGACAATCTAGACAGAAGATCTGCTGGGATTCTTCTTTGAGTCTGTAGATAATCTACACCCCTGCCTACTAAAAATCCCCGTCCATCATCACCTCCTGGCCATTTGTCCTGGACCTCTACACACTTAGAGTGGCACTTAGTCATCCACAGTGTCTGTCCTAGAGGTGATCACTCTCCATTCTCTTCTGCCCTGTGTTTGGAGACCGCAGCCAAACAGTGCCCAGAGAGAGGCTGGGCATCTTTTATTTCTTCAATTTCTTTCTTTATTTGGAGAAAGGAGATGCAGCTCAGAAGCTGATGAATCATCCCCAAAACTGTAGCCGTGGAAAGTTGTGGTCTTTTTTTCCCTCCAAGACAATGACAGCATTTTTTATATAGAATATCCATGGGCTACTTTTGTGGGTTTTTTTTTTATTATATATATATATGTGTGTGTTGCGTGTGTATGTGTGTGTGAAGTAGATGAAATGTCATGCTAAATGATGACAATCATGTAAACATGCCAAGACTTTTTATTAAAGAAACTGAACAAAAGTGATGGTAGGAAGTGGTAAAATCATCTAAGGGGAACTTTTCTTTCTCACGATAGTTCTGGATAAGTAAGAAAGAGAAGAGAGTTTAAGGAAGTGATTCTTTCCTCTAGAACTGAGAAGATTCTCTGTTTACAAAGCTTTGTTTATGAAACACAACACAGGAATCAGGTAATACTGTATAATTCTCCTTCTATTCAGTCATATCTGACTCTTTGTGACCCCATGGACCCTCTTGTCCAAGGGATTTTCTTGGCAGGGTTACTGAAGTCATTTGCCATTTCCTTCTCCAGTGGATCAAGGCAGACAGTTTAATGACTTGTCCAAGGGGGCAACTAGGTGACTCAGTGGATTGAGAGCCAGCCCTAGAGATGGGGGGGGGGGGGGGAAATCCCAGGTTCAAATTTGACTTCAGATACTTCCTAGCTGTGTGACCCTGGGTAAGTCACTTAACCCCCTATGCCTAGACCCCATTGTTCTTCTGCCTTGGAACCAATACACAGTATTAATTCCGAAACAGAAGATGAGGTTTTTTTGTTTGTTTTTATTTTTTTTAATGACTTGTCCAGGGTCAGACTGCTAGTGGGTGAGTGAATGTGTAAGGCCTGATTTATACTTAGGTTCTTCTAACTCCAACCCCAGCTCTATCCACTGAGCAATCTAGCCTCAATTCCCACTTCTACAGATGAGGAAACTGAGTCTTAAAGAGATGTTAAGGGGCTTTCTAATACAGATTAGACATTCTTTAACCTCTCTTTGGGTTTCTGTTAAAACTCATTGGTAAAATCAGGAGAGGAGTTGGGCTAGATAATAATATATGCGCTAATATTACCATAGATTTTTATGTTCGTTATTAACTTACTTGATCTTCACAACAAAGAATGGATCACTAGGCTTTAACTCTGGATTCAGGGGACCTCAGTTCAAAGCCTGATTCTGATGCTTTCCACTGCTGTTGTGATCTTGCAGAAGTCACTTAGCATCCCGTAGCCTTAGTTTTGTCACCCTGAGGACCTTGGCTTTCCAGTTCTAAATCTGTGGTCCTATGAGATCGACATATTTTTCTCTTTTCTACAGGTGAGGAAACTGAGGCTCAGTGATGTGCTCAGGCTCGTATAGCTAGTGAGTCTCTGAGACAGGATCTGAATCCTGAACCCTACGTCCATTACTCTATCATCCACTCCACCATGTTTTCCTTTCCCCTGCTATGAACCTCAGAAATTCACTAACTTGGGTTTGGGTGTTTTTTTTAGAGGGTATCGATGGGGATTGGGTTGTAATGGGAGAGGGGTGGTAACACTAACACCCTTTTAGGAGATTGTGCTCTGGCCCCTTCAGCCTGAGATGGGGCTACAGCTAACCCCCACTCTCCTACAATATATTCTTCCCGTCTACACTCCACCACCTGTCTGCCTCTTGGTACCAGGGTATTACTGATAAGATTCCACTCCGGGAAATCTCCCACCTTTAGGGCTTCCGATAAGATAAGGAAGGGATTAGGTGTCTTTTCAGGGGATTTCTGGAGCTGCCCTTCTCACAGTCTTTTAACACCTGCATCCCCTTATCTTGGGTTCTTCCCTCCCCTTTCCCCAAAGCGGAGCAAAGGAAGAAACTCTATCTTCCCTTGTACAAACTGACACTCAGTAACTTGAGTTCCAAGTCTGGAGGAGATAAGGAAAACCTCAGCTGTGCTCCAAGCTGGCTTCTAACCGTACAGATATTTGGGGTATTTGGAGGTGGAGGCCAGGCGGGAATTGAGTGAGGAAAAGGAGCTGTTCTTGTTCCAAACTCCAATCTGAGTGTCTGTGGATTGCTCTGAGAAGGCACTAGAATTAAACGATTAAAAGCCAAGTCTAGCATTTAGTGTCCCTACTATATGCCAGGCATGAAACTCAACTAAATCCAGCTTGGTTTGGAATTACTATACTTGAGGGCAGCTAGGTAGCACAGTGGATAGAGTCTGGAGTCAAGAAGACTCATTATCTTGGGTTCAAATCTGGTCTCAGACACTTGGTCCTTTGTGACCCTAGTCAAAGCACTTAACCTTGCTTGCCTCAGTTTTCTCATCCATCAAATTAACTGAAGAAGGAAATGGGAAACCACTCTAGTAGCTTTGCTAAAGAAAATCTTATATGGGTTCACAAAGATCTGGATACGATGAAACAACTGAACGAGAGACAGAGACAGAAGGAGGGAGAGGGAGAGAGGGAGGGAGAAGGAGAGAAAGGGAGAGAGAGGGAGGGAGAAACATGCAAGGGAGGGATGGGGATCTTAGTTCTATGTTCCCCAAACTAACTCGGTCACAGATCACTGGGTTGAGAGTCAGACCAAAAATTGGGAGTTGCTGGGTTCAAATGTGACCTCAAGATACTTCCTAGCTGTGTGACCCTGGGCAAGTCACTTGACCCTCATTGCTTAGCCCTTACCACTCTCCTGCCTTAGAACCAATATGTAGTATTGATTCTTAGATGAAAGGTGAGGGTTTGAAAAAAAGATTGTGTATCCTGATGGAACCCATCAGCCCTGCTTGAGTCTTCCTCTAGCATTAAGGCAGAGGGGAGGGTGAGGAAAGTTTTGGAGCAAAATCTTGGAAGATAATTTTCATGCTGAAAAATTGCCACATATCATTAGATGGAACCCCGGAACACTTGTTGCTGTCATGTAGAATTTCAGTCTAATGCTTAGTGGGTTGAAACCTCCTTTCCAGCTGCCATCATGATGTGGGTCTCCTGCATTCTTTCGTGGTGTTTCATGATTCCCAGCTACATAGAGCATTAGCAGGTAAGTGGTTCTGTTCTAAAAAGGGTGCCTTGGCCACCTCCAATCAATTTCCCAAGTGACACCCAGATGTTGGTGAGTTTGGGGCCCCTTTCCTTGTTCCTACCTACCCAAAGCATAGGTATCAGTGGATCAGCTCATGTTCTAATCTGAGTAACAGGCATTTTTTAAACCCTCACCTTTCATCGTAGAATCGATTCTATGTATTGGTTCCAAGGCAGAAGAGCCGTAAGGGCTGGGCATTAAGAGGCATTTTTTAAAAATGGATTTGTTTTCCTGTGTGGTTGGTTATGTCAAGGTGACCCATGAGACTGATAATGTTCAACAGGGTTTGAATAGGTCTTATTTGGGAGGAGAGACATTTTGTTCAGAATGATACTTTCCAGAAAGAACTTACTCCACTAAAATCCCTAAAATACCTTCTATAAAAGGTTAAACAGGACCTTTTGGACAATGGTGTAGTATAAGCATGTCATAGCGACGGACCTCAAAGACCTGAGTTCAAGTTTCCCTCTGCCACATCTGGCTTTGTGACCCTGGGTGAGTCATTTAATGCCTTAGGGTTCTGTTCTTTATAAATTGCAGAAAAGGTCCTGATTTGCCTGAGGGAGTTTGGTCCAGTCTCCATTCCTGTCCTGCCAAACGTTTTTCTCTTCTGTGTTTCTGCTCCCACAGTTCTTTCTCTGGATGTGGAGAGCATCTTTCTCATAAGTCCTTCAGAATTGTCCTGGATCATTGCATTGCTGCTAATAGAAGTCTATTACATTTGATTGTGCCACAGTGTATCTGTCTCTGTATACAATGTTCTCTTGGTTCTGCTCCTTTCACTGCTGTCCTACCTAATGTGCTGAGAGAAACTAACTACCACACAGCAATGGGTATCAGACGAAAAGCTATAGATGAGTACCAGGTGGTGGTAAATGCTTATCACTGAGTACCCTGGGCCTCTGAGCAATCCTACTTTAAAAGATAATTTTAACAATTTTATGATAGATTTTAAAATAGACATTAAAATTAAATTATTTAGATATATTTTAAAATTTATTTTATGATAGATTTTAAAATATATTAAAATGAAATAAGTTATTAAACAAAAAATGTATTTAAATAAAATTACTTTCCAATATACATTCCAAATTCTTACACAGAACCTTCCTTTGCAATAGAGAAAATCAGTCACGTGAAAGCCAAACCAGTTGGGGTAAAGCAACATCCCACACCCAGAATCTCTTACATCTTTCCTGAGAGGAGGGAAGTGTTTTCCTTGGAGATCACTAACATGGTGTATTCCAAAAGTTGGCTTGCACTAAGACTTATGGGACATATTGTTCTGGGCTAGAACCTAGGACATGTGTGATCCAAGAAGGGTTCTCTCTCCCTATAGATGAATTGTCCATTGAGAAACCCTTCCAATTCAATGAGGGATTCAACCCATCCCAATGAGCCAGGTAGTATACTCCCTAACTGCCAAGGAAGGGGCCCATCAGGGGAGAAACATTTTTATTGCTGCTCTCTCAGCCTCCACATCCATATCCTCAGTGGTCCAAAGTACTGTTTCTTTTCTCTTTATTAAAACAGATTATGAATGTGAGATCTCAGATCCATTATCTAGAAATTCTAGAAAGTGGAACCCCTCCACCTTTCCATTTTCTGGTTTCAGAAACTCCCTCTATTCAACACTCAACCTAGAGGCTTCATTAGCTCCTCCCACGTTTAAAAACAAACAAAAAAGAAAATCCAAGCCCTCCACCTAGCCCCATTTCTCCACTCCCACCACCTTTCCTCCTTCCTAGACTCTTCCCAAAAAGGGCTTTCCTGGCCAGAAATCTGCCATTTTCTCCAGGCGCACTGGGCTTCTAAGCATTTCAATCCCCAACGCCCCATAAATGATGTTTCTCTCTTTCCCCTTTCCCCATCTCTTAAGCACAGTGCCTGGCACCCAGGAGGCACTTAATAAATTCCTGGTGTTTTAATAGCACCATCATGACCTCCGTCAGTCTGACCAGTAGAGGGCAGAAGAGGGCAGTTCACCATTGCAGCATTCATGAAGGTGCTCAAAGAGAAAAGGATTCCTGAGTGTGATAGGTTGCAGGAGATCCATTCGAGATCCTTCCGCCTGGGGGTCTGTGGATAGGAAGTCGTCAATGTTAATGTCAGTATCATTGGGGGAGGGGAAATGTATACATATATACTTACATTTAAATAGATAATAAAATAAAAATAGATAAATATATAATAAACAAAACATGTTTGATATATACTATACATTTAGACTATATTATTTATAATATGTGTTCTATTTATATATTACATATAGATTTAAAAATATATCAAATTCTAAATTTACATATTTGATCTTAAGATATTTAGAACATATCTAAATATGTTTAATATATTTAAGTTATATATTAAATGTACATTTAATATATTTTCATTATATTCTAAATATATTTAATGTTTTAAAATATTAAGTATACATATTAAATATTTCTTAAATACATATTAAATGTACATTTAATATATTTTCCTCTATATTCTAAATATATTTAATATGTTTTAATATATTTAGTGTTTCCTAAATCTATATTTAATTTTTTAAATGCTTAATATATTTAAAATATACATATTAAATATTTCTTAAATATATATTAAATATGCATTTAATATAGGTTTATCTAGTCTAAATATATTTAATGTTTTCTAAGTAAATATTTAATGTTTTAATACATTTAGTGTTTTAACATATATTTAATACATTTTAAATGTATATTAAATGTTTCTTAAACATATGTTAAATATATTTAATATGTTTTAAATACATATCTTATTTTTTACCAACTTCCAACTGAAATGTAGTATATTCTTCAACTGATTTTATACCTTTAACAATATCTTTCTTGGGACAGCTGGGTGGCTCAGTGGATTGAGAGACAGACCCAGAGGTGGGAGTCCTGCGTTCAAATCTGGCTCAGGCATCTCTCTGTTATGTGACCCTGGGCAAGTCACTTAATCCTAATTGCCCAGCCCTGACCACTCTTCTGCCTTAGAACCAATACTTAGTAATGATTCTAAGACAGAAAGTAAGGGTTGTTTTTTTAAAACAACAATATCTCTCTGCAGAGGGGCCCAGGACCCCAAAAAGGTTAAGAACCCCTCTTCTTGAATCTTCATTTTCCAAATAAAAACCCCAAAGCCCAGAGGGAGGGAGCCACTTGCTCAGAGTCCCATAGTTTGGGCTCACGTCTCCCTACATGGCTTCTGCTAGAAGAGGAAGGGAAAGGGAGAGTTTAAGGCTACAATATATGATTAAGTCCCTTCTGGCCACCCCTGACCAGAGGGGCAGCATTAGCGATTGCTCTGTGGTTCCCAAAAGAAGCCCCAGAGTGGGTCTCGGGTCCTCTAGGCTGGAAGATTCTGCAACCTCTGCTCTAGTTCAGAAGTTGTGACATGAGGTTCCTCCCCCCCTTGTTTATATTTGAATCTGGCTTCAGAAAGCCTGAAAGCCAGCAGCCTGGGCTTGTAGAGACCTGCGGCTTTACCTCCTACGAGAGACAAGTGGGACGGGACTGGCAGGGCAGCCAGGATTTGGGGTGTTTGTGGAAGGAGTTCCAGGGCTCCCTCTTCTCCCAGACAGCTGCTAGGGTGGAAGGAAGGGCCCCCAGTTCCAGTCCTGGGTCTCTGGTCCCATTTTGGAGAAGGAAGTCTGTGTACACTTCTGTCTGCAAAGAACCAATCAGGGGACTCTCAGGAATGACCATCTCGTGGCACAAGGGGGTAGGAGGATGGATCTGGAGTTAGGAAGCCCTGAGTTCAAATCCAGCCTCCAAAGGTGTGGGGCCCCGGGCAAGTCATTTAACCTCTGTCTCAGTTTTCTCATCTGTAAAGGGGGGTGGAGAACTAAGAGCACCCACCTCCCCCAGTTGTTGTGAGGCTCAAATGAGGTAATATTTGTAAGGTATTGCCTGCCACACATGCCGTATGTTCTATAGGAATGCTGATTGCGATTATTATTGATATTCACTTTCCATCTGCCCTGGGTACCAGCCAGACCTTGGGCAGTGGAAAGAATACTGTATTTGTAATCAGAACACCTGGATTTGAATCCTTTGCTAATTAGTAGGAGGTGGCTACTTTCTCAGTTTCCCCAGGGGTAAAATAAGGAAATTGAACTAGATAATCTCTAAAATGGTTGTCTTTACAATGAAAAATCCTTAAGGGACAGGGATTCTCTCAGGTGTCTGGACAATTAATTAATAAACATTAATTAAGTGACACTTATTAAGTGTGGAAGGCACTGTGCTAAGAGCTAAAGATACAAAAAGAAGCAAAAGACAGTCCCTGACCTTAAGAAGCTTATGAGAAAAAATGCAAACAAATATAGAGAAAGCAATTCATTTACAGAATAAGTAATGTAATACTATATTTTTTACAATTTTTACAATTGTCTCATTTGATCCTAATAGCAACCCCATTTTACAGACTGGGAAAGGTAGACTTGTCCGGGGTTTATATCTAGTAAGTTTCTGAGGTCAAATTTGAACTCGGGTCTCCCTGACCCTGGGTCCAGTATATTAACCACTATATCATTTAGCAGAATGTGGTTTTTTTAATTAATAATCAATAACTAAATATTATATTTTATGAAGTTTTAGTAATAATAACTAAAGCAAAAGAACTGCCTGACTTCAGCTGGGTGGCAGGTCCAAAAGAGAGTGAGGGAGGGATCACAGCCACTTAAATACAATCATGCAAAACATGGGGATGCAGGAAAATGGAATTTTGGGGAAAAACTAAGGGACTTCTGGGGGATGAAGTCCAAAGGCTCAAAATCTCCATTTATATAAGAAAAAAGGTACTAGAATTAAGACATAAAGTAAGTGCTTAATAAATGCTCTATGAATCTAATGCTAGAAGAGACCTTGAAGATTATCTAGTCCAACCCCTTCATTTTACAGATGAGGAAACTGAGGTCTAGGGACACTGAATAAGCCCAAAACCATAGGTATTATATGACAGAATTGTTGTCTAGAGAGCTCAGGGCAAGGATGAGAGGGTCAAATAACCCAACCCACTTTTCAAACTCTTATTATAATAACTAGGTAGGTCCCAGGATTCCACTGATGTCACCTGTCTAGACTAAATATCGGTTCTAAGGCAAAAGAAAGACAAGGGCTAGGCAACTGGGAAGAGGTGACTTGCCCAGGGTCACATAGCTACATTTGAACTCAGTTCCTTTTGTGGGCTCTCTGGCCCCTAAAAATCTTACATTCTACCAGGAGATAATAAGGGATGATAGAGGAGTCGTGGACAGAGAAAGGAGTTTTTTTTCTAGAGTCACAGTTGGCTATCATGGCCTCCCTTCCTAGTGTTAGGAAATTTTCTTTTCTTTTTATTATTGTTCCAATTTTTAAAAATTCTTTATTATATTTCATTTTTTATACTGTTAAAATTTTCTCTGTATCTTTCCCTTTCTCCCCAGAGCCATTCCATATAACAAAGAATTTTTTTTAAGGAAAAAAAACTGTCAACAAAATCCGTTAACATTGGAAAAAAGATCTTAAAATATATATAGTATTTTACACTTGTGGTTATTAAATATTATCTCTTTTGGGGAGTAATATGTAATTTGGTAACTTCACTTTTTTATTTTTTCATGGTAACTGTTCTTTTCATTAACATTGGTGTCATTCTGAACATTGTTCCCTTGTCTTTGCTTACTTAATTTTGCATCAGTTATGGCTGTATCCATGCTTCTCTGAATTCATCACATTATTTTCTTGTAGCATAATATATTCTAATTACTATCATATTCCATAATTTGTTTAGCCATTTCCCAAAACATGGGAAGCTACTTCATTATAACTTCTTGGACCCTCAAAAAGTGCAGCCATAAATATTTGATTGGGGGTATCTTTCTTTTTACCTTTTTAGGGCGTGTACTTAATGGAATCTCTTGAGTCAAAGGTAGAAACATTTTAGTCACTTCATTTGTGTCATTCTAATTTGCTTTCCAGAATGGTTGTACTCATTCACAAGACCACATTAGTGTGCCCTTCTTCCCATAACCCCTCCAATACCGATGATCCCATCTTTTGTCATCTTTGCCAATGTGCCATTCCCTTTCAAGAAGCAACAGCAGGGACTCGGTGACTCGGTGGACAGAAAGCCAAGCCTAGAGAATAGGAGGTCCTAGGTTCAAATTTGAATTCAGTGACCCTGGATAAGTCACTTAACACCAATTGTCTAGCCCTTACCCCTCCAATACTTCATATTTATTCTAAGACAGAAAGTAAAGGTTTCTTGAAAGAAAAAAAGCAGCAGCAATGGTAATAACAATAATAACTAGCATTTATATAATGCCTTAAGGTTTGCAAAGGGCTTCATAGATATTATCTCATTTTATTGTACATTTGCTAATATTATCCCCATTTTACAGATGAGGAAAATGACACCGTTTAAGTGACTTGGGGTTGGATTTGACTTTGGGTCCCCTGACTCCAAAATCAGCTCTCTATATACCACAACTTCTAACTGCCTACAAAGACTGGAGTCAGGAGGACTCATCTTCTTGAGTTCCTATCTGGTCTCAAACGTTTACTGTATGACCCTGGGCAAGTCACTTAACCTTGTTGGCTTTGGTTTCCTCATCTGTCGATAGAGCTAGAAAAGGAAATGACCAACCACTCCAGTGTCTTTGCCAAGAAAACCCCAAATGGGATCACAAAGAGTTGGACCCAAGTGAAAACAACAATTGCAGGTCAACGGTTTGATTACTGTACTCAGAGGAAGAATGGAGAAGGGAAACGGTTAAAGGAAAGGATCAGGATAAACAGTAATAGATTCCAAGATATTCTCAGTGGGTAGAGCTAAAGCCTGATCTGGACCAGTTAGCAGCTGGCTGGGGAAGTCTGTCAGGGAAGTTTACACTCCCTCACCCATCAGCACAGCCTCAGGGCAGTTTCAAAGCTGAATGGGTTAACTCATCCAGGGAAGCAGGGAGTGGCCCACAGAGTGAAATGTCTCAAGTTGTTCAGAGGCTGAAGGATGGAGCATTCAAGCTAACATCTTGGGAAATGTACCATCCGAAAAGAAAGCCAGCTAGTCTCTTAGCCAAGACTATGGCAAAGCATCCATGGGCCATCCTTGTACCCAAGAAATGTTTTGGGCTTTTTTTTAACTTACAGAAAAATCTCCAACAATATGGCTAGTTCTTTTATGGACATGTGGACGTGTCACACGGCTTTTACAGACATCTTCCTGAAAATCCCTCAACTGATCGAAGACCCCAAAGATTCTCCAGGCAGATTGATAGAGTTTTAGGAGCTCATTATTCAGCTCCTCCTTTGAACTTGAACAATACTGGGTATTGGTTCCAAGGCAGAAGAGTGGTAAGAGCTAGGCAATGGGGGTCAAGTGACTTGCCCAGGGTCACACAGCTGGGAAGTGTCTGAGGCCAGATTTGAACCTAGGACCTCCCATCTCTAGGCCTGACTCAATCCACTGAGCTACCCAGCTGCCCCCTAAAAATAAATTCTCACAAGATGTTACAGTAATCGTTACCCCATTTCATCCCCATAATTCAGTGGAATTAAGTGACTTGCTCATAAGTACAGCAGATAAGGGGCAGAGAGAGGATTTGAACCCAGGTTTCTCCTGAGTCCAAGTATCACAAATTAGGATATAAATCCTCACAACCAAATGCAGAAAAGTAGAAATATTATATGCACACTTTTCAAACAGTAATACAATAAAAATTGCATTTAATAGAGGGCAGTGGGAGCATAGATTAAAATATTAACCCCTTCCAGGGAGAGAATTGATGAACTCTCAATGAAGATTGAAGCATGCTTTTTTAAAGCATACCTTTTTTTTATTTTACTTTTATTATTTTATTTGTGCTTTCCTCTGCAACATGGCTAATATGGAAATGTTTTACATGACTTCAAACTCAAATTTTTATTTTTAATAATATTTTATTTTTCCTAATTACATGAAAAAACAATTTTGAACATTTGTTTTTTAAAATGTTGAGTTCCAAATTCTTCCTCCCTTCTCCTCCTCCATCTTTGATAAGGCAAGCAATCTGATTTAGGTTATGCAAAACGTATTTCCGTATTAATTATCTTGTAAAAGAAAACAGACAAAAAAAGAAGAAAGTAAAATAAAAATATGTTTCCATCTGCATTCAGACTATCATTTCTTTTGCTGTAGAGGGAGAGTTTTTTATCATGAATCCTTCAGGATTGTCTCAGATCAGTGATGGCAAACATTTTTGAGACTGTGTGCTACATGTGCCCTGTGAGTGCACACACACACACACACACACACAAGGTTGGGCAGAGGGGCAGATGAAGTGAGAAATGTCCTCAGTACACCTTAGGGAGGGGGAAGGGAGTGGCCAGAGTGCTACACTCCATTCCAGCTCTGCCCTCTATGAGTCATCCACCTTACCCACTGTGAGCTCCATTGGACTGTTGGGTGCAGGGGCAGGGAATGTGAAAAAATGTCAAGCACAATGGAGAAGAAGGGAGCAGCTCCACCCAAGTTTCTCTGCTTTTCTAGTAATGAACTCCGGTGGAGGTCTGGCATGTGTGCCCACAGAAAGTGCTGTGTGTGTCTTCTTTGGCACATGTGCCATAGGTTCGCCATCACAGTCTCAGATAATTGTGTTATTGACAATAGCTAAGCCATTCACAGCTGATTATATAATATTGTTGTTATTATGTACAATGTTCTTGTAGTTCTGCTCACTTCATTTTGTATTGGTTCATGTATATCTTTCTGGTTCTTTCTTTTACTTTTTGCTTTTTTTTAATTAACTAAAGTATTTAATTTAGAATATTTTTCCATGGTTCCATGATTCATATTCTTTCCCTCTCCTCCTCCCTCCCCCTCCCATAGCCAACAAGCATATCAACTGGGTTTTACATGTATCATTGATCAAGACCTATTTACATATTATTAATATTTGCAATAGTGATCATTTAGAGTCTACATCCCCAATCATATCCCCATCGAACCATGTGATCAAGCAGTTGTTTTTCTTCTGTGTTTCTACTCCCATAGTAGATCCCACGGTTTCTATTCCCACACACTCTGGATGTGGATAGTGCTCTTTCTCATAAGTCCCTCAGAATTGTCCCATATCATTGCATTGTTGCTGATAGAGAAGTCCACTACATTTGATTGTGCCACAGTATATCAGTCTCTGAATACAACGTTTTCCTGGTTCTTCCAGTTCACATTCTTTCCAGGTTTTTCTAAAAGTATCCTGCTATCCCATCACAATTATATACCACAATTTCTCCAGCCATTCCCCAATTGATGAATATTGTCTTAGTTCTCAATTCTGTGCCATCACAAAAAGAGCAGCTATACATATTTTTGTACATATAAGTCCTTTTCCTTTTTAAAAAATCTCTTTGAGACATAGTAGTAGTAATCCTTGATCAAAGAGTATGTTTTATAGTTTTATAGTCATTTGGGCATAGTTCCAAATTGCTCCCTAGAATGATTAGTTCACAACTCTACTAACAGTGCTTTGTGTCCCAATTTTCTCATATCTCCTTCAATATTTGTCATTTTCCTTTTCTGTCATATTAGCCAGTCTGAAAATTGTGAGATGGTACCTAAGAATTATTTTAATTTGCATTTCTCTCACCAATAAGAACTCAAAAAATAGTAAAATATTATTATGAAATTTTACATATAACTGGAAAATATTTAATGAGATAAAATAACTTTTTAAATGAAAGAATCTACTGCTCGCTTCCTGAAAGAAATCCCAAAATGAAAACTCCCTGTAATATAGCCAAAATCCAGAGTTTCTGGGTTAGAGAAAATACTGCAAACAGCCAGAAGGAAAGTACCAAAAAGCTAGTCAAGCTCACACAGATTTTAGCCACTACAAAAGAGTGGACATCTTAAAATATGATAGTCTAGAAAGTAAAAGGTCTAGGCTTACAGCCAAGAATAACTTAGTAAACTTGAGTATAATCCTACAAAGGAAGTAAAAAAGGAGCTTTAATAAAATAGGAAACATCAAAGCATTCCCAAGGAAAAGATTAGGATTGTATAGAAACTTTGACATAAAAATAGGAGTCAATAGAAGCATAAAAAGTCAAAAAAGCAAAGGATCATAGGTGATTAAATAAGGGAAAACTGTTTATATTCTAATATAAGGAGATGATAAACATATCCCTTCAGAAGTCTATCATCATCAGGGGCCAGAAAAGGAGTCTAATTAGACAGAAGGCCTGGGAGTGATTCTGTTATATTTTTACTTAGAAGAGTGGAAAGAGAAATACACAGGCATGGGGTTAGGGAAGAAAATGGAAGAATGTGGGAAATTGTGTCATCTAATCAGGGAGCACAAGCAGAAGTTTATACAACAAAGTGGAGGGAATGAGTGACACCTGAACCTCGCTTTCATCTGACCTGTTCAAAGGAGGGAAGAATACTCATACATATATTCACAGTCAGGTACAGAAACACATTTTATCCAACAGGGACAGGGAAACAGGAGGGGAAAGGAGTAAGGGAAAGATGGAGAATAACAGGGAGAACAAATTAAGGAAATGATTGGTCAGAAGCAAAACAAACTTGAAGAGGAAATAAGAAACAGAAGGGAAAGTACAAGAGAATTGGATGGATGGAAATACACAATAAACAATCATAACTGAATGTGAATGGTATGAACAAACACATAAAATTGAAGAGGATACCAGAATAGATGAGAAACTTGAATCCAACAACAAACTGTTTACTCTTTCATCAATAAAAGAGAAACAGTAGATCAGCAAATTTGTTATTAAAGAAACATACTTGAAAGAGAAAGAGATATAATGTAAAACAAGATACAGAAACTGTTTCAGTTATGCTTCAGCTGAAGTAAAAAAGGAAGGGGAGGAACTAGAATCTCAGATGAAGAGCAAAAGTAAGCTAATTAAGAGGTAAACAGGAAAACTTAGCCCCAGTAGGTCAAAGACAAAAAGATAATTAAAGCAGCATTTTTTGTGGTAGTAAACAACTGGAAACAAAGTATATGCTCATCAATTGTGGACTGGGTAAACAAATTGTAATACACAAATGTAGTGGAAGAACTTGTACCTGGAACTAAGTCTTGGACTATAAAAGTAATAAAGAAGAAATGTTTTTATAATAAAAAAAAATTATTTTACTGCTCTGAAAGAAACAAGGAATATAAAGACTACAAAGAAGCATAGACAGACTTATATGAACCAAATACAGTATAAATAGAAGTGGCAAAACAATATACACAATGACTATAATAGTATAATTGGAAAGAATTTTTAAAAATAAATGCTGAATGATTATAATGATCAATGATCAAAAGTTATAGTGATCCATTAGAGAAGAAATAAGAAAATGTACCTCCTTCCCTTCATCTCAGAAGTACACAAATTCTTATATTTTCAATAAAGCTGAGATGTTTGTTTAATTTCTTGCTTTTTCCCTTTTTCTTTTAAACTCTTATGTTTCAGGGATGGCTCACTGTGTAGAGGATAGGGAGGCACATATTCGGAAATGAATTGACATTCAAACAAAGAAATAATGAAATACCAAGGGCAGAAAAGGGTTGTGGCCAATAATTTATCACTCTTCCATCCATCTGGTAATGAGTGTCTTCAAATGGAGCAGGAATGACAGAAACACAATCCATTATTGGACTCAACACCAGGACCAGCCAAAGTTCATGGTCTTCTACCACAAGTTTGGAGAAGCCAGTGCCAACTTCATGCCATAATGATGCATTGTAATAGGGTCTTAGTGGCAGTATCTGCAGCAAGGGGAGAGAAATTTGGATCCAACCACATGAAAGCTATTGTAGCCCTGAGAAAAACCATCTCTGGTGGGCTTTGGGGTGTGGCAATATCATTCAAAGAGCAGAAGCTCTTCAGCTGCTCTGGGAGGTTGTGGGTTCCAACAAGTGGATGACCCACTCATCAAAGATGTTCCAGGGAATCTTATTTAGAGACTTATTCGAAAACTCAAGTGTTTTTGATTTACTTTCCCACTCTGAGACTACTTTTCTCAAAGCTTCTTCTTCTTCCCTCCCTCCATCTCTCATATCAGGAAAATCTTGGGGGGGGTGTCAGAGGACAGAAAGGAGGCACACCCTAATTCAAGCTGAGTAGTTTTGCTTTTACATTCCGCATCATGCCCTGGTTACAGACACTTCTTTTTCCATGAGAGAGGGTGCAGGGCCAGCTGGACAGGGAGTGTCCCATACTTGAGCCTACATCTCTGCAGGAAGGAATACTTGTTGAATTGAATTTGGACATGAATGTGAACTTCTGGCCACCTTGAGATAGCAGCATTCCTGGTTCCACCCTCCTGCAAAGAAATGGATATTTCTATTGCCTTCTCAGGTTTATAGATCACTTTAAATATATCTGATCTGATCCTCCCAGTAACTCTGCGAAGTAGGTAAAGTAGGTTCTATGGTTAGTCAACAAATATTTATTTTTATTTTTGTAATTGAAAATGTTTATTTAATTAATTAATTTAGACTATTTTTCCATGGTTTCATGATTCATGTTCTTTCCCTCATCCTCCCTCCCCCCCCCTTCCCCGCCATAGCTGACACACAATTCCACTGATCAACAAACATTTTTAAGAACTTACAATGTTAGGCACTGGACCAAGCACTGAGGATACAAAGAAAGACAAAAATATAACCTCTGCCCCCAGAGAGCTCACAATCTAATAGGGGAGACAACATGTAAACAATTATGTACATATAAGCTATATACAAAGAAGAGGGAAGCTAATCTCATTGGAAAGGCACTAGCAGTGGGGGAAACCAAGAAATGCCTCTTGCAGGAGGTAAGATCTGAGCAGAGTTTTGCAGGAGGTGAAAGGGAAAGAGCATTCCAGTCATAATTATTATTTCTATTTCACAGAGGTGGAAACTGAGGCTTAAGGAGATTAAGTAGAAGCAGGTTCACTGGATTGAGAGCCAGACCTGGAAACTGGAAGTTTGGTTCAAATCTGACCTCAGATCCTTCCAAGCTGAGTGACCCTGAGCAAATCACTTAACCTCAATTGCTCAGCCCCCGTGGCTCTTCTGCCTTGGAACCAATATTTAGTACAGATTCTAAAACCGAAGGTAATGGTTTAATAGGAAAAAAAGAAATGAAGTGACTTATCCCTTCCTTATTGCACATCTGGAAAGTGCTGGAGGCAAGACGTGAACCTGAGTTATCTCCTAACACCATGTCCAGAACTCTCCCAACTTCAAATCTGGGGCTACTAGTGGTTACCCATAGAAGGCTTCTCTTAAAGGGAAATCCCCGTGGGACCTAGGAGAAAGGATGTGTTAAAGAATAAGGAAGTATTTATTGTGTACAGCAAGAAAGGGAAGAATTCCCCAGGAACATATCCAACTAACTTCTCTATTAGAAACCCACCATAACACAAACATTGGCTACACAGATTCAGATACAATCTGGGCAAAGCACGTCCCCAGAAGTAAACCACATCCAGAACCCTCCACCACTACCAGCAGCAAGAGAAGTCATTCCTTCTATCATTACCTTATTGATAAAGATTTGGTCCTTTCCAGCCTCCTGAAAGAACCTGATTTTGTCACTAATACTATTTGCAGCTATTATTGCGTTTTCACATTATCTTTGGTGTTCTTATTGCCTAAATGACTGCATTCTCCATGAGAGAGTATAAGGTCTTCCTGCTGGGGCTACCCCCAATTTATCCTGAATAAGTATCATGTCAACATATATATCTATATCTATATATATTTTTTTTGCTTGTTGTCTCCCCCATTAGACTGTGAGCTCTTTGAGACAGGGTCTGTTTTTTTGCCTTTGTTTCCTCATTGAATAACACAGTGCCTGGCACATAGTAGGTTCTTTAAAAAAAAAAAAACCCTTTCCCTCTGTCTTGGAATCAATACTAAGAATCAGTTCCAAGGCAGAAGAGGAGTAAGGGCTGGGCAATTGGGGTTAAGTGATTTGCCCAAGTACCATGTGTCTGAAGTTATATTTGAGCCTCGAGGCCTCCTGTCTCCAGGTCTGACTCTCTATCCACTGAACTAACTAGCTGCCCTGACACAGTAGATTCTTAATAAATGTTAGTTGATAAGTGGAATTGCTTGTCAGCTCTGGGAGCGGGGAGGGAAGTGGAGAAGGAAAGAAAGTGAATCATGGGAAAATATTTAAAAATAAAAATTACCAAAAAAAAATTTTTAAGATAAATTAAATGGTTTTATCTGCTCACACACACACACACACACACACACACACACATATGTATGTATAGGATCACAATTCATCATTCAGTAAAGAAGTGGTAAAGTATATCACCAAACAGTTCTCAAAAGAAATGCAAACTAGTAATAACCATCTGAAATGAGGTTTGCAATCACTAATAAGAGAAATGAGAATCATTTCACTTGCAGAAAATTGCAAAGATGACAAAAGATGGTAATAGTTAATGTCATAAGAATTTTAGAATGATAGACATACTAAATACTGTTGGTGGACTTGTGAATTGGTATAACCATTCTGGAAAATAATTGATAGTTTTGCAAATAAAGTGAGTGAACTATCAAAAAATAAACAAATAAATGTTAGTTGATTGACTGACCCTCCTCCAATCTTCTCATTTTACGAGTAAATTGAGTCTCAGTGCCTTGCCCAGAGGAACTCATAACATCTGATGCAAGATTCAAACTCAGGTCTTCTTGACTTGATTCCAAGTTCTAGGCTCTGTCCCCTATACCTCACTATCTTTCAAGGGCTTCAGTCTTATCTAAAGGGCATTTCCTAGATGGTGAGCAGGTGAAGCTCTGGACACTGGAGGCACTGAAGGAAAAGGTGCTGGATTTGAAAATCATCTCTTTCACCACCACGGTATCCCATTGTTAGATGGGACCTTAGTCTACCATCCTTGTTTTGTAGGTGCAGGGTCTAGGGTAACACAATCTATTTTGAGAAACCTACCTCCTGGCTCAGATGAGTGGCTAGTTTGGGTTTCTAGTGGACAAGGAACCTCACAAATGACATACATTTAGCATTAGCAGAGGAGCAATTGGCCATTAGGCTTAATTAAAAAATAAAAAGACAATTGTGACTCAGTCTTTTCAAATAAGAGGAACACCTTCCTAGGAAGCTCCCATTACCTGCCTTCTGCAAGGGTGCTGGGAAAGGAAAGGAACCAAAACTCTTAGTCTGGGAAAGAGGAAATGATTGTGACTGTTGATGCCCAAGACAGGCCTGACTCAGCCAGGAAGACTCCAGAAAAGCTTTGATTTATGTGGTAATGACAGATGTTCTTGCTTCCAAACCAATGGCAGCCAGCCAGGTGGAGGCCAGGGAAGTGGGACATGGAGGCAGACAGCCAGGGGAACTATAGCCATGTGTCCTTGACCTTCCTTCTCTTTGAGGAAGTCAAAGCAAAACCGCCATTCCAACTAAGGGGCGATTTCTAAGCTGGCATCCCTACATGGAGGTCTCCCATGGCAACCTAGTAATGCAGTGTTGGGTAGGGAGAAGGATGATGAAAGAAGTTGGTGGTTTACTATGGCAGATGTAGCAGCATGATATATTTGCAAGAATATTGTCTGTGGATTAAAGGGCCCCGGATTCAAATTCTACCTATGACACATCACTTGCATGACCATAGCAAAGTCCTCTGGCTTCTCTGGGCCTCAGTTTCCTTGTCTGTAAAATGATGGCGATGGGAGTGGACTAAATTGGCCCGAGACCCCTTCCAGTTCTAAATCTCTGATAGGGCTGGTTATGCTATCTATAAACTGCAGTGACCTTCAATTAATCTTCTGTATATATATAATATATATAACATGCATTTGTATATATATTATATATATTTTTAAT
The DNA here is from genome assembly GCF_027887165.1 of Monodelphis domestica. Classification (NCBI taxonomy): domain Eukaryota; kingdom Metazoa; phylum Chordata; class Mammalia; order Didelphimorphia; family Didelphidae; genus Monodelphis; species Monodelphis domestica. The sequence continues at coordinate 708,692,735 of NC_077227.1, forward strand.
ATGTCTATATAGTATATGTTTATATATTTATGTGTGTATATTTATATTATTTATATTTATTATATTATATAATTATATATTAATATTTGTTTTTAACCTCTCTATGCATCCCTCCAGAGATCATTGTCACTAGTGTCTTAGTGAAGTAGGGGCAGCTGAGGAGAAAGCAGAAGAGGCAGCCTGTTGGTAGAAAGGACACTGGATGGGGAATGGGGAAGCCTGGGTTCTGACTCTAACCAGCAGTATGACCTTGAACAAATTCCTTAATCAAAACGGGCCTCGGGGTGCTTGTCTAGACAATGAGAAGTCTGGGCTAAGTGATCTTCCTGCTCAATCCCTCTAGGATTCCTTTGTGCAGATGTTGTCCCAAATTTGGAATGCCGTCTTGCCTTACCTCCATAGAGTTCCCAGCTTCATTCAAAGCAGAGCTCAGCTGCCTCCTCCTACACTGGACCTTTCCTGATCCATGTCCCTGTTTTCTATGTAATCCTATGACATGGTTTAAGCATAGTTGAAAGAAAGCCTCCCTCTGAATGTCAAGATGTCATTATTTCAGTGGAGTTTCAGGTGGTTGCTAGTTTCAGGCTGATGCCATCAGGAGTCACTACCACCCCCACCTTGGTTTCTCCTGGCCAAAAGCCAAATGAGATCATGTGCCTGGTACATAGTAGGCATTTAATAAATGTTCCCCTCTCTCTTTCTTCCTCCAGAGCCCTATAAAGCCACTTGGTTTAGTCTACTTTCTCTCTCCCCTTCAAATGGACTTTTGACATTTAGAGATTAAACTTCCTGCTCTTTGTACTCTTCATGGACAATAAGACACTGCTATGGTTTCATTGATTCATTTCTTGACTTACTAAACTTCCAGCTGTTAGCATGTCTTGTCTTGACAAAAAGTTACTACTGAATAGCTCTACAAAAAGAGCTATAGTATAGCTCTTTCAAAACACAGGCACAAGTGAATTCAACAAAGTCGTATGGGGAAAGTCAGGTGGTTCAGTGGATTGAGAGCCAGACTTAGAGATGGGAAATCCTGGGTTCAAATTTGAGCTCAGAAACTTCCTAGCTTTGTGACCTTGGACAAGTCACTTCATCCCCATTGCCTGCCCTTCACCATTCTTCTGCCTTTGAACCAATACATAGTATTGATTCTAAGATGAAAGGAAAGGATTAAAAAAAAAAGCATATGGTCCATGTCAATGCAGATATATGTGTATGGAACATGATTCTGTTGCAAAACTTATTATTATGTAACTACATGGGGACAAAAATTTAAAACTCATGAGCTGTGACAATACCAAGACATGTATAAAAAATAAGAATCTGGGGGGCAGCTGGGTAGCTCAGTGGATTGAGAACCAGTCCTAGAGACGGGAGGTCCTAGGTTCAAATCTGGCTTCAGCCACTTCCCAGCTGTGTGACCCTGGGCAAGTCACTTGACCCCCATTGCCTAGCCCTTACCACTCTTCTGCCTTGGAGCCAATACACAGTATTAACTCCAAGACAGAAGGTAAGGGTTTAAAAAAAAAAAAAGAATCTGTGGGATAAGTATGTTTTCACTGATTACAACCAGTTAAAAAATAGTTATAGACAGATTCATTTACTCAAGATATTTTAATTTAAATTTTCAAATCTTTTTAACAAACATTTTACATTATTATTTTATTTTAACAAAATTAACATTTATTTCCTGATGTCACAGCTTCTCTCCTACCCAGAAAGTCATCTGTTGTAAGAAAAAAAATAGAAAAAAAAAGCAATTCAGCAAAACAAACCAACTCAACAGTCTATGTGAGGTTCCAGACCTACAGTCCCCTACCTGGGCAAAGGGAGCTTTCTATTTGGGATGGCACAATATAGAAAGGATACTGTCAAAGTGGAGAACACCCAAAGGACGCAACCATGATGGTAAAAGAGCCTTGAGTACATGATATATAAAGATCAACTGATGGAATTAGGAATGTTGAATTTGGAGAATACACAAGACATGATTGCTTTCTTTCTTCTTCTAAAAAATTTATTTTATGAAATTTTTCCATGGTTACATGATTCATGTTCTTTCCCTCCCCGATAGCCAATGAGCAATTCCACTGGTTTTTACATGTGTCATTGATCAAAACCTATTTCCATATTATTACTATTTGCAATAGAGTGATCATTTAGAGTCTACATCCCCCATCATATATCCCTATTGAACCATGTGATCAAACATATGTTTTTCTTCTGCATTTCTGCTCCCACAGTTCTTTCCGATAACTTTCCTCAAGTATTGGAATGACTATCATATGGAAGAAGAATTATTTATTTGGGAACTAAGATCTCTGAGTAGAAGTTACAGCAAAGCAAACTTGGGCTAGATATAATGAACTTCATTAATAGAGCTGTCCACAGGGGAAATGGGCACTCCAGGAAGTAGAAGGTTTCTTTCCACCAGGTATCTTGAAATAAAGATTGAATAGCCAACCACGCATCAGTTATCTTGTGGAGGGGATTCTTATTTGGGTATCTATTGACCTACATTGAAGACCCGTCCAACAGAAGAGGGGGGAGACTCAAAGATGGTGGACATGGGAGACTTGAGTGAATGACTGGTGAAGTCATAGTCAGACATGGTAAATTCACAAAGGGTGACAAGGTCTAGTCAGGTCTGCTATAAAGTTTGGTTTGAAAATGTGAATTTGACCCAATACAACATTAAGGAATTATTTGAGCATAATGTGAATTTTGTGATTGCTTATGCATGATTCCATCCTTCTTGAAGGCAGAAACTCCAGCCGGGGGCTTGTGCAGCAACCTGAAGCTACATATGACAGTGCTTATATGTTTCTTAGCCTGTTAATATGTATAAAACTGTGCCATTATTTTTATTAAGTTCTTTTTTCTTAATGTGTCACCAATGACGCTTTTGAGTGTGGGATCCATAATCTTATTTCCCACCCCTGCATTGGCTCTGGAGTTCTTATTGCATAATTCTGATCAGCTTGGTGATTTTTTTAAAATGCACATGTTGTGTTATAGCAGAAATAGCTGGCTAGAGGAAAGGCCAGTGTCCAAGCATTTGGGGGCTCATTGAATTTTGAGGTCACAATGGGGGATACAGGCAGAACTAGCCACCCCGTAGAAATTTGGAAAAGTGGATCTAGAGACAGCTTAGAAAGAGGTAAGAGGGGTAGCTAGGCAACTAACTCAGTGGATAAAGAGCCAGGCCTGACGTGAGAAGAGCCTGGTTTCCTATTTGGCCTCAGATACTTCCTAGCTGTGTGACCCTGGGCAAGTCACTTAACCTAACTGCCCAGCCCTTATGACTCATCCGCCTTAGAAACAATATTTAATGTTGGTTCTAAGACTCAGGAGATGAGAGTTTAAAAAGAAAGAAAAAAGAGATGAGAGAGACAGCTAGAGGCATAAGTTTCATCTATATGGAAGCAATTGCTAGTGCCATCTCCTCAATAATCACATCATGAGTACTCTTAAATTTATTTGTCCACATACGTGTTATTTCTCCTCTAAGAGCATGTAAAGTCCCTTAAAGGTATTGGTTCCCAGATAGAACTGTGGTAAGGGGTAGGCAATGAGGGTTAAAGTGAGTTGCACAAGGTCACACAGCTAGAAATTGTGTGAGGTTAGATTTGAATCCAGGACCTCCTGTCTCCTGGTTCTCAATCTACTGAGTCACCTAGCTTCCCCTTGAGAAACCATCTTAAACTCTCCTATCTATCCAAAATGTTTTTATAAGATAAAGAAAGGAGGAGTTTATGGATTTTGTCTTTATTTTTAAAAAAGAAAACCTTGATTTTCTTTTTCTTTTTTAAACCCTTACCTATTAGGTACCTTCCATCTTAGAATCAATACTATGTGTTGGTGCTAAGGCAGAAGAGCAGTTAAGGGCTAGGCAATGGGGGTTAAGTGACTTGCCCAGGGTCACACAGCTAGGAAGTGTCTGAGGTCAGATTTGAACCTCCTGGCTCTCCATCCATTGAGCCACCTAGCTACCCAATAGTATTCCCTATGCATCCCTGTAGCACTCTTCCTCCACCAAAAAGAAAGGGAAGAACATTTTCTTCTCCTATCTGTCCTTTGGGGCCAGGATTAGTCATTATCATTACACAGCACTCAGTTTAAGTCTTTTTTTGTCTGTTTGTTTTTCCATTTACACATTCCCTCTCTGTCTTATTATTCTATTCATGTCAACAAGACTATCCTCCATTCATCTCAAGTGCAGAACTGTTTGCTGGGAAAGCAGGTGGGGGTGGAAGAAGAGGGTAAAAATTCCCTCCTGTTTGAACATCCAGAGCAGAAAGATTTCAGTCTAATCCATTCTGCTAGACAACAATGGTTTCCTCTTGGGGGGTGTTAAGTACAAGTCTTCATTAATAAGTGTGCCTGACAGGCTGCTGCCATTCCCTGCCCTTGCCCTCCTAGTCAGGTGTATGTGGCATTTCAGGTGGCATTGCTCTTTACCACCAACAGCAGATCTAGCAGGGAAAGCCAGGTAGGGGAGGGTGGATCCGTGCCATGGCAACTAAAGCACAACCCTGGACTTTGACCATCATTTGATCCAATGACCCACAATGCATCCCTTGGAACTTTATTTACTCCCACACCTACACTATGTCAGAAACTATTTACACTAGCCACCACCAGGCTCAGCAAGGTCAAAGCAGCTTTCATGCTTGGCCCCAGATTTCTGGGCTCTAACTTTCGGTCTTTGTCTTTGGGTGGATTTTTAAAAATTGTTTAACTCTGTTGTCTGCCTCTACCATTTTTCACACCTGCAATGGCCTCCATTTCCTACTTTGCTAAACTTGAACCTTCCCTTCTTTTCAAGTCCCAAGCCTAGAAAATCTTTCTGGACTAAAATGAGTCAGTGTAAACTGCCCTCAAATAATCACTATTCCTGGCACCAACCGCCTCCATGAAAGCACACACCCAGGCTTCACAGGTATCAAGAGAGCTATTGAGCCTTTTCAGAAATAAATACTAAGTACTTACCATGAGCATGGCAGCATGAGGTGGAAGACTGGGCAGTCACTATGAGGTTTAGTGCAGTTGGGTTAAGAGCCCAAACCTGACACTGTAACCATGGACAGCGCAAACTAGGATTCCATGGAAATAAAGCCCCAAAGAGTAAGAGGATGGAAGGGAGGGTATGCCAGCCATGGAAGACAGCCAATCCAGCCTTGCGGTGGATTGTCTTGGGTGGGTACAGCAAAAAGGCCAACGAGGCTGGTCTGTAGAGTGTGTGAAGAAGGAAATGAGGTTGGATCCAGGTCGTGAAGGGCTTGAAAAACCAGCTAGAGAAATTCATGCATGATTCTAGAGGTTAAACAGAGAACCACCAGCATGGATTGAGCAAAGGGATGACATGGCAGGACCCGTTCTTTAGGAAAGTCATTTTGTGGGGTAGAGACTGGAGAGAGGAGAGAGCCTGGAGGCAAGAAGTCCAATTAGAAGACTATTAAAGCAATCCAAGTGAGGAGCACCTAAGTAGCTCAATGGATAGAGCTAGGCTTGGAGAAAGGTCCTGGGTTCAAATGTGACCTCAGATACTTGCTGGCTGCATTTAGCTCCTATTGCCTAGCCCTTACTGCTCCTCTGTCTTGGATCCAATATCAATTCTCAGAATAGAAGATAAGGATTTTTTTTAAAAGAAAAGAAATAATACAGGTAAGACATGATGAAAGCTGGAAATAGGAGAGTATAGAGTATTCACATTCATTACTTAATATTTGTTTTACCAAAAAGGTCCAAATACCTTTTGTAATACCTATGAATGTGTTACCTATGAGAATAAAGGGGACAGATTCAAGAGATGCTTTAGTATATTGAAACTGAATCAATAAACATTTAATGTTTATTGTGCAAAGATCATTCAGTTTTCTCGCTCCCAAATCCTAAGATCTCATCTTCTTTAGGTTAAGTTAAATTATTTAGGAAATTTTTCATTTGTTCATTTTTCTTTCAATATTTAATTTTTTCCAATTACATGTAAAAATCAATGTTTTAAAAAACCCTTGACATAAAAAATTTTAAAAACTCGTACCTTCCACCTTAGAATCAATAGTGTGTATTGGTTCCAAGGCAGAAGAACAGTAAGGACTAAGCAATGTGAGTTAAGTGACTTGCCCAGGGTCACAGCTAGGAAGTGTCTGAGGCCAGATTTGAATCCAGGACTCTCTTCTCCAGGCCTGGTTCTCTATCTACTGAGCTATCAAGCTTTCTCCTTTAAAATAATTTTTAACATTAGTTTTCTAAAATTTTGAGTTCCAAATCCTCTCTCTTCCTTTGTTCATTTAAAAAAGCTTTAGGTATATATTATGTGTGAAGCACTATGCCAACTGCTGGGGCTACAAAAAGACAAACAAAACAATTCTGC